>NC_139486.1:1910423-2450691 GCF_008360975.1 Lichenostomus cassidix | reverse complement strand
CACTTCTGTTAATTTGCTATAACCAGACCATGTCTGGGCAGGGTGACAGTGCCGATGACCCATAGATCCAGACTCCAATGGGCAGATCAGGATAAAGATTTAACTGACTTTAAAAAGCCAATTTTTGAAGAGAACTCTAAGCCATCTTCTTGTAAAGCCATCCAGGGCTAACCTATATGAAGTCTATTTATCATGTTTAGTGCATGAGTGTTTTACTGCCTTTTTTTGTGGTTTTATTCTGTACATTTGACCTGTTTGAAGTCGTCCTGCTCCTGAGCAGAGCTGCCATCTCTCCTCTCACACTACACCAGGACTTTGAAGGTGCCTGACATGACTTTGAGGATAGTTTTGTGTGGCCTCGAAGATGATCTTCTGTTAGTCTGTTATAGCTTGGTTTTATTTGTTTAACTTGCCTTTTGATAATCATTTATATTGTCTTTTTTTTTTTAATTTTATTTGTACACCGTATTGTATTATGACACTTTTAGTATTCACCAGCATAGTCACTGTTCTGCCTCTGATATGCAAATTTTTTCATTACGATATGAAGTAAAAGGTTTATGAAGTAAAGGTTTTTGTGTAACTAATGTAAAAAACACAAATTTTATAAAGTTGTACAGTTTTTGTAACTAGTCTCACAAGCCAGCTAGAATATTGCATAGATCAGCAGTAACTGTAGGATGTCTGGAAGGGGTACGGGGACAAACCAAGGAATAAAAAACCCACAAAAAATACCATTTCAGTCCCGTAAATTGTGATCTAAGTTAAAGGGGATTCCAGAGCTGTGCCTCAACACCCTCAGTAGCTGATGCCTGGGGCCAGGACTGCCTGGTTCATTAAGCTATTCCCCCATTAACGCTAACGAGGAAGGATCCCATGCCCTGCCTAATCCCGAGGAATAACCAGCGTTGCGTTCCCGTAGTCCGTGGTATCAAGACTATGTTCAAATACATTTTATTTTAAATAAAAGTCAAATCTTTTATTTAACATTCAGCTGCCACTCCTGGTTTTTGGGGTTCAACTGTGCTATGGAAAGGCCATAAATAAATCCCATAGGACAGAGCCATCCCGTGCCAGCCTTGGGCTCCCTCCTGCTGCCTTACACTGAGCTTGCTGAAACAAATGCCAACAAAAAGCGAAATTATAAAATCCTGGAATGGTTTGGGTTGGAAAGGACCTTAAAGATCATTTTGTTCTACCCCCCTGTCACAGGCAGGGACACCTTCCACTATCCCAGGTTGCTCCAAGCCCTGTCCAGCCTGGCCTTGGACACTTCCAGGGATCCAGGGGCAGCCAGAGCTTCTCTGGGCACTCTGTGCCAGGGCCTGCCCACCCTCAGAGCCAAGAATTCCTTCCCAATATCCCATCTCTCCCTGCCCTCTGGCAGTGAGAAGCCGTTCCCTGTCTCCTGTCACTCCAGGCTCTTGTCCAAAGTCCCTCTCCAGCTCTCTTGGAGTCCCCTTTAGATCCCAGTCCCTGGCCAGGCAGGCAGTGGGGAAGCAGCCCAGGGATTCAGGGAATCACAGGATTTAAGCCAAGCCCACCACTAATCCATGTCCCCAAGTGCCACATCCACAAGGCTTTCACATCCCTCCAGTGACTCCACCGCTTCCCTGGGCAGCCTCTTGCAGTGCCTGACCACCTTTCCATCAAGGAATTTCCCCTAATATCCAGTGTAAGCCTCTCCTGGCACAAACGCATTTCCCCATTTTACACCCCGTGCCCCGGGCCGAGCTGCACCTTTGCTCCATCCATAAAATCCAGGAGAAGGGGTGGCCCGGTGGGGCCGGGCGGTTCCTCCCACTCATTTTGTTCCCAGCGCCAGCGGGACGTGCCAGGGATGCTCCCGATCGTGCCGCACGCCCGCGGGCTCCTTGTTCGGGATGCCGGCAAGTCCGGGCAGCGCCGGGAGCACGCGAACGGAGGGAGGCGAGCACGCTCCTGGCATGCAGCGCCAGGATTTCGGCTGGATACGGAGCGGGCGAGGCGCGGCAGCAATGCTGGAGCAGCTCCAAAGCTGGGTGTGTGATGGGGTGGCTCCCTGAAAAATGTTTACCTCCTATTGCCCAGCCTGCGGTTAGGCGGGATGGGGAGGAAAGATGGATTGAAGTCCCTTCGGTCCATCCGTCCCCAGCCACCTCCGCAGGGCTCTGGGTTGCAGCTGGGGGAGGTGATAAGGCAGGAAACACTGAGCAGAGAAGCTGAAGAGGTCGGAGAAGGGGCATGGGAAGGCAGAGGCTGCTGTCAACCACAGCCCTTCCCCGCACGGCCCCCCGAGGGTGGGAGCTGGGAGAAGCCGGGTGGGAAGCAGTGCGGGAGCTTGCAGGAAACAGGGAAGGAGTCAGAGGGGGTTCGAGGTGATCCAGAGGAGGCTGCTGGGTTTTCTAGCATCTTTCCGAGATGAAAATTTCCTTTCTCCTTGGATGAAAAGATGGAAATGGTAATGAGGTGTTGGAGAAGAGTGGGGTAAAATAATATGTGGTTTTCCTGAAATCTGGAGAAACACCAGATAAAACAGGGCACGGGTGGGAATGGCCACACGCTGAGGATGGATGGGGGTGAGGAGGAAGCATGAGGAGCACATTGGAAAATGGATTAAGGAGGGAGGTGGTAAGAGCTGGAGCCCAGGGGAAGGGATGGGTGATCCACCTCAGCAGAGAGGACAAGGAGGATGGTGGTTGTTTGCTCCATGATCCTGAGCCACAGGAAAACCAGGATGTGTTGGGCACAGAAGGTTCACAGAGATGTGCTGGGGAGAGACATCACAGGCCAGGTGGGTTTGGGGTGTTTGGGCATTAAACCAAAGAGCAGAGGATGAGGAGG
Source organism: Lichenostomus cassidix (assembly GCF_008360975.1). Taxonomy (NCBI): domain Eukaryota; kingdom Metazoa; phylum Chordata; class Aves; order Passeriformes; family Meliphagidae; genus Lichenostomus; species Lichenostomus cassidix. The sequence goes on along the minus strand of NC_139486.1, from coordinate 2,447,868 downwards.
ATCTTGACAAGACAAGGCACTGCCAAACCCAGCCTTGGCAAATCCCAGGAGTTCCCACAGCTCCAGCTCTGGAGGGAAACTTGGAGGTTTATCCTGCTGACACGGGGAAATCTGGCTGTGGTTGTTTCTTTTGGGCAATCAGAGCAATCCAAATTCAAAGCCAAGCCAAGGAGAAACCACCCGTGGGTGTCCACAGCCCCCGGGGTGACTCAGCCTCGGGGAAAAAGAGCTGTGACCTCCTGGCATCCACAGACTGGTGGCTGAGCTTAGGAAAAAGGAATTATTTCCAACTTCCAGTGATAAGCACACGATGGAGTGGGAGATTCAAAGCCAACAAGGCTGCTCAAATCTCAGTTTAGCAAAATAAGTGGCAGAGATGCCTGGAAATGGGACAACTCCAGCCCTCCAACAGCAGCAGCGCCACGGGGATGATGCTCCTCCCTTGCTGACCCCACTGCAGGACCTTGAGGAGGGGAAAAGGAAAAAATAAATCACTTTTTGGCAAGGTACTGATGCAAACCGGCTGCCGCGGGAAAACGCACCTCTCCGAATGCAGCAGGGGATTTGGATGCCTGTGTGAGCCAGGCATGGCCTGGGGGGTCGGCTGGGATTCCTACGGCGTTTTAAGCCCCAAGTAACTTAATACCGTGCAGATGGGCGAGTCCCGGAGCGGGTTTGGAGCAGGATCGGCGGAGTTTTGGAGGGGGGAGAGGTTTGCAAACACGCAGATATTTTAAAAATAAAGCAAAAAAGAAATATCTCCCCAACAGGGCTATCCCCTGCAGCAGGGACGGGGTGAGGGCTGGGTATGGGGACATCCTGCTGACAGGAACTGATGGAAAAGGGACATTTGGAGAAACTGTTGGTTTGGGAAGGGTGAGAGAAATAATCCTTGGAAATTTTCAAGGTTAAGTGGATTGGAGCAACCTGGGATAGTGAAAGGCATCCCTGTCCATGGCAGAGGGTTGCAAGGAGATGGGCTTTAGGGTCCTTTCCTACCCAAAACATTCCACGATTCTGTGATTCTGTAGCACAAACTGATCCTCCAAAGGGAGCTGGGTTACTGCCTGCCCCAGGACATGTGGGTTTCCAAAAGCCCTCCCATTCCTCCCGCCGTGGGATGGCCACCCCAGGGGCTTTCCTGTGGTGGGCAGGGGCTGAAAAAAGCTCCTTAAATTAATCTGTAGTAAACCCAAGCTGGATGAGTCACTTCAGTGTCTCAGGAAGCACACTGGAGAGTTTCCAGCCTTCAGGCCGGGAAGGGGCTCCTGGGTGGCCGGCACCACTTCCCTGGCTGTGTGCAGAGACATCTCCCAAATTCCTGGTGCTCCCACCGAGGGGGAATGTGAGAGCTTTAGCCGACCTTTCCCTGCCTTGTCCATCCCCTCCAAGCCCCTCGCTGGGTTGAGTATCCCAGGGCTGGGATCAGCAGCATTTTTCACTCTGACCTGCCCTATAGAAGACCCTCTGAGGGCACTCAGGATCACCAGGGATTTTCCTGGAATTGACTGGGGATGCAGGAAACACAGACCTGGTGCCGCCAGAGCCAGGATCCAGCGCAGAGCTGGAACCACACACGGATGTGGATGTGCCTGGTTCAGTCTGCCTCAGAGAACTCTCACTTCCCAGGTGTATTATCCCTCATCTCCCATGCAGGAAGGGATGGTGAAGATCCAAAGCCCTCCAGAGTGATGGCACCAGGAGTGGTTTAATGGGTCTAATTAAATTCAGTCGGATCAGTGACAGCACTCATGCGGCTCCAAACCTTTCTGGAGACCAGTGGGGGTTTTATTTGTTTGCTTTCAGTCTCACAAGAGCCCCGGGTGCTTTGATTTGCAGCCCCGAGGCACTAAAGAGATAAAAGATCCATAAATATCTGCTGGATGTTATAGATCTGCAACAAATAAAGTGCTCCCCCGCTTGCAGCTCTTCCCGTAAGCAGCAGTGCAGTGCAGCCCCTGCTCCTGCTCCCGTTTCCATTGGCATGCCAGGCCTTCCCTTTGAAATCCCCTGCATCCCTCCAGCTGTTGCACATATTTCAGCCTTGAGTCTCCCCCCAGAAACTGCTCCTTTGGTTTCCCTTAAGCTCTCCCGTCTGGTTTTCATAATTCCAGGATGCAAATGGGGATTTTTCCCAGGCTGAAGGTCTGCGATCCCTCGGGATGCAAACCTGGATCTTCCCTATGTGGGATCTGAGAACAGCCCTGTTGATGAGCTGTGGGGAAAAGAGGGGAAACTCCAGTTTAAGAAGAACTTAAAAACCCCAACATGTTAAATTCATCCCGAAAAATCTGCCAGGGAGCTCAGATCAGTGTGATCAGCATTTGATCTGATCCGAGGAAGAGGCTGCGGAGCTCCACTTGAAGAGTTTTTCTTTTTTTAGCTTGACACAGAAGCAGCAAAATATTTCCCAAATTCCCAAGTGACTCGGGAAGGCCAATCCCATATTTCACAGTGGCTCAAATGTGCAGGAACCTGTCAGATACCGAAATCATTCAGAAAATTTTCCCTTTGATCCCTAGTCAAGACAAAGACTTGGTAACAGAGCTCCCCTGTGCTGTCAGCTCCTGGTGAAGCCGCAGATTCCCAGCTGGTGGGAAGCCTTTGGTTGGAAAACTCCCACTCCCCCTCCTCTGAGAATGCAGCAGTTTGAGCAAATAAAGCATTTGCTCTGGGTTTTATTTTTGGCTTTTGGTCAACAGCTGGTCAGTCCCTAATGAGCGAGCTGAGCTTTGATTTCCTGCCTGGAGAAGGGGGTGAGAAATGGGAGAGGATCTGGGTTAGAAATTTGACTCACACCAGTGATCCCAGCTGGGATTTATTCCCATTAGTCCTTTGCCTGGGGACATATCACAAAGAGAGGCACTGGAACAGCTCAGGAAAGAGCATTAGGAGCCACAGGGGAATTGCAGGGGTGCCCAGAGAGGTGCCTTAAAGCTCATCCAGTTCCTCCCACTGTCCCAGGCTGCTCCAAGCCTGTCCAACCTGGCCTGGAACACTTCCAGGGATCCAGGGGCAGCTACAGCTTTTCTAGGAACTCTATGCCAGGGCCTCCCCACCCTCACAGCCAAGAATTTTTTCACAATATCCAAGCTAAACTTGCTCTCTTTTCCACATCTCCTTTTTTTTTTTTTTTCCACAGCACTGGGCCCACAGAGCTCAGGTTTGAGCCCAACCCCACCAGTGGGAGAGGGGATGCTGATCCCATTGGAATAAACCCAGCTAATTCCTGCTCAGGAGGCAGGGATGGCCAGACCTCACCTGGGACACTTGGGAAAAATCAGGTTCCTGGTATCCCTAATGGCTCTCAGCAGATTTAAGCAGGAGGGCAAAGAGCTGCTGTGACCTTGAGGAAAGAGTTTTGTGTGTTTTGCTTTTGCCATGCTGAGGCAGCAAGGCTGAGGAAAGCTCTTGGAAATGGCAAACCTGGGAAGAGCTCTGCCCATCCTTCCAGAGGGACAGAGCTGCACCAAGGCCACCTCCAGCCCCCATCCAAGCTGTGTCCCACCCTGGGTGGCCCTCTGGAGGGACCACATCTGATTCACATCATCTCCCAGCTGAAAATCACATGTCAGGCAGTTCCAAGGATACAGCCTTACATCCAGGGGCTCCCTGGAACTCAGGACGAGCAGCTGCTTTATCTCCTGAGGGTTTTTCCCTCTTTCCATAAACATGAGAAGAGGGTGGGAATGTCCCTGAGACAGACAAGAAAACGACAGCAGGGAGGGAGAGGGCTGGTAAATCTTCAGGACTTAAATGCCAGATCCTGGGAAAGAGTTGGAGTGAGAACAGGGAATTTTGCTGGTGGGGGAATGTGGAGGAGATGAAGAGGCAGGATGCCCCACCAAGGGTGGATGTGCCCTGGCACAGAGTAGGAGCACAGGGCAGAGTTCAGCCCCAGCTGCTCCCCTGGCACCTACAGCAAAAATCCACATTGTCCTGGAGGTCCACAGGGCCTGGGAATGAGAGCACCTGGAATCTATGAGTCCCAAATTGTCCTTCAAGCCCTCTGTGACCAAGTCGATCCAAACGATGCTGTTAATTAGGCATAGTTCAAAAATAACCCTGCAGGATTTCCTGTCCCCTCTTCCTCCCCTCCAACCATGCCACAAGGTAAGAGAAAGGAGGAGAAGCTCATAAAGCAGAATTAAGGGAAGATACTCCATGGAGCCCACAGTACATCCCTGATGAATCATTTTCCTTTCATTTTGAGGGACTCCCATCCTCCCCTTGCCCACACAGCCCCAAAGCACAGCTCACCTTTCCCATCCCACGCATGCAACACGTGTAAATTCCCAGGAAGTGTCCAGGCAGTGGGGATGCAGGCAGTGGCAGAGATCTCACTGTCGGCACGGCTGCAGGAGCAGATCCAGGCACGGAAGAAGCTGGAATCTGATGTGTAATAACTCCACCTAGAGGGAAAAGGGACAGTCGGGAGAGAAGGGCGATGGGTGAGCACGGCAGGGCTGAGCACATTCCCGATCTCTGTCCAGCACTGAGGAGAGGAGAGATCTCTGCCTGGCACAGGGATGGCTACTGGGACACCAGTGACATGATCACAGAATTGTGGCATCAAAGACTGGTTTGGGTTGGAAGGGACCTTAAAGAACATCCAGTTCCAACTCCTGCCATGGGCAGGGACACCTTCCACTATCCCAGGCTGCTCCAAGCCGTGTCCAACCTGGCCTTGGACACTTCCAGGGATCCAGGGGCAGCCACAGCTTCTCTGGACAACCTGTGCCAGATCCTCCCCACCCTCACGGGGAAGAATTCCTTCCTAATCTCTAATCTAAACCTCCCCTATTTAAGTTTAAATGCTCAATTCCTTGGGTGTTTCCGAGACCATCATTTCCCAGTGATCCCAGAGCTGGCTCAGATCCCAAAGCCCACCTGTCCCTTTCCACCCCCAGGAACATGTGTGAATTTTGGTTTCACACACAAGATTCTTCAAGCCCTTCACTTGGGACATTTCCCTCTGTTGTTATTTCTGTGCTGACACCTGGAATTTCACTCACAACAAGGAACTCATAAAACGCAACCTTTGGGAAACACAGCACTCCTTAAGTGTCCCACTGGTGGGACATCAGGTGACAGTGTGTCTGCAGAGACAGTCACTGGGCAAAAGCCACCTTGGTGAAAGGGAAAAAGGGAAAAGCTGCTATTTAGTCACTAATCCATCCAGGAAAAGAGCTTATGGAATTCACAGTGTGCTCATTTTGTACAGGAAGATCCATCATCCAGAGTGCTCTGCCTGTGGCTGAGGAGAAAATGTCCTTTTACCGGCAGGGACCCCAAATCTCAGGAGTCACCTGCAATGTGCACAACCCTGCAGCACTGTGGGATCAGAAGCACCATTTGGGCTTCATCCCCCATTTCTCACCCTGAAGCCAGATTCGTGCTGGATCTGATCCCAGCTCGTTTTTTGGGATGAGCTGATGCCATTTTATTTCCCATGAAACAGCCACATCCAAAAGAGGCTGGCTTTTTTCAATTAAGGTTTTTGTTGAAGCTTTTTTGGGTGTATTTTTTAAGCCCTGAGTTGGACTCTGAACCAGGATATTGGAGCATTAATAAGGTGAGATGTTGTCAACCTTAGGTAGGGATTTTCTCCATTAAAAAAACGTGCTTTCTGGGACATGGGCAAGAAAAATGAGAAAACCTAAAGACACTGAACACTTCCAGCCTCCATGCATAGCAGGCTGGGGCTGCAACACCCCTGTGGCTCCGAACACTTTCTGTGCAGTTAAATTACATTTGGCTGCTTGGTTAAAGATGGTATAATTATTTCCAGCGAGGCAGACACGGTCCAGATGCACTTCTCCTTCCATAACTATCCCAAACCCCAAGGAAATGCCATTTCCCAGGTCCCAGGAGGCCATCTGGATGGCGGCAGAGCTCTGCCAGGTTTCCTCTTGACTTTATTAAGCTGGAGCAGGTATTTAGCTTCTCATTATCCGTCTGCAGGAAACACTTGAAGAGACACAGCAGCATCTTTCTTTCCAGGGGATAAACAGGCACTGGGTCCTCTGCAAAATCCAGGTGTCTGGAGCTTGTTTGTGCAACTCTTCAGACATTTCCACCCCTCAGGATTTATTTGTGGCAGGATACAGCCCTGTCTAGGAGAGGTTAAAAGAGGCTGGTCCCTGGGTATTCCAAGCCCTGAGCATGTTTCCAAAACAGAATGTAAACACTTTTATTGTGGCAAGGATTTCTCCGTTCCTCCTGCCTTGTGTCATCCAGCCGAAGGAAAAGGAGAGCACTTTTTCTCTCCTCATAAAGCAGGGTGTGTCTAGGCTGGGACATTTACATCAAACAAGTGCATGGCTCCCTTCCCATCTCTCTGACTGTCCTGCGGTCATGGATTTGCAATTTCCCTGCTGGTAAATCCGGAGCAGCCAAAGGATATCACTTTGCTGGAAGGTTTTGTTTTCCCCTGTGCAACAGAATAGGTCACAGTGGAACTGGTGGAGAGATGTGGAAATGAAGAAAGCAGTGGAAATGTGCTGTTTTAACTTTCCCTTTGCTCTTCAGCAGCCAAATCGGGCCTTGGAGATACCAGGGAGCTGTGGATGCTTGCTGGCTTTGGAAAGAATTATAGAATATCCTGAGCTAAAAGGGAACTACAAGGATCATCCAGTGCTGCCCTGCACAGACACCCCAACAATCCCATCCTGTGCATCCCTGGAAATGTTGTCCAAACACTCCTGGAGCTCTGGCAGCCTCAGGCTGTGCCCATTCCCTGGGGAGCCTGGACAGTGCCCAGCACCCTCTGGGGGAAGAACCTTTCCCTGAAATCCAACCTAACCCTCCTCTGGCACAGCTCCAGCCATTCCCTGGGTCCTGTCCCTGGTCACCAAAGAAGAAACAAACCCCACCTCAAATGTGAATTCAGCACTGCAGCTGATCCCATTCCCATTCTAGGAACATTCATCAATATAATTGTCCTGTTGGAGACAGTCCAGAGGAGGCCACCAAGATGATCAGAGGATGGAGCACCTCTCCTACAAGGAAAGGCTGGGAAAACTGGGATTGTTCAGCCTGGGAAATAAAAGGCTTCAGGGTGATCTAATTGCAGCCTTCTGTACCTGAAGGGAGCCTACAGAAAACATGGAGAAAGACTATTTACAAGGGTCTGGAATGACAGGGAAGGTTTTTCCATTCAGCTAATTTCCCTGCTCTGGTTTAGATTCCTGCTGCTACAAAATCCCCATGAAGAGAGGTTTGTCAGTACCTGTGGTGGGAAATAGGACAGCACTGCTCTCCAGGACTAACAAACTCAGCCTTGCTGGGGCAGAGCAGGAGTTTTAACCAAAACAAAGGGTTTTTTCCCCTCACTTTTCAACATTCCACTGCTGCACAGGAACACTGGAAGTCAAAAGCTGAGATACAGAGAGGACAGCACTGCTCAGCTGTTAAATCCCACAGGCTAGATGCACCTCCTGGGTCAGGATGTCCCTCAATGATCATTGGAAACTGGGAGGATGCACCTGGATAAAATTGTCCAAAAGTCACTGTATTCCTGCTGCAGGTCCAGGACCTCTGCTCTGAGCCTCAGTGGGGAAAGCTGGGCTGACCCCATGTGGTCAGGGCCTTGTTATGGCATGATTTTGGCTTTTAAAAGCATTGACTTTCCACACTTACTTACACAAAATGTAAAATCTGCCTCAAATCCATAAAAGTTTTCCATCAAGGAAAAGGCACAGTGGAGGGAGTCAAGCTAAACCTCTGTCTGTAGTTTTTCACACAGTGAAAATGTGTCTACACTCTCAGTTTCCCTGTTCAACCAGGCAAAGCAGTGCAATATAATGTTCACTTTTAGCATGGATGGGACCTTCCCAGTCCTCTGAATCCCTCAAAACAAAAGAGAAGGGATAGGAGGACAAACTCACGCCCAGTTTGTGCCTTTCCCTTGCAAGAAAAGGTTAAATACTGCAGTGGTTCATCCGGCTGCAAGCTGGGAGCTTCGCCCCCAGATTTTGGGTGTGCCTGGACCAAGGGAGGTCAGTGTGTGTCATCTGGTCACTCAGGGCCTGGAGAAGTCAAAAATAAGGAGTGTTGATTGTTTCCACGGTTACAGAATGATTCACTCTGATGGTAAAATAACAGGGGAGACACATGGAAAATGGAAATCATGTCTCGGAAGCGTTTTGTGTAATTATTGTGCTCACCAGCTCTCCTGCTGCAGGCTACACGCGTGCCCTGACCTCAGCTGTTCATAAAACGGTCTCTTGAGATGATCTCAAAGTTGGGTTTTTTTATTGAAAAGGGATTAAAACCCTCACTCATGACGTCTGTCAGCCTTGGAGGCTGAACTAGGCTCATCCCAGCACAGGCCTTGTCCAAGCAGAGATGGAGCTTCCAAGAACAATTCCACAGAGATAAAAATTACCAAAGTGAGTGACAGGACAAGGGGCAATGGCTTTAAACTGGAAGCAGGCAGGTTTAGATGGAATATTGGGAAGGAATTCCTGGCTGTGAGGGTGGGGAGGCCCTGGCACAGGTTGCCCAGAGAAGCTGTGGCTGCACCTGGATCCCTGGAAGTGTCCAAGACCAGGCTGGACAGGGCTTGGAGCAACCTGGGATAGTGGAAGGTGTCCCTGTCCATGTCAGAAGTTGGAACGATATTATCTTTAAGGTCATTTCACACTCAACCCATTTGGAATTCCACGATACTGCCATTCCAAACCCTGTCACGGCAAACGCCTCAGCCTTGACGCCCGAGGTGAAGCAAGGGGTGTGCGTGTGTGGGAACTGAGGTCTGTCATGCCTCGCTGCCCTCACCCTTCCCCTCGCCGAGCCCATCGGGGCGCCTGAGGGTGAACAGACCCTTCGGGCGGCGTGAGCCCAGAGCCAGAACAGGAGCCGCAATCCCCTCACGGCACCAGCCGCCATCTTGGCACACCGTGAGGGCGGAACGCGCCGGGAGGGGCGTGGTCTCTGTGAGGGAGGGGGCGTGGCCACACCTCACCGCCCAACCCGCGCGAGGGGCGGGGCGAGACCCCAAAGGTCGCGAGGCCGGCGAGGCGCCGATGGGGGCGTGGCCGGCGGGCGGAGATCGGCGGCGATTGGCTGCGGTGGGCGGCGGTTGGCTGCGACTGGCTGGGCGCGGGTGGGCGGGCGTGCGCGCGCGCCAGGCCCCCCGCGGCCCCGCCCACCCTGCCACGTCCGTGCGGCGCGTGCGGCGGGGCCGGCGCGCGCGGGTGAGTGCGGGCAGGGGGCCTGAGGGGCTGCGGGGGGAACCCTCTGAGGGGCTGGTGTGGGGAGGGGTGTCACCTCCGAGGGGCTGCGGGGGGAACCCTCTGAGGGGCCGGTCTGGGGAGGGGTGTCAGCTCCGAGGGGCTGCTTCAGCTGAAGGGCGCTGTGGGTACCTCGCCGAGGGCTCTGTGTGTGTATGGGGGGGGTGATAGGACCGCCCGAAGGTGTGTGTGTGAGGCAACAGGATGCTCCCCTCACCGAGGGGCTGAAGATGAAGTGAGGGGTGCTCTCAGTGTGAGGTGAGGGGACACCTCTGAGGGGATGGTTTGGGGAAGGGTGCCACCCTCAGCTTCAGCTGAGGAGAGTTATAGGGACCCCCCGAGAGACTGTGTGAGGGGTGTGGGACCCCACGGGGTTCAGTGGGTGAGGTGTGGAGATCCCCCGAAGGGCTGGGTGTGAGGGGACTCCCCCAAAAGGCTGCCTGTGAGGTGAGGCATTTGACGGGATCCCCTCAAGGGGCTGTGTGTGAGGTGGAGGAACCCACTGAGGGCTTGGTTGTGCAGGAGGTTCTGCCCCAAAGGGGCTGCTTCAGATGAGGGGAGCTGTGGGGACCCTCCAAGGGCAGAGCTGGGCTCTGTCACCCTGTCCCCCAAAACTGGGGGGCTGGTAGAGGTCTGGCCAAGCACCCACTGGCCCTCCCAGGGGGTTTGGGGGTGTCCTGCAGGATGGCAGATCAGCTCAGGGGGTCCCTGGGGTTACCCTGTCCTTCCCTGTCTTGCTCCCAACCCACATGGGGATTCCGGGATGCTCCAGGGAGACTTCAGCTGAGCACCAGGACAACCCACAGCCCAGAGCTCTTCTCCCTCCCTCTACCTCAATATTTTATTTCATTTCATTTTGGATTGGCATTATCCTAACTCATATTCCTGCCTCCAGAAAATGAGTGTAGCTTTCAAGTCCATGCTGCTCCAGCTGTGCCGGAAGTAGTTGGGAAAATGACTCTTAGTTGGTCACTCATTGCTCAGAGATTATCAAGAAATTTATTTCCTCCACGTGCTTTTCATATGAACTTGGTGTGCTGAAACCCTGAGCTGGAGTTCATGGGATTTGATTGATTCTGTACAGATACTAAATGTTGGTATGGACACTTGGGAATTCTGGGGGACAGAGGAAAAGCAATGTTGGAATAGTTCAGCTGTAGGAACAGAGAAATCTATGGAAATGTTTTTCTTTGCAATTCATCTTTCCTGCTGTTTCATTTTGAAAATTCACATGGGATGAGAATTGGTGTTGCTGTTTAATTGCTGTAGTGGCTTTTTTTTTTTTTTACTTTTATATGCAAAATTAGGATGGGAACTGAGATTTAAAGGCCAGTGTGTACCAGCAGGTAGCATAAAAAAAGATTTTTTTTTTTTAATTTTAAGCTTTTTTTCAGTTGGGTTTCTAGAGTCACTTTCACTTTTGAGGCTCATTACACTGTGATGCTTCACAGCAAACATTGCCTGTTCTTTCTCTGGGCTCTGAGGTGTCTTATTTTAAAAAGTGTCATCCCAAACACCTTTTTCTTTCCGCTGTTTATTTGGCCTGACCACTGGTGTGTGGCTGATGTATCATTTATGGAGTGCAGCTAAGGTAATTTGAAGATTTATAAAGAAATTAGACATTCCCATGAGTTCTGTTCATACCAGAACCCCAACCAGGTATTCCACAGGGTACAGAGTAAGAATTATTTTCCTTTATCACAGAATCCCAGCCTGGTTTGGGTGGGAAGGGACCTTAAAGCCCATCTCATTCCACCCCCTACCATGGGCAGGGACACCTTCCACTAGACCAGGTTGCTCCTGGCCTTGAACCCAATAAGGAAAATACATCCCTTTGCTTCCTGTTACCCAGAATAACCCCCAGTTCCCCAGTCTCTTTAATCATTAACAGGTATCTCACCATCACCTTGGCACTGCTGCTTTCCCTGTTAATGGGCACTGTGGGGCTGTGCTTAACAGCTGGGCCAGCACTGGGCTCTGTAAACACATGGAGCAAACAGGACAGCCTGGGAGAGGCAGGTTGGGCTCTAACTGTGGCATCACCTGCTGTGGAATGAGCTGTCTCTTGCCCAAGAGATTAAATATTTGAGGGATGGGATCAGTTGGAAAAAAGTGCACTATTCCTACCACCGGTTTTAAATTGAACAGGAATGCAAATGATCTCTAGACAGGTTGTTGAGAGGTTTCTTGAGAGTGATGCTTTGACTTCCAGAGAACTGTATAGGTTAAATCTCCTCTTCAAAGCCTTATCAGGTTGTTTTTTTCCAAGATAAACACACAAGCTCCGTGTGTTGACTCTGGCTGACGTGCACAGTGTCCGGGTGCACACACTGTGTTCAACCCAGCAGCCTCGCCAGGTGAAGGCTGAGCAACTTCAGCTGCAGATAAAGTGAACAACAGTTTATTCACCTTTCTTTAAACCCCTGAGCAAAATCCCATGGCATGCTACAGAGGGAACAACTTACTTAGAGATTAAACCATGCCTTACCTGTGTCATTCTGCTCCAGACCTCCAGTTGCAGCCATGATGCCTGTGGCCACTGTGATGCTCGATGACACACCCATGTTTGACCCCAGAATCCTGCAGGAACTCGACTGGAGTGAGAACACCACGACATTTTCTCCTGCTATTTCTCCGCTGGATCCAGGAGATGGGCTAGTCCTGAGACCACTTTGCACAGCTGATTTAAATCGAGGTAGAGTCCTGGTTTATTGTCACCAGAAATGACAGTTGGAGGCTGAGCTGATAACTTGTATTTCTGCATGAGCTCTCGGTAGATTGGGATTGCTTATTTTCCCTGATTTGGGTTATTTTTATCAGTAAACAATTTGATGGAATTCTAGAACATCCTGAAGTGGAAGGGACCCACAGGAATCATTGGGTCCAACTCCTGAACCTGCACAAGACACCCCAACAATCCCAGCCTGTGCCTTGTCCTAACATCCCCTGGGCTCTGAAGTTGAGCACTTGGCACCATGGATTCGTGCTGTGTTGGGTGAAAATTTGGTTTACTTTTTTAATCCTAAAATTCAAGTAAAATCTTCCAAGTAATCCACAACTTCCTATTCATCATGGCTTTGGAGAGGGAGTGTGGTTGTTCATACTATTCTCTTTAATACCACAGCAACATGAACAAGCATTTTGGTGCATGAATTCTCTTTCAGTTCTGGAATTTGGATCAAAAGGTTGTTTTGGACTCATTCAGGCTTACTCGAGCTTTAGCCAATCCTTCAGCATTGCTCAATCCCACTGTGATGGGATGGTGCCATGGGGATGGTCCCTCTCCAAACAGCTGTGTTGGGTTGTTCTGTGCTATTTGCAGCTGACTGTGTGTCTGTCCCTCACTGAGAATTGTTTTCCCACTCCTTTCCTAACAGGCTTTTTTAAGGTTCTGGGTCAGCTGACGGAAACTGGAGTTGTGAGCCCGGAGCAGTTCATCAGTGAGTACATCATTATTCCTTGGCATTTCCATAGAGGCTGCTGGGAATCAAAGGATACTGATGCTGACAGCAAATCTGCCTGGGTGTGAGGCTCCCTCTGATCCCTGATGCCAGAGGGAGTGATTAGCTCAGCTCCCCTGAGGCAGCCTTTGGCACTCAGCCTTGGATCCAGTTGCAGCTATCCCGAAGGGCTGCTTGGCTGGGACAGGGCTAAAGTATGAATCTGCTTTTAAGACTGAGCTTTAGATACCTGATAGGATGGATTATTTGGGCTGAATTTGGGTTGTTCCAAGGCCTGGCCAGCCTGGCCTGGAACACTTCCAAGGATGGGGCAGCCATAGCTTCCTTCAACAACCTATGCCTGGGCCTCACCACCCTCACAGGGAATTCCTTCCCACTGTCCCATCTAAGCCTGCCCTCTGGCAGTGGGAAGCCATTGCCCCTGGTGCTGTCCCTTGAGGCCTTGTCCAAAGTCCCTCTCCAGCTCTCATGGAGCCTAGTTCAGGGAATCACAGAATCTAATCCAAACCCACCACTAATCCATGTTCCCAAGTATCACATTCACATGGCTTTTAATTCCCTCCAGGGATGGGGATTCCACCACTGCCCTGGGCAGCTGTGCCAGGGATGGATAACCCTTTCCATGAAATTCTTCCTTGTGAGGGTGGTGAGGCCCTAGAATGAATTTCCCAGAGAAGCTGTAGCTGCCCCTGCATCCCTGGAAGTGTCCAAGGGGCAGGCTGGACAGGGCTTGGAGCAACCTCGGATAGTGGAAGGTGTCCCTGCCCGTGGCAGGGGGTGGAAGATGAGCTTTAAGGTCCCTTCCAACCCAACCCATTCCATGATTCTATGTGGTAGTGCCTGTGTGCAGCGATGCTCAGCAAGGAGGGTTCTCTGGGCAGCTACAGAAAACGAATTTGTGTAATTTCTGCTTTTCCCTGGGTTAATCTGACTCCAGGGCTTTCAGTTTCTGGGGTCTTGGGTGCATCTTCCTTGTGATCCCACAGTGATTTGCAGTCAGAGGCTGCAGCAAGCACCAGACTTCAGTGAAATTTAATGTGAGCCTGACTGCCTGTTCACTCTGCCTGCTCCCACAGAAACCTTTGAGCACATGAAGAGGTCTGGAGATTACTACGTTACCGTGGTGGAAGACACAAACCTTGGGCAGATTGTTGCTACAGCAACGCTGGTTATAGAACATAAATTCACTCACTCCTGTGCCAAGGTAAATCCTGCAGCTGGGAAGGGAGGAAAAGATCCTCTCCCTGACTCTGGGCTTGCTGGTTTTTGGTGTTATTCTGTTGTGACAATCTCAGGTTGTATTGGGGAGGTTTAGGCTGGATATTGAGAAAAATTTCCTTAGGGAAAGGGTTGTCCAGCCCTGGCACAGTTGCCTAGTGGTCCCCATCCCTGGGGACATGGAGATGTGGGTCAGGGATGGCCTTGGCAGTGCTGGGAAACATTTGGGCTCAAATGATCTTAGAGGGCTTTTCCAACCTTAAAGATATAAGTATTTTAAATATACATATTTTAAATGATGAACTATTTTCTGCTTTTTCTAAATCTCTGGCATCCTTGAGTGCTGAGCTAACAGTAAAAGGAAACTGGTTTTTCCTAAGGAAAAGGAGCACTTGGAGTTGTATCCCATTGTCCCAGTGAGCTCCTGAAGGAGTCAGACATGGTTCTGACAGAGCAGATGGCTGAGCATCTCCATGCTGGGAATCCCAGCCAGGCTGTGAAAACAGGGGGCTGGAAGGGCAATTCCCAGGCTAACAAACACTTGCCTGTGTTTTCAGAGAGGCAGGATAGAAGATGTGGTGGTCAGCGGGGAGTGCAGAGGGAAGCAGCTTGGAAAACTGTGAGTATTCCCCACCTTTGCCATTCAGCAGCAGGTGGGCACCAAGCCCTTACACCTTACACCTTCCAGCCAGGCACTTGGGAAGAATTCAGCCAGCAGGGATCACCAGCTGGGAATCAAATGATCTGCAGGAAAATGCAGAGAGTGCTGTCAGCCCTCACTGTTGTGGCTGTGATAATTTAACTAATTAAATACTCACTGACCCAGCGTTTAACTGTTGGCTTTTTGTCTTTTCCAGATTAGCATCCACCCTCACCTTGCTAAGTAAGAGACTGAACTGTTACAAAATCACGCTGGAGTGCCTGCCCAAAAATGTGGATTTCTACAAGAAGTTTGGCTACCTGGTATCTGAAGAAAACTACATGTTTCAACGGTTCTTTAATTAACAACTTCTAGGTGTTTTGGTTTTTTGTTTTTTTTCTTGGAAAGACTGTTGGTGGAGGAGCTTGTGCTACAAACGTTCTCACCGTGGAAAATTTATATAGTTTATTGCTGCAAATATAACAATCCCTATAAATAATGAACATCAAATGTGTAAATCCTGGGGAAAAAAATATTGAGGTTTTAGAAAGGGTCCTCTGGGTTAGAAAATAAGTTTAGAACTAATTTTTACTACTGTCGAGGTGAAGCTTTTCTGTTCTAGCTGAGTTACAAAGGACTCGTTAAAGGGATGGTTTTTAACCAAAGGTATATATTTTTATCTCAAATTTTTTCTTGCATTGTATTTTTCTAAAGGTTTGTCCTTCTTTTCTCAGTAGCCAAAGGACAGCCCCTGGGACTGTCCTGCTGGCTGTGCTGATGGAAGGATGACATAGCTGGGGAAGGGATGAGGCTTCTCTTACACAGAATTAGTGACACAGAACAGGCCTTTGTTCTGTTTTTTTCCATGACACCTCATGGAAGTGCTGGTGGTGCAGCAGAAGTTTTATAGGCACTATTTTCCAAGACTGGATTTGTTACTGGTGGTGCAGGTAGGGGAGAATCCTTATGGGCTGTGCTGAATTCCCAGTCTAAAAATGGATGTGCTTCTCACTGCAGGGCTCCTGCACTTTAGCTGATAACTTGGTTTTCAGGATAATTGCTTTTTTTCTGACACAACCCAAACATGGTTTGCAACAGGGCAGAGGTAACTGGGAAACTGCAATGTCTGATGGAATAGATCCCATGTGTAGTGGGGTTCTGGCTAGTGATCACTGGGAAGGGAATTGGGATTGGCAAATGCAGCTTCACCTGAGAGAGCTGGGGGTGTTAAGCCTGGAGAAGCTTCAGACCCACTTCCAGTAGCTAAAAAGGAGGGAGAGGGACTTTTATACAGGCAGATAGTGCCAGGACAATGGGAAATGGCTTCCCACTGCCAGAGGGCAGAGTTAGATGGGATGTTGGGATGGAATTCCTCCCTGTGAGGAGGGTGAGGCCCTGGCACAGGGTGCCCAGAGAAGCTGTGGCTGCCCCTGGATTCCTGGCAGTGTCCAAGGCCAGGTTGGTTAGAGCCTAGAGCAGCCTGGGATAGTGGAAGGTGTCCCTGATGGAATGAGATGAGCTTTAATGTCCCTTCCAACCCAAACCATTCTGGGATTCACTGAACACAGCTGGCCAAGGCACTGGAACTCCAGTGGGCCAGGTGGGCTCTGGTTTTGCCAGTAGGGATTTAGGCAGCAGGAAATCCCCCCTTCTGCTCCCTAGGGATTGCTGCTGCTGCTGTGGAGCTTCCCTCTTGCTGTAAGACTGGATAAATGATTTTAGCACTTTTGCCAGGGGTGGTAAGCAAATAACGTCCAAAGCCTTGTTCCCAACAGTGGTGTTTTGTGTGGGGAGTGACAAATCCCACATCCATGAATGGGGCATTATAACCAGCTGGGGTTGTTTGTGGGCAGCCAAGCCTTCCACACTGTCCTGCTTTGTGCTCTGGAGAGCAGCTCTACAGTGCTGGGGGCTCTGCTTGATCTTCCTGAGGGTTCTCCACTCCATACAGTGTCTTCTTGGTGATGTCTGGTTTATTTATTGATTATTTTTTTAAGGAATATCTTTGTTTAAGCTGAATAAATGATTACCACCTGTATCTGGACTGTTTTTCATGGAGTAAGGATGTGCTTGTTGAGCAGCATCACCTGCTGCAGGTACCTGTTTCCTCAGCCCTGGGCTGAAAGGAGCAATTTCAGGAATTCCTTATGGATTTCTCTCCCAAGAGAAAGCAGAGGTGCTTTGGCCTGAGCCCTGACTGAAGTAATTCTATAAAGCAGCTCCTGCTTTCTGCTGGTCCAAGTGACTGAGGTAAATCTTCTTGCCTCTCAGAGTTTTAATTAATTCAGAATTGCCACTAATTTTAAGTGGATGATTTGAATTCCATGATATCTACACCATCTAAACAGCTCCAGGCCCTCATTAAGAGTGAATGAGAAGATCAGAGTGAGGAGCAGGTGCTGTGGCCCCACTCAGATCATTGTCAAACACATGAATGGGGTTGAAAGCTGGGGTTTGTGGCTGCATCACAATGGCCCTGCCAGCACAGCCCCCTCAGCAGCACTGAAGAGCTCTTTGTTCTGTCCCAGAGGTGACATTCCCACCCCTCTGGAAAAACAGCAGCTGGGGAGCTGGGAGTGCCCAGGCTGGGGACTCTGAGGTGCCACTGTGGGGTCAGGTGTGCCCTGGGACACCACAGTCACAGGGGGAGTTTGAAACTGTCACAGGAATGGATGGGGACAATGGCACAAGCACTGAACAGCCCCGTGGGAGGGAAATACAGAAACTGAAGCAGCCCTAGAATTTATCCACAGAACAACTGGCTGAAGACCAAAAACCAAGGTCCCCAATATGCATATTATGTATATATTAATGTAAAATATAGACAAATATGTATATTATGTATGTATGTATAAAATCTGTATTTTATGTATCTATAATCTATACATAAAATAATGTACACATATTTTTATATACATACATGTATGTATATATACATACAAAAATATATACATACAAAAATGTGTATATATGTTCATAATGTACACATATTTTTTATATATACATACATATCTACAGACTATGTATATTTTATATATATATGTATATAAAATCAACCATGACCTCCTTGAGGCTAACACCAAATCTTTCCTCAATGTCTTTCCCCTGGGAAGCTCTTCCCTGGACCACAGAAGCATCTGGGTACCTATGCTTTATATATATAATTATATATAGCTCTCTTTATGTGGACATATATATGCAGATATAGATACATATATATATATATATATATATATATCTCTATATATATAAAATACAAGTAATACATGTATGAAGAGCAGTGTTTGGACACATAGTGGGTTAATCCCAGAGAATCCCTGCCTGGTTTGAGTTGGAAAGGACCTTAAAGCCCATCCCATTCCCTGGGACATGGGCAGGGACACTTCCACAATCCCAGGTTGCTCCAAGCCCCATCCAGCCTGGCCTGGAATACCTTTTTGTCAGAAACCAGCCATAACAGCTTCTCCAGAGGTTTAATGTTACCTCCTCCCTGGAATTTAATTTTTTCCTAAGACTTGTCCCACCCTGAGGAAGAGACCTGCAGCTTTTTCACTTTGCTTCCCCTAAGCTGGAAAAAGGAACTTCAGCACCTTGATGTAGAGGTGTGGATTCCCAAAGATTTGGACGCTGCAGTTTTGTGTTTGAAGCTGAGGAAATAAAAAATAATAATTCACCCTCTACTTCTCTTTCAAGTCTGCAGTGAGGGACCTCACTTCCAATTCCTACCTTTAGTTCAACCCCTAAACCCAAATATTGAAACACCTACTGGCAGTGAAACTACAGGAGACAGAGAGGAGGTTTTAAATAGATGGCTTAGTAATAGATCTGAGGAAAATTAAATCTCAGAATCCCTCAGGATCTGACAGGCAGACAGACCAGAATGACTGCAAAAGGCAGCAGGAGGGGGTAATGCCATGAAAAAAAACTGGATTGATGAAAAATCCTTAGTCATGGAGCTTGTCAGTAGTAACTGAGCCTTCCCAGGACCCCAGAGAGAACAGCCCAGACATGGATGAGTCTGAGGAGCTGAATCAGTGCCTTCCATCTGTGTTTCATCCCTCCCCTTCCCCAGGGACCTCAAACACATTGGCATTTGATGGTTCCCAGCCCAGTTGCAGCAGAAGCTGGTAGCTGGCAGTGTCTGGGAGCTGTGGCACAGCCCCACTGCTGCCATGTGGGAGCCTCGTGCTCCAGTGGCTGGAAATGCATTTCCCAACAACCCCACAGCATTCCTTCATGGAGAGTCAGTTCAGGGCAGGAACAAACCCTCTACAACTGCAAAACCAGCACAGGCAGCTGGACACTGACACGGTGCAGCTCTCCAGCAGGTAACAGGCACTTCCTTTTTTCCACCTGAAAAGTTCCTAACTGAAGCATCACACTATTTATTGCAGATTTTTTTTTCCCCTGCAGGAATTATGCTGCTCCTTCACTGCTGTAGGTGGTAGAGGGTATCAGCAGGAACAGGAATGTGCTGCTGACCCCTGGGTCACACTCCAAGGCCTTCACAGTCCATGGGAGCAGAGGTGATGAGGCTGGAAAGCCCTGGAAAGCCTCACTCCGTGTCCTGGCTCAGTTACCTCCCTGCAGGAGGTTTCCTCCTCAGGTGTCACCCCCATCTGTCCCAGAGCAGTTCTAACCCAGCCAAGGACTTCCAAACCCTGTTCTGAGTACCTCCATGGGCTCTGACAGAGGCCAAGAGCTCCACAAGCTCCAGAGGGATCATCCCTCTGCAGGCCTTCCCAAGGAGATGCCAAGCCAGCCAAAAGAGATCCTCACTGAACAACTGCCCTCTTTAGATTCCTGCCTTCAACCTCCCAGAGCTCTGCCCTCAGCGAGCTCCCCCAGCACAGGTTGTCCCCTCTGAGGTGACACAGGACAAGTGGCCATCCACACACAGTGTGTCCAAGTGCAGGGGGACAGCTGGGTGCTCTGATCCCCAAATCCTCAGTCTGGTTACCAAGCTCAGATCTCCCAAACACACAAGTTTTTCTAGCAGCCTTGGGAGGTGCTCAGTCAGTCACCAGAGTGCTCCCAAGGAGGCATCATTCCAGTCCTGGATTTTAGGCAACAAACATTGGGAAATAAAGCAGATGCAGAACCAGGACTGTGCTTGCACAACCTCAGTGCTGCTGAGACAGGAGAGTCACAGCTGCACAAACCACCCTGACAATCCCCAATCTGAAAAGCTTAAAGCACCAAGAAGTGTTTCCTTAGCTGAGTCTAATGTTTTTCAAGACCTGAGGTGAATCCTTTAAGTCTTGATCCTACTATGGGCAGTGCTCTGGGCCTCAGTTTTCAAAGATAAATGCAATTTTTACCTCAAATGATGTAACTACTGCCTTGCAACAGCAACTACTCTTTGAAAAGCAGTTTGAGGATGCACTGTTCCAGATAGTTCAGCTTGAATTATCCTCTGTGGTTGTGTTCCTAAAGCACATTTCTGCCATAATATATACTGAGAACAAAGTGAATTTTAGCAAACTTTTTCTTTACTAAAGTCTCTTGTTATAAATTACACAAATAACTTTATAAACAAATCCCCCCACTTGCATTTTGTTTAAAGTAATAACTTTATATCATACAAATAAAGAAATTTCAAGTATGAAAAGTGCATTATTGCAATAATACCTCTTTGCAAGTCCAAAAATCTTGGTTTAGAATAAAACTGTAAAGTGTAAAAAAGGAGTAAAACAATCAGTGCCATCTATTCATTCAAGAAGTCCAACATCTTAAAAATGATGCTTAGTGTGTTGCAGAGGCAGATTTACATCTGAAAGCAACATGTAATTGAAAAGAAGCTATGTGTGTTCATTGTTTTGCATTAATTCTTTTTGTTTTTGTTTTCCCTAGTTGTCTTCACCTTTCTTGGCAGGAATTCTCAATACAACCAGTGCTTGTCCTCAGCCATCAGCCATTCTGTGCTGCTGCCACCTGCATGGTGCCAAGGTCTTCATCCTCCTCGTGCATTCGCTTCAAACTTCCTGCAGGAGGCAAGAGGGAACTTCAGCCACAGGAAATCAGAATATTTAAACATTTCAGATTGAAGTTTGAGCTCAGCTTGCACACCAAAAGCCATCCCCTTGCCCAAGAGTTTGGGATTCTGCTGTTAAAGGTTTACTTGGGGAGTGTAAAAAACTTCTCACACCCCCAGCAGGAGAAGCTTCTCACCTGTGCTGCCAGGTGGGACTGAGAGGGATCTCTCCAGCTGCAGTGGGGACATCATCTGGATGGTTAATTTTGCTAGATAGATGGCTTCATATTCCTGGAAAAGTTCAAGAATGTGTATTGCAATTACTGTGGCATGAAGCTTTTTAAGGGTGAGCAGGACCAATTCACAGAGCATCTCACAGTAAGGCACAGATTTGGGAGGAGAAGTCTTTGTTGCTTTGCCATGAATGAGAAAAAACCATCAGGAAATCACAGGAAAAGTTCAAAGATGATTAAAGAAATGGCTTTAAGGAGCACACAGCAGTCCCTTTGCAGCTCTCTCAGCACCAAACAAGACATTTCAGAGCCACTTAATCCCAGGATTTTTATTTCTCCTCCATTCCCAGATTTGCTTTGTCCAAAGTTTAAGTCTAAGGAACTGAAGTGCCCACTCATCTTCCTCCCAAAGCTTCACTACAGCTCCTGACATTTCCTTGAAGCAGATTTGTGTAGTCAATGTTCAGTTTAAGTAGAAATGTCTGTTTGGCAGGAAGATGATTCATGAAATGGCTTTTCAGTTATGATCAGGAATAATAAAGAAAAGTCACCTGAAGTTGATGGACAAATCCAGCATTAGGATTAATACAGAATCTTCTTTCTTGGACATAAGTAAATGCATCCCTTAAAAAGAGAAGGAGAAAACACTTCAGTGAAAAATATCCAAAAGTCTCTGTGGTTTGAGAATTCCTGCAGATTATCAGTTTCTCACTTTCCTGTTCAACACAGGGCTTGGAACAGCTCCTGGGGCCTCTCCCATGGTTTTAGCCATGGATGGAGGCTGGTGCTCTGCTTCCCTTAGCAGCAGGTGCCTAATTCTTTTAAAAAATAGGATGTAAACACACCTGCAGTGAAGTGAAATGGAACAATCAGCTCCTTGCAAAGTCTTAGGTAAGGCAGTTGTTACCCCCTGAGACTGAGTGAAAACACAACTGTTGGTGTTCCCTCCAAAAATCATTATTGACTCCCACCACCTGAATTAAAACCTCAATACTTGTTCTTACCTGTACTTCACCCCAAATGTTTCCATTATGTATGCAATAACTAAGGCAGCACTGAAAAAAAAAAACCCAAAGAAAAATGAGTAAAATATATTTCAATTGTTTAAAAATATTAATGTCAGGATGGATAGTTTCATACCTTCTAGAAATCCCTGCGTTTCCATGGACAAGAACTTTTCCTGAGAAGGAAATTTAAAAAAAAAAAAAAATCAACCATATTTGTATAAATTGAAGAAAACCCTTTGTTTTTCCTTGTTATGGAGAACCAGGAAGCAGCAAGGCACATCAAAAAAAAAGAGGTGTGTCTTACTTCACCCTAAATTTCTAACTACACTCTGTCCATTGGGATATAAGAACAGGGACTCCTGTCTAATATAGTTCAAATCAAGCATAATAAACCCCCCAAATTTAAGAAAAACTCATATTTAAGAACCTCTAATACACATCCCTAAGTTTGCTTTAAAGCTTTAACAACATCTTAATAAATGAGGGGAAAGTTAATATAATTTTACCTCCACTTTGTAAACTTCCATCAATAAATTCTTTAGTCTGAAAGGAAAAAAAAAATTACAAGACTCAAACTTTTAGATGATTTTAAATGCAAGTAGTAGTAACATCTAAATTTGGTATAATTTTCATATCACTCTTTATTTACAGTGACAATAATGCACCTTTATGCAGATTTAAATCTCAGTTCAACTGGACATTTGTATTTTTTTTGTACTTTTAACTGTCTATAAAATTGTAAGTGTGAAAACAGTGCCTTTTTTTGAAGGCACTGTTGGGTTTTTTGGTGGAAGAAGCAACAAAATGGTTTTGCTCAGTTGCAAACTAAACTAAACTAAAGATACAAACCCATAGCTCAAAACCAAGGCTTTGTTCTAGTAATGGGCATTGTTTAATTTACAAGTCCCTTTTTAATTCTTCTGCAGTAAACCTGTTTTAAGACTCTGTAAAACTTAGTTACTATTTTGAATTTGGTTTAGAATTTGATACAAGAAATGGAAATACTCTTGGGCTCAAATAGAAGTTTCCCCCAGGTCAAGGGCTTCAGAATTCCCCCATGACACAATCTCTTTGTTTCGAGGTCAGTTTTTAAATTTTATTTCTGTTTTTCAAGACCATAACAAAAAGCAGCTCTTACAACTCCACCAGTTTCCCTACTTGTAAAAAGGAGTTAATTACACTTATTAAAGTGCCAATAATAAGGTCAAGAGCTGGCAGCACTTCCAGGTGCCTCAGGCTGAATATGCCAAAGTTGAAACTGGTATTTGTTAGTGCAGAAAATTCCTGGGCACCTCCATTCCCAATCCAGACACACTCACCATAGGGAAAAATCGGATTATATTCTCCACTGGATTATCTGCAATATCCAAGACTAAATACCTGCAAAGAAAACAATTCCTGTGAGTAAGACAACAACATTGAGTTGTTACTCCTGGGATACACAGAGCTGATACAACTTCCCCACTGCATTCACCTGCAGCAGGAGCCCAGCACTACTCCCTGCTTTAATTCCTACAATTAAAATTTAATTGCTAAAATTAATTTCTAAAATAATTACATTTCTAAAATTTAGTTTCTAAAAATTTTTTTTCTGGTCTAAACTCCAGAATTTCTACAGTCAAGGACCTCTGGAGCTGTCCTTGTGAGGAATCTCCTCCAGCATCCCCTGACAGATTATCTCTCTCAAAAATCACTTAAAACTGAAGATAGTTACTGCAAATGATGGATAATTCTAATTTGCAGACTTATCCAGAGTTCAGGATGAATAAAATTCAGAGTTTGGATTTAAAGTCCTTCTGCACCTCAGCACATTTTTCAAATAGTTCTGGCAAAGTGCAAATATTTGGAAAGAACACAGACACAAAAGATTCATGATCATTTCTCACCTAAATAACTGTTGGAAGTTTGGTTTAATAAAATTTGCTTCAATGTTTTGCCGTATGCATATTACATGGGTTATTCCATGTTTCTGGAGTATAGGTAGCTGTGGAGAAAGGAAAACAAAAAAAAAAATCTTATTTTAATTACAGGTTCATCTATTGCACAGTAATAAAAAGAAAAGCTATACTGAAATACACAATAGGGCTATATCAAGGAAAATCTCAGTTGGTTTTCTAGAATTCAGAGTATGAAAATGTTGTCTTTCAAAAGAAAAAAATCCTAACAAGATAAAAAAAGGAAGGCATTTGATGAACTTGTTTGTCTCTGCCCACCTTTCACTTTGCCTGAAACTGCAAGTCCCTACACGAGGGAGGATTCTGCAGCCAGCATTGGATTCTTGCTGCAATCAGACCATGAAAAAAAGATCTTTTAAGCCATGAAGCAAATTTGCAGAGCCAAGCTGTGCTTGACTTTATTGGAGATTTAATTCCCCTTGTTTTACTCTCTGTGTTTGAGTTCCCAGGTCTGGTTTGTCTTGCAACCCTTCAGCAAAGGAAACAGGAATTGGTAACAAGTCTCAAGTGGTTTACATTTTCTGAGAAAAATTATATTTAACCACAAGACTCAATTTTAATACAAATAGCTCAGCCCATCCCACAAATGCACCACATATTCCTTCCACTCTGGATTTTTTCACGTTCCAGTTCAGAATCACAACCAAATTTACACCTCTACAGACACACTTGAGCTGATCTCCACAGTAACAAATCCAATCACCACAGCAAAGCTTCCCTACCAGAGAATATTGTGAAAAAATCATACCTTGCTTTTCATAGCTGAAGAATATGGGCCTAAAAATAACCCAGGTAAGATTTCCTAGGAGGCAGAAGAAGAGACATTTAATACCAACACAAAATGATTGGAAAGAACACATCTCACTCACCTCAGATCATAGCCATGGACACAAATAATTCACATATTCCTGAGATGTGTCATCAAGTGTCATTTATATCAGGACATGATTAAAAATCGGTTTGGCAGGATAAAAGAAACATGATCTTGGTGTAGGAGAGCTTGTTTTGGACCAGGAATAAAGTCCTTGATCTGGACAAAGTTCCAGGTTGATTACTGCATCTCACCCAGCTCCAGATCAAGTGAAAGGACTCTAATTTGGTTTATAATCCTGTCTTGTAATTAACTCCAAATTGCTCTCATGAAAAATGATACACACATGGAAATTGTTCTAGCTTTGGCCTAGTAGTGGGAAAAATGTCATTTTTTAACCATTTATCTCCCCACCAATAGGGATATGTAGGTGTGTAGATGTTAACTTGTGCAAAGCTTTGACTGGCCATGGTAGGAAAATGTTAATTGTCCATCCCACTGGAAAACACCTCCAAGTTTAAGGTAGAAAGCAAAGCTCTAATACATTTTTAGCAATCATCTCCTAAAAACATTCAGAAAGACAAAAATGTACTATTAGGGAGATTTATTTTTTAGCACTTGTACAACAGAGATCCAAACACACCTGTATTCCAAGCTGGCAAATCCTCACCTTAATTAACTAATTAATTCTGCCTCCCCATGATGCTGCCTGACACTTTACCTGTAAGGACTGATTTTGCTATCAGCTCTTTTTTCTCCTCATTAAATGCTCCATGGCTTTTGCCTCAAACAGTAAATGAAAGTGTCCTACCTGCATCTCTCTCCTCATGGGATAGGTCCAATCCTTAAAAAAAAAAATTAAAAATAATTACATATACACACAGAGAAAAACATTCAGGCAGAGATCTGCATATGCATTTTATAGAAAAGAATCACACTCTAAGTTCTGTACAGTCTCCCTGCTACACATCAGGCACATTCCTGCCTCCTTTCCACATGGATATCAGCACCACCCAAGTGCAAGGAATACTATTGGGAAAGTTAACAGTGAAGAAACCTCAAGTATTCTACAAAGAATCCTTAAGGCTGGAAAAGATCCTTATCAGCTGTACATCCACATCTCAGCTTTCTGATGAGAAACTTCCCTCTGAAGTGAGGAGGGAGAAAAAAAAAAAAAAAGAAAAAAAAAGAGGAAAAAGGCTTTAGAACATTCTGTACAAGTCAGAGAAGCAAAGGAATTCCTTTGGCTGGTGCATTCCTGCAGCCAGTGAAACAACAGGAGATAATAAGTGGAGTAGGAACTCCCTTAAAATCCACACTGCCACTCTGACTTCACTGGGGAGATTCTGCATTTAGCTTGAACAATTCCAGAAATTTGTGCTCTCCATGATCACAGTGAGTCTCTGCTTTTCCCCATCCCACAGCTACACTGGGAAGGAGGAAGGATCCTCACATGGTAAATAAAACATTTGTGTCCATGATCCTGCTGGTCATTCACAGCCCAACATCCCCTACCATGCATTCCAGACCTCCAGGATTGAGAGGATTCATCTCCCATTCCCAGCTGACCATTTTCCATCCCCCAGAGCCAATGCCAGGATCAACATTTCCATCCTTTGCTCCATTTTGCAGCACTGCCAAAGCTGAACAGAAAACTGCTCAGGCAGAGACTATTCCTGTCTTTCCTTCCCTCCAACTCCCACTGGCCTCTATTAACAGGCTCTTATTCATTCCTTGACCCTCACACATGAAGGAGTTGTAGCTGAGATCCCAGCTACCATCTGGAGGTAAAAAACAAACCAGGAATAGTCAAATATATCCAATAAACTGCATACATTTATTTACATAACTGTTGTTTGATTCACACACACCAGCAGCTAAGAAAAAAAAAAAATCTTCTCCTGTGCTATGTTCCAATGTCCTCAAAAGTATGGGAAAGTTAAACTCCAAATATTCCAGCTGGGAAGGGAGGTGTGGATTACAGCAGGAAAGATCCCTCAAACTGCAGCACTGTCCACCTGAGCACCTACAGCATTGATTTCACATTAAACCTCTTTTTACCAACACAACAAAAACCCTGTGCTTCCCTCAGACACCCCCACAGTGCACAGGGAGAATTTTCTAGCTCTTGGTAGTGGAATTAGGAAGGATTTTAGCATCTTTAAAGTTATTCTGGCAAAGACTTGAATCTGGGAGCACATTTCTGAGGAGGCAAACAAACATGAAGCCACTCCAGACAATCTTTTTGGATAGCACCTAAAGTGGCAGCACAAACAGGGGAATAAAATGCACTGAAATGGGCTTTGCTGAAGACACACAAATAGCTAAATTACTTCTGCATGTTCCAGCTGGAATAATAAAAGCTCCTGGAAGTAGAAAGGAAAAAATGCTGTGACAAAGGGATGGTATTTACAGAATTGCATCCTTTGAAGGTTGACCTCAGAGGGTTCAGCACAACCCCGCTGGCTTGCTCTGTACCCAAAAGCATAATTTACTCCTCAAAAAGCCAGAAAACCCCAGGTTTGTCCAAGTTTAAAACTAACCCTAAGAGCAATAAACTCTGAAAAGCTTAAGCTGCACTCCAGGAATATACAAGCACTTTAATGGGTTTATTAGCCTGTTAGTAGAATTTAAAAGTCTTAATCTGGAGCACAGTGAAAACACAAATTCATCACTATTTTGGCTTAACAACACACTGCAAATATTCCTTTCAAATGCATGAGAGGCAGGAATTTTTTAGTCCCAACAGCTGTAAACTGTGAGAAATAAATAGGTAAGAATTGAGCAATGCAAGTCCAAAGGGAACCAAAGCTCAAAAGACAGGACAGATGTTCTGGACAAGAAAAAAACATCACTATAGGCCTCAGATATTGGTGTTCAGTGCCCTTCAAGAAGCCAAAAAGATACAGTTTCCAATGGGATTTAGTCTGCAAAATAACTCTCTGAAAGGCAGTTTAAGGAAAACATTTAATCTGAGACAAGTACACAAACCACTGAAAGAGTGATTTTGGTGATTGCTGACAGCCCTTCAAAGCTTTTAAAACCAACAATGCCAGATTATTCAAATGTTATGCAAAGTTATGTAAAAAACCCAATCTATTAATGGAGACTGAACCCAGGCAGAGGTTCCATTTTAAGGAATTCATTCATCAACCATGTTTTCCACACTGTCTGGAGAACCCAGCAGACAAATAACAACTGAAAGCTTCTCTTTTGATCAGACCAAATGCAAGAATTCTGCTAAGAAAATAGCTGGTGATGCCAGAGGTGGAGGGAAGAACAGCATTCCTTGCTGCCAGGGATTTGGGAGGTTCTCCAGAACAAGGGACAACTCACTGGGAGACTCAACCATCAATACCTGCAAGGCAGGAGAGATGGAGTGGAAAAAAAAACCACCCAGAACTCCAAAGTTTTAAAGATGAGTCATTCTCCTCTGACAGATCTCCCTAAAAAAGCAGGCAAAGGGGGAATAAAGCACATTCCAAAGCCCTTCCTTCCCCATCCACAGCCAATCTCCAGCTGAAATAAATGGAAGCTGTGAATTAATAGGTCAGACTTGTCCACACTACATAAAGCTTCTTGGTATCCAATATCCAAACTACAGCAAGAGCAGCTCTGCCAATAGTTTGGGTTATTTTGTCCATATTTTGCCATGGATACACCTGTTCTTCCTTAGAAAGGTTTAATGGCAAAAAGTGACATGTGGACTTTTTCCTGAAGGAGCAACCTTGGCTAGGATTTATTATAAAAAAATTCATATTATGATTTTTTTATTTATTAGTTCACCAACCCTGACACTGAGACTGTACCAAAGCAAAGAATGTGGTTTTTAAACACAGCACCCAATCTGCATGTGCCTCTCCAGAAGGAATGCACTGAAATAGATCCACAGTTTAACTGGTCCCTGGCTGACAGCTGAAGTCTGCAGAGCCATCTGATTGTCACACATAAAAGGGACATCCCCAGTCTCTGTCAAAGCTCAGCTCTGGCTGAAAGGCCAGCCCAGTTAGGATGCTTCAACTCCTGCTGCCTTGGAATTAGCAGAGCCTGCAAACCACAGGCTGGCTCAGGTGAAGGGAGAAGCTCTCAGAGGTGCTGAGAAAGCCACCAGGAAAATAAATCAAATCAGTAGTTAGAGGAGAATGACATCAGGAAGTCTTCTCTAGATTGTCACTGCTGCCTCTCACCTGCTCAGCATCACCCATCCCCTGCAATGACTCCTCCAGCTTCCCAGACCTTCACTCCAATCCTCTGGAAAAGCTGCACACAGCTCCCAGTAAAACCTTGCTGGTCATTCCAGGTGTCCAACCCTTTCCAAACTCTCAGACAGCTCTTTTCTTGTTGATTTATAGCATCACCTTCCCCTCCACACAGACTTCTCTTCCCATCACAATTCATCATAGCAGGGCTCCTACATGATGGATTGTGCACCTCAAAAATCCAGGGCTGGCAGAACCCTCTTGCCTGAAGTTGTCTCCCTGGCTGGTGAGGCTCTAACACTCCCTGAAGTTGCTTCCCAGACTGGTGAGGCTCTAACACTCCCAGTCTCTCCTCCCAAGCTGCTACAAGGTTCTCTCTCCCACAAGTTGTGAAGTGGAAGCAGCAGAAACTGTTACGGCAGCGCCAGCCAGGGGCTCTGACCTGCTCCAGTTCCTGCATCTGCTCTGGCCAAGTGATCTCCTGGCTCTGACTGTAACCACTGCACAGGAAATTAAAATTACAGCCTGACAGTGTTATAGCAGAGCAGTCAGAGGGCAGGATTACATCACCTGCCAGCAGCACTGTCATCCCCCTGTGCAGGCTGCAGCTCGGATTGGGGATGGGTCCTGATCCCACAACAATCACCTCGACACAAAGGCTTTATGCTTCATTCCCAGGCAGCTTTAAGTGTCATTTAGACAATGAAATGAGATCACATCTTGGGTTTGGAACCGTTTTACAGGATATTTTATATAGGCCAACAAAGTGGAGGAGGGGGATGTTATCATTAAAGACCTGCACAAAAATCTAAATGTTTGTAAAATAGAAAAACTGCAGAAGAAATTTTGAAATAGTAAAGCAGTAGCCGAGTACACTCATCTGCCATCTTTTAATGAGAAAGCAGGCAAATTAAATGAGGTACTGAAAGAATATTCAAGGGAAATATTTGAGTATCACTGAAACCTGTCATGTCTATCACTGTGAAATGTGGTACTTGAGAGCCTCAAAATCAGCTACAAACAACAATGAAGTGAAAGGTTGTGTCTTCAGTTTCAGTCATGCTCCATGTTCTCAAACAGTTACATTCATTAAAAATATGATGGTTATACATATAGAATTATTTCAGTTGAAAGGGACCTACTACAATCATTTAGTACAACTGCCTGACCAGTGCAGGGCTAAATGTATTTTTTTCTCCCCCAGGTAGAAATCCTAGTGAAAGTCTATAAAATATACAAAATTAAACCAAATCCTTTGGTTCCCTCAAGGTGTGGGCATGGCATTAGCATGACCAGAGCTTTAGGAAGGTTTGGATCGATTTGCTGCTATCCCAAACCTGGCTGAAAGCTGGTGAAAGGGGCTGGATAAAGGATGAGGTGACATCCCCACCACTGCACAACTGTTTAATCCTGTGGTCACCACAGAGTTCAGGGATGGAAGCAGTTTTATAGAGAATTCTGTGTATTTGTCAAGAGCACTCAGACAATGGGAAGGCTTCAGCAGAGACATTTTTGCTATTGAAAATACAAAGGAATACAAAAGCAGGAAGGTGAAGAGAGCAACAATAGCAGGTGGGAATGACAGGACATGGAGGAAGGAAGAAGTGGACCACTGGGGAAGAAAGGTTATTTCAGCAGAGAGAAACACAAGCCACAGAAAAAGATACAATGAAAAATTAAAGTAGATATGGAAAGTAGAAACACAACTATTCTTATTCACCCCATTCTCTAATACAGGTCTTAAAGACACCTCATTAAATACCATCAGCAAACAGGATCAGCAGCATTGATAAAAATGTTTATCATATAATTTTATTCCAATAAAATTGGAAATAAAGCAGTGGAGGCAGAACTCTTCAGCTTACAGGAAGCATAAAGATAAATGCCAGGAGTGCCACACTCATGCAGATTTTCAGAATTGTTTATAATGGTGCAAGAATGGCCTTTCCCATGCCCTCTCTTATTTTAACTCAACTGTTGGGCTATACCAAGCACTCTTTGCAATTCTGTTTTAGATAAAAAAAACCCCAAACATGTTCTGATTCCCAAATCCCACCAACTGCTCTGCTGTGCCTGTGTGGATCCCACCAGGCTTCCCCTGGCTGGGAGGGAGACACAAGTTAATCAGGACTGACACACTGCTCGACTTCAGCTGCCACAGAGCACTTTTCTGATTTATGCAAAGCAGCCTGATAGTATCCCACAGAGTTGTGATCAAAATCTGTCACCTGATTTACATTTCCCAGCACAACACAGCATTTGTTCTCCATTTTTTGGGGCTCTATTATGTGGGCAGGTAAAATAATTCTAATGATACAGGCTTCCTACTTATTTTAAAGAGTCTGCAGAGGAGGGGAAAAGCTGTGTTTTAAGGGGGTTATTTGTGTTTCCTATCAAAAGTGAGAGGAAAAAAAGTTGAATAGATTTCTTCCACCTTTAGATGGGCTGCATCACTTCATAGTTTAAAAAAAGCAGTCAGAAATACATTAGCATTTCAGACTAAATATAGCTGTCAAAAATGTAAATTTCTTTTTTTTAAAAAAAAACCCCAAGTGCTAAAAAGAACTCAGCTTTTATACATAATAAAAAGGAAAATATGTCTGCTCAGTCAATACGCTGCTAATTTAATTACAAAACCCATGGAGAGCCCGAAAAAAATTCTAAATACATCGTGAATACTTGGTTTGCTCAGCCTGACTGCAAGCAAACATGTTTTAACAAAGAAATAAACTGGTAATTGTCACTGTGTTCCCATTATAGATATCCCAGTTCTTTTTTTGTTGTCATTTAAAATGTAATGGGAAAATAATTTCTATTAAATTCCCTGAATTATTCCAGTCCTTACTGACCTTCTTTCCACAAGCATTACAATGTCTCAGTACTAATAAGCCAACATGTACTAATTGTTATTAACCTCACCCTTTTTAAATGGGTCTTTAGCCATATTTTTCTCCCCAGTACAAACATATAACACAGAACTTTTCAAATTTAAGAAAGCTTCAGACCTGACCATGGAAAATGGGCTGATTTTAGAAAAAAATGTAAAAATCTAAGCTCCCAAATGGTTCCACGTCACATATAATCATTATTACTCATAAAACTTTGTGATATTCACTATCACCAGTCTGTAAAAGAACACACAGTTCACAGACATTCCCAGTATAAACCAAAAAAGCTTTGCCAGAATGATGACTTCCAGGTTTTCCAGCATTTCCCAAGCTCCCAGAAGTACCAACAGCCAGGAGGTTTAAAAATCCAGCAATCCCAAACGCCACACTATGGATTAGGGACAGAGCAAACAACATCCAGCCCGGAAAACTGACCTATTTATTTATCCAGAGCACATCCTGCAGCCTGTGCCACTCAATCCAGGCTGCTCTCTCCCCTCAACACTTTTCCATGGGCCAGGAAGGAGTGTGATGCTGTGCAGCCAACCAGGGATTGGGCTTTATTTTTAATTATTATTATTATTATTAAAGCTGTCACATGGTTCCAAGTGTCAGCTGGGAGAAAGGAGCTGGGGGTGGCAGTTGGATTGACTTTAAAAAAGTGGCAAAGCTGCACTTCTGAGCAGCAGGAAGTCAGCCAGGGATTCCCCAAGTTCTCCCTCCTCCCTTTCCCAGTGTCCTGAAACCAAGAAATCTGCCAAGGCAGCATTAAACCATCCATCACCAACTTCCTGAAACATTAAGGATTACTCCTCATTAAAGAGTCTCCTCTTGCTGCAACGCACAAGAGATTATAATTTGCTTTCCAGGAAAATCTAGACTTTGTGGGCAGCATTAGTTTAGTTTTAGTTTGTTTTTCCAAAGCACTGCTTCAAGGATTGGGTTTAAGTCTCTTACACTTTGCTTTTAACAAGTTACCTCCACAAGAACTTAAACATTCACCACTGGCTTTAACTTTTCTGTTTCCCCCACATACTCCAACTATTTATTATCTTGTATTTAGAGCCTGGAATTTATCTACATGATCTTGTATTTCGATCAAGTCAGACACAAAAGTAACATGATGAAGAGAAATTCTTACAGGTTTTAGAATCAGTTCTTGAAAATCCCCACTATTTGAAGTTCTAACACACTAGACATCACATTATATAGAGACAGACTACAAAAAAAGCCAAAAATAAAAGCTACTCTGAAAGACACTGTATAATAATCTCAGTTTTCATCAGTTAAGAGTTGTCAGACTAGCAGTGAGCTCTGGTTTTATTTTTATTTTAACCCCACATTCCTCTTTAGCCATTTTAGATGAAAAGCCACCCAGGCTAATTTATAACCATTCTCAGACAAAACTGTGGATAACACGATTTCTTTCTGGAGAAACCAAAGATATTTAAAACCAAACAAATTAAAAACCTCCCAGCGTGGTGGGTGATTTGTGTTGAGATACAAAGCGATTACAACTTTTGGAGAACAACTAAATGACTTTTAACACCTCCAGAGCTCTGAAGTGCAGGGGGTATTAAATCTTGGCAACAAAAACAGAACAAAAAGAGTCACTCCCATATTCCAGGTAATTTACCACCACAACAGCATTGAGCAACGCTGTTCAAACAGAAATAAATGCTGATGTTTATAAAATACACGACAGCCTGAAGAGCTCAGACACTCTCAGCTTCCCTCACGCAGGCTGTGACATTTTGCATTAAATATTTGAGGCCACCAAAGGGGGGGGGACACTCGGGGCTGCTTGTGACACATACACAAAAAACAAATCAGCAGCGCCCAGGGTCAGCGGCGGGGAGTTCAGCCAAGTTCAGAAATCAGACACCGCGCTGCCCCGGCTCTGTGACACCGCACGGCTCGGCCCGAGCAGCATTGCCACCTGTCCTCGGCCGCGCACAGCTCCTGGCTCGGCAACACCGTGAAATACCTTCCCGATGGACTCACCCGAGCGCAGGATGGCTTCTGGAGGAGCTAAGAGGTGGAAGGGACACGCAGGTACTCCCTGCTGGGGCTGCTCGCACAGGGACACGGCTGGTGGCCTTACAAAGGCACAGGGACACGGCTGGTGGCCTTACAAAGGCACAGGGACACGCAGGGGGAGCGAAAGGGCACAACAGACAGGCTGGGACACACTGACCGCAGGAAAAGGGATATAAAAACGAGCGGGGAGGGCAAAAGCCAAAGGAGGTGAGCCGGGGGGACTCCGTTCCCTGAATGTGAGGGTGGTGAGCCTCCCCAGAGAGGCTGTGGCTGCCCCATCCCTGGAAGGGCTCAAGGCCGTGTTGGACAGGGCTTGGAGCAGCCTGGGACAGGGCAAGGCTTCCAGGCCGGAGGCACGGAGGGGAGATGCCGGAGGGAGCACAGCCCGGCAGCGCCCAGGGCAGGGAGGATGCGCTGGGTGGTCGCAGGGGGTGTCACCAGCACAGGGCGGGACACGGACCCGCGGCCTGCCATGGATCCCCGCGGGAAGGGGCGCGGGAGGCACCGCAGGGCGGGCAGGGCTGTGAGGGGAAGCACCGGCGGGGCCGCGGGCCGGGGGCGTGCGGGGAACCGGGGCTGTGCGGGGAACCGGGGCTGTGCGGGGAACCGGGGCTGTGCGGGGAACCGGGGCTGTGCGGGGAACCGGGGCTGTGCGGGGATCGGGACCGGAGCTCCCGCTCACCTCAGAGTCCTCTTTGGCCTGCGGCAGCGCGGGGAAGGCCGGCTTGGCGAGCTCCATGGCCGGGCGCTGTCCGGGCGGGGCAGGACCCGGGGCAGGGCGGCTATTTGGGCAGCGGGGCCGCGGGCTCCGGCTCGGGAGCGGCAGGAGATGGAGGCGGCGGAGGAGGAGGCGGCGGCGGCGCGCTCAGCCGCTCGCGCCCGGCCGCCATGCTGCTGCTGCTGCTGCCGCCTCTTCTTCCCTCCTCCTCCTCCTCCTCCTCCTCTTCCCACCTCCTTCTCCTCCCCCTCCTCTTCCTCCTCCTCCTCCTCCCGGCCTCCCGCCCGCCCCCAGGCCCCGCTCCAGCGGCGCCCCCGCCCCGCTCCGCCCCGCTCCGCCCTCAGCGCTCTGCCCTCCCCTCACGGGCAGCTACCGCCCCGGTTCGTTTCATTAACCCGCTCGCAGCCCTCGGATTCGGGGTGATTCACCCCAAAGTTTCAGTAAGAGGCGCTCCGGCCGTTAACGGTGACCAGGGCCCGCCTCGGAGCGCCTCCCGCCATGTCGCGGCCATTTGCGGTCCTTGTCGCCGTCCCCTCACGTTGCCGAGCGCTCCTTCTCCTCACACGCCTGCTTCCACCATGGCTTTATCGCCCACAGGAATGACGCTGCTGCCTCACATTTTAGCTGGCAACGCCGAGCGGGTCATCTCTGGAGTGCCCAGGGAGGAGTCCCCATCCCCGGAGGTGCCCGAGGAGGTCACACTCAGTGCTCTGGGCTAGGGGACAAGGTGGGGATCGGTCACCGACTGGATTCGGTGATCTCCGAGGTCTTTTCCAAGCTGTGATGATTCTGGGATCTCCAGTCAGCTCCTCTTGGTGTGAGTGATGCCCTAAGACACCTCAGTGTTGGGACAAGAACCTGTTTTTCTGCTTTTTGAGGTCACATGCTCTGAGAACTCCAAGAGAGCTGAAGAGGGACTTTGGACAAGGGCTTGGAGTGACAGGACAAGGGGAGGGCAGGGATAGATGGGATATTGGGAAGGAATTCCTGACTGGGAGGGTGGGGAGGCCCTGGAATGGAATTCCCAGAGAAGCTGTGGCTGTCCCTGGATCCCTGGAAGTGTCCAAGGCCAGGTTGGAGCAACCTGGGATAGTGGAAGGTGTCCCTGCCCATGGCAGAAGGTGGAACGAGATGATCCTTAAGTTCCCTTCTAACCCAAACCATTTTATGATTCTATGAAACTTCACTTTAAGCTTTAGTTTTTCATTCCTGGGCTTTTTGGTGAACCCAAAACCTACATTGGTGTCACTTTCTGAGGGAAGTTTTGTCAAATCAAGCACAGTCGATGGTTTGGTTGCTGAAATAAAACTGGAAATGTCCTTTTGGAAATCCTAGCCTCCGGAATTTTAGTCTCAGTTTTTATTTCTAGGGCACCTTTCTTCTGTTTCTACTAAATAAAACTTAGAGAAACCTTCAACAATCACATTTCAGCAACCATTCCCTCAAAACTCCAATTTTCTTCCAATGAAAGGTGAAGAAGGAAACGGTAAAGGAAAAAGCCACGGGAAAACTGGAGCTCCCACTTCCAGCTGGTGTCAAGAACAGAGATGTGTGCTCACAGCCTTAGACTGTGGCACAAACTTCAAAAATGAGCTATAACCATTCCCAGGGCTCCAGGAAAGTTTTCCACCTTTTACCCTCCTCCAGGGTAATGCCAGAGGCTCAGCTTGCTGTTTACACCACTGTAGTGCTCAGAAATGGACTTTTATTTCATGTTCTCATTGTTCCAGGCACGCTGACTGTACAAGCTGCACTCAAAAGGGTGTTAAAACTAAACCTGAGATTTACGTCTTTACACTCCTGACACAGCCACAATAGGGAGCAAAGTCTGTAACAGCCATAAAACCAGGGAAATAGTGTTGTCTGTCCTGTTTTAACTGTTCTACACCTTATACTACCTGTTTTGTCTCGGGAAAGGAAATAAAACTACAGCTGTTTAAACTGCCAGGGAGATGCTGTGTGTTTCCTGGGAAGTCAAGAGCTAATCTAATGTACTTGCCTGTCAGCTGAGCATGCCCAGAGTAATCCAATTAGGTTAATTAGAAGTAGCCAGAAGTGCAGCTTAGTGCACTGCTGTTCCACTCCAGCATTCAGGTGAGCTGCACACTGCAGTGGATCTGTGTGCACCCCTCGGGGTAGAAATGCTTGGAAAACAAAAATAAAGCAGATGCTCTTAAAAACACCACCACCTGGTTTACTTCTTGCAATGATTAAACACCAGCTCAGGTAAATCCCATTCCCAGAATTCAGCAGCAAATGAGTGTGCCCATGTGGGCAAAAAGGCCAAAGGCACCTGGCTTGTACCAGCCACAGGAGCAGGGCAGTGACTGTCCCCTGTGCTGGCACTGCTGAGGGACCTCCAGTCCTGGGGAAAGTTCTGGGCCCTTCATGACAAGAAACACTGAGGGCTGGAGTGTGTTCAGGGAAGGGAACAGAGCTGGGAAGGGTCTGGAGAGCCAGGAGGGGCTGAGGGAGCTGGGAAAGGAGCTCAGCCTGGAGCAAAGGAGGCTCAGGGGGACCTTGTGGCTCTGCACAGCTCCTAACAGGAGGGGACAGGCTGCGTTCCCAGGGAACAGGGACAGAACAAGGGGAAACAGCCTCCAGTTGTGCCAGGGGAGGTTTAGATTGGATATTAGGGGAAATTTCTCCATGGAAATGGTTGTCCAGACCCCACCAGTTCCTCCTCTCTCCAAGGGACAGGCAGCCTCCATTTGGTATGAGAGGCACAGGACTCCAATCCCTACAGCAGAGAAAAGTTGCTCCTCAAGCTCAGAAGACACAAAATGCACCTCTCTGTGAGAGCTACAGACAAAGTCCACGAGGATAAACAGATTTAAACAGGTTTTATTCATAAACTGTTTGGGGAAAGGAGATTTACTGATATACAAAAAGTCAAGAAATGAACTGACTTTCTTCTGTTTGCGAATCCCTTCAGGCACGTTTATAAATTCCCACCATAATTGCTAAGAGAACAACACATCTCCACACAGTTTTACTGAGCCTGGGCTGTAATGAACATTGCATTTTGGAATTGTACAGAAAACACACTCCTGTAGCCAACTTGCAACTAGCATTCCCAAAAATTACTAGCTACATGCTACACAAACACCTTACAATGATAATCAAGCGGTACATTATTTCTCTCCTTTTTTTTATGCATTAACCCAGTAGGATGTGTACGATCAATCACAAATTCTATGGTTAATTTACACAGGTTTGTAGTCAAGCTTGGACTCCAGCTTCTTGGAATCAGCCACTTTCCTGACAGCTTTCATGAAATCTTCCTGAACTACGAAGTCATGATCGGCACGGATCGCAAACATCCCTGCGAGGGAGGATTTAACAGGGTAAAGACACAACATGAAATTTCACTCAAGTTCAAGTGAAAACTGATCCAGGTTACACTGTCTGCATGTGGCCTTTCCCATGTCTTAGATATTGGGAAAGGAGGGAATTCACCTTCCTGATCTAGGGGATTACTAAGAAGAAAACTTGTTTAAACTCTGAGTGTGCATTGACTGTGTTACTCAGCCTGCCTGTGCAGGCAAACCCAGAGTGCACAAATTTTCATGTGGAAAAAGCATAAAAGAGCATCAAGTCTCCAGCCACCCAAGAGACCTGAATTCTCTGCAAAAAGGAGAAAAATGGGTGCAACCACTGTTTCTGGAATGTATCTAATGAGACAGTGGGACACACCACAATCAGCCAACAAGTGCTTGGCTCAGATCAGCTCAAGTGTAATGTTCCAGCAAAACATTTTTGAGCTCCTGGGTTTAATCCACAGAGGAACAGCTCCAAAATTCAGCATTATCCAAGATTTAGCACATTTCAATGAAGAGTCAAGGAATTACCTGCTTCAGTACAGACATTTCTCAAGTCTGCTCCGTTGAAGCCATCTGAAAGCTTCACGATTGCTTCATAATCTGTTCATAAAACACCAATGCCCATTAGGAATAAATCACCATTCCCCTTAGGGATGCCAATAAAATACATATCCAGCTACCAAACACCCACTTGGATTTCAGTGCAAACAGAGTGCTGCCCACTGGGCTGATAAATTAACTGGAATCATCAGCTGTATCAGCCCTTCCATTAAAACAGAAATGTGTGGCAGCCAGAAGCTCATGTTATATAATTAAATCCCAAAGTTACCAACTTGTGGGTACAAGAATCAACATGAAGTGCAAAAACTGCATCAAGGCAATGTTCTTATCATTTAAATGCTGTAAAAACTCAGAGAAGTTATCTCCAAGTGATCATAACTCAGTCCCTTTCCACTTCCAACACGCTATGTACTGAAGGCATTTAGTGTCAATATATTAAGCCTGATATTTCATGCACATACATCTACTAAAAAATTGGCCATGGTTATAATTCAGCAGGAATCAATTTCTAAACCAGTGTGTCTGCTGAGCCTCCAGCAAGTTCTGATTTTTACAAGGCTGCTTATTAAAATTATCAACTTCCTGGAAAACTTTTCAGTTTCCCTTCTGTGTGAAATTCAAAACATTTGAACTGAATGTTTTTATCTCAAGAATACAAAAACTCCTAAAGATTTGAAGTTCTTCAGCTGTATTTTAATTCCATGTAGCACAATATCCTATTAAAAAGTCTTCATAATTGGAAAGTTAATAAAACATTAATTGAGGGGAATGAACAAGGTTGAACAGTGCAAGGTTTGTGAGTTTAGGGTTTTTAGCAGACACCAGAACTGCAGCAGGAGAATCTCATCCTGGAACCTGAGCAGGATTTTAATGCAATTCCTACCTCACCCTGCTGCTAAGTCCTGGCCTTTATTTTGGGATATCAAAGCTGAGCATCACAGTCTTTCTACATCACATCCAGGAATTTAGCAAGGACCTGACACCTCACCTTGCTGAATGGCACAAAGGAATGATCCTAGTCTGCTCCACTCCAGTGCCATAGACATGAGAACAAGGATGAAGTAGAATCAGAGAATCACAGAATGGTTTGGAAAAGACCTCAAAGCCCATCTTGTTCCAACCCATGCCATAGCCAAGGGCACCTTCCACTTGCTCCAAGCCCCATCCAACCTGGCCTGGAATGTTTCCAGGGATCCAGGGGCAGCCACAGCTTCTCTGGGCAACCTGTGCCAGGGCCTCCCTACCCTCACAGCCAAGAATTCCTTCCCAATCTCCCATCTAACCCTGCCCTCTGGCAGTGGGAAGCCATTCCCCCTTGCACTGTCACTGCATGCCTTGGGAAAGATTTCTCTCCAAGAACTTTCCCTCAGGTTCATGATTTGCTTTGGAGCTTCTCGTCTATGTCAGTCTGCAGTCACGTGCAGCTTTAAGCCAACACTGCTGCTAAGAAAAGCAATGCCCATCCATCCCCTGGCCCTCCCCCAGCTCTCTCCTGCTGTCCCTGGGCTGAGCTGCAGCTGTTGATGCAGCCAGATGGTGACCGGGATCAGTTCCAGGGGCTGCAGGAATTGCTGGTGTCAGCACAGAGGGGGTGGGGGTGGCACAGGGCCCTGGGGCACTGCTGCACTCCCAGGCAGCCAGTGCTGCTTTAAAGGCAAATCCCAGCCCCAGTTTCCTCCAGGGAGCTGTGAGGAGTCACTGTGAAAGCAGGGCTGTGGTCAGCTTAGAGTAACACAGTCCTTAAATAAACCTTCCCCATTTCATCTTATTCTTTTCCCCTTTCACTCCTCCACACCACTACCCAGACAGCAATTTTCCTCACACTGTCTCCAAACTCCAAGGTTTCTTCCTGACTTTTAAAGATTGCTATTTTCAGACTTCTTCATTAACAACATTTCTTTCATTGAGGGGTGAATGAAAAAGCTCTTTACTTGCACTAAGCTGTTCCTTTAGAAACAGGAAACTGCCTGATGAGAACCATGTTGATTTTCCTGTTTCCAGCTGGGCTCCAAGGGTTTACACTCAGTTTTCCTTTTCAAAGACTTAACAGCAGTTCAATCAGGATGCATTAAAAAATAAAAGAAGTAGAATTCCAAGAGAGGAAGTTGTGTGGGCAGTGTAAAGGTGGGAGTACAGTCAGAGTCGTTGTGATGCCTGATGGGTTTTTGTCCTTTTATTTTACTTTTATACTCTCTTTATATATATCCTTTATATATCACCTTTTACCCTTCCCCATTCCTGTGCTTTTTACTCCCTGTATCTTAACCCTACATGTCTATCACCCCAGTGCCCCTTGCCCTGCTCAGAATCCTTTGGGGAAGACGAAACATCCCCACAATCTCAAAAGCATGAAGTACCAACCTTGAACAGGGCCCCCATCACTGAGACATGTTTTTGTAAACTAAGTAGTAATCTTTTTTGGGGGGGGCAATTTTAATAAGGGGGCAATTACTTCATTTGTTAGACATCTTATTGGTGACTTTTAGATAGGTATTCTAATCTAGGCTGTCCATAAATTGTATAATGGGATATCGTCGGGGCTGGTTCGTCGGTGTGCATCTGGGATCCTATTAAACCAAGGTAAAACCCCTTTCCTATACTGTGTGTCTGCATCTAAAAATTTTTACTAGCGATTTAAGGCATCAGCTGTAACAACTCACCCTCTTCCCATCTTTACAAACAGCAGTAGGAATGATATCCAGGTTACTTCCTACTTACCTATTTCACCATGTTTGGTGATAGGACCTGCGTGAATCTTCAAAATATCTAATCTGGCTTGTTCATTTGGTAGATCGATATCTAGAAAGAAGTACAGCTTCAATAAAAGCAGAAACCCACAATTCCCATGGGTTATATCCTCCTTCCAGCCACTGGGAAGCAGAAACTCACGGATTTTTCTATCCAGCCTTCCGGGCCGCAGCAGGGCAGGATCCAGGGTGTCAGGTCTGTTCGTAGCCATGATCATTTTAACTCTGTGCAGGGTGTCAAATCCATCCATCTGATTCAACAACTAGCAGGAAACAGAACTTTGGTTTTTAACAACCCCAAACCTTCCCAGTGTGTTTTTTTCCCTGCCTAAGTATTTTCACCAAGATGAGAAGCGCTGAAGATGAGTGAAAAAAATCCTACAAGCTGCCTAATGAAAGGCCTGGAGCTCCCTGAATATTCCACAAGGCTGAAGACAGACACTGAAATATTTTGCCCAGAGAAAAGGACATGGAGCAAAGCTGAGCTCAAACGTGAAACACTTGACTAAAACAATGAGGCAAAACACTGCAAGGACTAAAAGAGTCCATGGCTGCCTGACACATTTGGATTGTAGTGCACCAAGGCCAGGACATTCCAATTAGACTTGAAGAGCAGCCTCTGGAATACTAATCCACACACAGGAAGGCATTTCATTGTGAACACTCAAAGCACTCGCTCTTTGATCACACTGATTTAATTCTCTATGGAAGGCAGACACATTCTTTTGAACCAGGCAAACTGTTTGCAAACACAGGCCAAGGAAGGTTCCCATTAGCTTCAGAATTCCTAATTGTCACCAGTGGTTTTAATATTCTCTTCACACAACCCAGTTTACCAAAGCAATTAATACAGAAACAAAGAAATACAACTGCTCCTCCTAGCTTTGAAAATCCAACTGTAACAGTCCAGAAATGTTATAGGCTGAGTGTCCTTGGGATTCTCTAAAAGAGACAGAAAGGGGGGCTCTCCAACCTTCAAAGATGCAGGAAGCAGCAGTAAGCGAAAGAAAATAACCCAAATAATTTCAGCAATTTTAAAGATTCATTTAGTCTCCACACTGAACTCACAGCTGAATTATCAGGATGTGCAGCTGCCTTTTGTGAAAGCAGCACTTAGATCACTTCTAGTTTAAGATTACTAACCCAGAAAAAGTTCTGCCAAGGCAGATCCCAGGTAACAATTCACAGCTGTGTTATTATTTAATGCAGCTGTACAGGAATTGGACACTCACCTCCATCAGAGTCCTCTGAATTTCTCTATCAGCTGATGTGCCTTCGGAAAAGCGGCGCCCACCTGCAGCACACCAAACTCATCAGTTCTGCTACTTGGTTTTTGCCTTTTAAACAGGGGGAATTGGCTTTATAGCTGATTTCAGCCTTAAAAGGAGAGCCCAGCCACCCCCCAGGCCATGAGCCTTACCAATGGCATCGATCTCATCCATGAAAATGATGCAGGGCTGATGATCTCTGGCATAATTGAACATCTCTCGGATCAGCCGAGCGCTCTCGCCGATGTATTTGTCCACTATGGAACTGGACACCACCTTGGGAAGGACAGAGGACAGGGATGAGGAGACTGGAGAGCAAACAGAGCCCATGTGTGTGAGGGCAGAGCTATTACACACCTTGAGGAAGTTGCAATCCAGCTGGCTGGCAACTGCTCTGGCCAAAAGGGTTTTTCCTGTACCTGGATGTACAAGAGATTGAAGCTATTTAATGACTAACTCAACACTGCCTGCCAGGGACTTAGGAAGGAGGGAAGGGGGAAAAGGGAAGGGAGAAAAGGAAGAACAGGGAGAAAAGGGGGAGAAAAGGGAGAAAGGAAAAAAGAAAAGGGAAAGGAAAAAAGAAAGACGAGAGGGAGAGGAGAGGGTGAGGAGAGAGAGAAAGAGAGAGAAGAGAGAGGAGACAGAGGAGACAGAGGAGAGAAAAAGAAAAGAGAAAAATGGAAAAAAGGAAAGGAAAAAAATAAAAAGGAAAGGGAAAAAAAGGAGAAACAAAGAAGGTTCTTGCCATAATCTCAGAGTGACAACCAAACACTCATTCCCCTCTGCTGAGACTCACCAGGGGGGCCATAGAGCAGGCAGCCTTTTGGAGGGATAATTCCCACACGCTGGAATAATTCTGGGTTTGTAAGTGGCAGTTCAATGACCTGTGAGGGGACAGAGAACAAACTGAGCCTCTGAGTTTTAAAATAGCTAATGGCACACCTGCCAGCCTGTTTTTCATGTGTCTGCAGTCTTAGTTATTGGCAGCATATTTTGTTTGAGAAACAGCTGAGTAAGAAAATGTCAGTGATCCCATGGATCAATCCCCACTCCTGCCCTGGCTGTGCAATGGTTGGTTCCTCTCAATGCTCTTTGCTCAAATCACACCCCTACTTGCATAATTTCACTCCCCAGAGCAATCCTGGTAGCTTTTGAGCAAAATTCCAGTCTGCTTTGCTGGCCCTCCCACTTGGCTTCATGGGACTCCCACAGCCTAAAGGGTCTTGGGTCATTTAAACCCTCTTCCCTAAAGGATTATCTTCATTTTAATCCCAATCCAAGCACTTTAAATGAAACATGGAAAGCACTAATCCAAGAGAATCCTTGAAAAGCCTGATTGTAGTGGAGGACAAACATCAAAAAGGTGCTTTTGCCCTGAAAAACTCCTCTCAGAGCATTTCTCAGTATGTAAGGAGGAGGTTTGAGGCACTGGGTACCTCCCGTAACTCTCGGATTTGTTCCGACAGCCCTCCGATCTCAGAATAGGAAACATCTCCTGGGTCTTCATGAGACATGTTATACACCAGTGGATCCACTTCCCTGGGCAAATATCTGGAACACAAGAGAAGATATTTTTCATTGTGCAGACACATTCATGAATTCATAAAGTTACTCCCGTAAATTTTACAGCAATATGAAAATTAGTTCTTCTCTTCCCACCTAATGCGCTGGAAAAGCAGAATAAACCCCAAACCTAGCAAACTTTTTCAAGTTTTAAAACAAAGCTTGAAAAATGGCTGAAAACACTGAGTTGTAATTGATTTTTTTAGAGAACAACCAATTCCTTTTTAAGTCATATCAAATAGACACAAAAGTCTTCCCCCAAAGTAACTGTCCTTACTTAAGCACTGCTTTGCAGAAAATGTTTATAAAATATTACAGAACTGATTATTCAAACCTTTTTTGTGTAATGTTTTTCCCCCTTTTTATAATTAAGAAGAGCAGAATCCTACCTCATAATAGTCAGAGTGGTCATATCCAGAGCAACTCTTGTCCCTGGCTTCAGCTTACTCTTGTCAAGCTAGTCCCAAAAAAAAAAAAAGGAATTCTGTTAGAACCCAACCCCAAAACAATGCCATGTTTTAGCCAAAATGTTAACTGGAGTTTGCACTCTTTGCTCCATCACAGCAAGAAGAAAACAAGGCTACAGAGTGACACACCAAGCAGTAATTAACTTACTTCCCCCACGTTAAAAATAAAGCCTGTTTTTCAGCCCATCAT
This sequence comes from Lichenostomus cassidix, assembly GCF_008360975.1. Lineage (NCBI taxonomy): Eukaryota > Metazoa > Chordata > Aves > Passeriformes > Meliphagidae > Lichenostomus > Lichenostomus cassidix. The sequence goes on along the minus strand of NC_139486.1, from coordinate 2,403,369 downwards.
TAATTTTTAATTTTACTGCTGTCAAACTGACTGGATCAGTGGGATCTAATCCTCCCCTGTGCTCCACACAGGACAGAAGCAGCTGTTTCAGAATAACTAAACAACCCTCACAGAAAGTTGCAATTTCCCTGTATCATCTCCTTCCCTTCTTTGAAGTCAGCTGTTCAATTATTATTCTTTCACCTTGGATGCCTCCTCACCCACCTCAGCAGTTTTTTGTCTGCTTATTCCATTTTTATGGGATTTTTAAACACATTCCATCACACCCTGCTAAATTCTGCTGGAATTAAAAGAATTCACAGGGTGCCCAGAGAAGCTGTGGCTGCCCCTGGATCCTTGGAAGTGTTCCAGGACATTTTGGACAGGGCTTGGAGCCACCTGGGACAGTGGAAGGTGTCCCTGCCATGGCAGGGGTGGAACTGGATGTGCTTTAAGGTCCTTTCCAACCCAAACCATTCCAGGATTCTGTTCATGCCATCTGCACAACAAGGATTTCAACAACCCTTTTCCAGCACTGCTGGAAGCTTCTTATTGTCCCTTCTGAGGGATTTATAAGGTCCCTTGCCACATGGGCTCTTGACACTCTGGCAGTGTTTAGGATCAAGCTGTCCCTCCTCCCTTACTGGGATCACTCTAAGGCCTCTTTCCAGCTCTCTTATCCAAAGAACTTTGTAACAGCTTGGAATTCTCTCAGATTCAACTCTGCCCAACAGATTCAAGTTATTTTGCAGTGAGAAGAAAACAAAGAGAAACCACTTGACCTTCTTAGGTAATGCACTTGAGATAGGGAAGTAATTTTGCTCCCACTTAAAGAGCCTTGCTATCCTGCCTCCTGAGGAGCAACAGCTCAGCCATAAGGGCTTTGATCAAAAACTTGTCCTTCTAGTCTGGGAGAAACTGTTCCTCTTTGGTATTTTGACATTTTGAAAACAGTCAAGGGTATTTTTATTTTTTTGATCCTCTGGTATCAAAATCAAGGATCTTTTAAGGTAAAAGAGTGTTTTTAGTGAAGAATAAACTGCAAAGTGCTGGTTCATCCAAGGACAATCTGTTCCTTAGGATTCACCTCTATTTCAACATAGAACATCAAGATTACCTCACATGCCCCACAGTGGAATTAAGTTTACTAATGTCTCTGAAATTTCTGCAATGAACATCTGTTTCTCCTCAGAAAGAGACAAAAAAAAATATATGGATAAAGATAATGGTTTAAAACAGACAAAGTAGATTTAGATGGGATTTTGGGAAGGAATTCCTGGCTGGGAGGGTGGGGAGGCCCTGGCACAGAGTGCCCAGAGAAGCTGTGGCTGCCCCTGGATCCCTGGAAGTGTCCAAGGCCAGGCTGGACAGAGTTTGGAGCAGCCTGGGATAGTGGAAGGTGACCCTGCCCATGGCAGGGGGTGGGCTGGTGTGGCTAGCACAGTTTTTCCCATGAGAGGTTTTCTTGTGTTTTGTAAATAAAGATAAAGTTTGGATGTTTTGGAACAGTGTCCCAGAACTTGGACAGTGCAGGCCTGGCCAATCAGGCCTGGGGGAAGGCTTCTGACTGACCAATCTGGGTGACTTTTGAGAACTCTATAAATGTGATGAAATCAAAACAATAAAGGTCATTCCTTCTTGCCACTGAGAACCGATGCATTCATTACTCTGCTAGCTGCTCAACAGCGACAGGCTGGGATGAGATTTAAGGCTCCTTCCAACCTAAACCACTCCATGATTTTGATATATAGTTAAATAGTATGAAATCTAAAGCTCTGCACAATGACAACAACAGTCAGAGTACTGCGACAGTCACTTTACACAATTACTAATTTTCACAGTAATTAATTTTCAGAGAGTCCAAAATCAGGCAGGACAGAGTTTTGACTCAATAAAAAGAATAAAACACATGCAAGGTTCTGGGAATGTTGTGGACTGTTTTGTCTCCACGAGGGAGTTACACTCACACCACCTACAAAGAGAGAGGGGAGCAGGTACCAGTGTGAAATAGTGATGTGCATGTTAAAGGAGAAAACACTTCACCCCACTGAGGACACACTGGATCAAAAGCAATGCTAACATTCCAGATCAAAGCCATTTTTAATGAATATTCATATAGATCAATTACCTGACGGCGACAGCCAACCACGTATCTTGGTCCATTTGTAGCCTTCACAATGACTGGAGAGCAAAAAATGAGAGAAAAAAACAATTTACTTGATTCACCCTCTGAATTGTGTTTCTGAACTATCCAGAATGTTTTTCTGCCAATAATCTGATCACCAATACTTTAATTCTTTACTTCTCCATAACTTTAACAAGATTTTAACTACAAAAGCTTAAAACTTTGTGACTGCCCCATCCCTGGAAGTGTTCCATGCCAGGCTGGACAGGGCTTGGAGCAGCCAGGGATAGTGGAATCCCACGGCAAGGGCTGGAAGAAGATGATCTTTAAGGTCTCTTTCAACCAAAACCATTCCATGATTCCATGATTTTAATGATCTCAGAAAATGTAATAGTTCAGTGTACTTACATTTCTCCTCTGTCAGCTGTTTAAGAACCTCGCCAACAATCTGTAAAAGAGTAAACACAGCATTAGCCCAGAGAGAAATTAAATTAACATTGCAGAAATCAGACACACAAGAAAACCTCCCTAACCCATACACTCAGTTCCTGATGTCAAGGTTCCTGTTTCTTTTAGCTGGACTAATCCCACTTTTCTTTTTTGATGCCAAAAATGGATTTAAAGTTTACTTCCAGGCAAATTCACTGCCAACAACCAGCACAGGATGCCAACACCTCATTTCCCTCACGTACCTGCCCAACGCTCTGCAAGGCCTTGAGATCATTTTCTGACTTCTCATACTGCTTGGTGAGTTCTTTCAGCTGTTCCCTTACTGGAAAAGGACAGAAATACAGGATTTTGGTAACATTCATCCCAAAAAAAACCATAGGATCAGACCCTTTTCCAGCAGCAAAGCTGGGGAAAGAGTGAGACTGTGGGAGACCAGCAAACCCAGTAAGGACCCCTGAACTAATGTGGAGAAGGGAATGGAGCTGGGGAAGGGTCTGGAGCTCCAGGAGGGGATAAGGGAGCTGGAAAGGAGCTCAGCCTGGAGCAAAGGAGGCTCAGGGGGACCTTGTGGCTCTGCACAGCTGCTGACAGGAGGGGACAGCCGGGGGGTCAGGCTGTGCTCCCAGGAACAGGGACAGGAGGAGAGAGAACGGCCTCAGGGAGGTTTAGATTGGATACTAGGAGAAGTTTCTTCACGGAAAGGGTGGTCAGTCATTGGGAAGAGGCTGCCGAGGAAGGTAGTGGGGTCTCCATCCCTGAAGGTGTTCAAGGAATGACTGGCCACGGCACTCAGCGCTCTGCTCTACTGACAATGCGGTGACAGTGACAGGTTGGACTCGATGATCCTAGAGACCTTTTCCACCCTGAACGATTCGGTGGTTCTGCGACCCTCGGGGGCCAAGTTCCCAAGGGAAGCGGGAAGCTTCGAGCCGGGATGCTGCAGGCTGGCAGTGCCCATCCCCTGCACCCCCCGCTGCCCGGCCCGGCCAGGCCCATGACGAAGCGCGGGCAGCGCCGGGCCGCCGCGCTCCCTCTCGAGGCTTCGCAGAGCCCTCAGCAGCGCCGTCCCCCCGTCCCCTCAGCGCCCGCCGTGCCCGCGCTCACACTCCTTGAGGCGGCCGTCGATCTCCTTGTGCTCCAGCAGCTTCTTGCGGTAGTCCTGCAGCGCCTTGTCTCTGGGGTCCGCCATGATGAGCAGCCGCCGCTCATAGGGAATGCCGGGAAGGGCCATGGCGGCGGGGGGAGCTCCCGCCAGGCCCGCAGCGCCGCGCAGCGCCCCCTGCCGCCGCGGAGGAGAGCGGCCTGTCGCGACACGCGGGGCTGTCGTGAGGGGCCTCGGGAACTGCGATAGGCACGGCTTGTGTCGGCGCGGAGAGGGCGCAGCGCGGGGTAAAGGGCGGCCGTGGGTCCTGGGTGAGGCGCCGGAGGAGAGGAGGTGCGGGGAGATCGCAGGGAATGGTTTGGGTTGGAAGGACCTGAAAGATCTTCCTATTCCACCTCCTGCCATGGGCAGGGACACCTTCCACTGTCCCAGGCTGCTCCAAACCCTGTCCAACCTGGCCTTGGACACTGCCAGGGATCCAGGGACAGCCACAGCTTCTCTGGGAATTCCATCCCAGCGCCTCCCCGCCCTCCCAGCCAGGAATTCCTAATTCCCAATATCCCATCTCTCCCTGCCCTCTCTCAGTGTGAAGCCAAAATAAGGTTGGGATTCCCTCCCCTTCCCATGGTGTGTCCCCACTGCTCTGCAAGGGACCTACAAGAGAGACCAGCTGCTCCCCCAAACCTTGCTTTACCCCAGAAGATCATCCCAAAATGAGTGCCAAGGAAGGCTGGTGGCATGGGAAGCGCTTTTGGCTGCTGTTGCTGCCAGGGACAGATCAGACAGCTTTTCCTTAACCTCTGCCTAGAGAGTGGATGTACTTTGGGTGAAGCCTGGAAGGTTTGGTGTCCTAGAATCCCATAATGATTTGGGCTGGAAGGGACCTTAAGGCCCATCTAACCCTCTGCCATGGGCAGGGACACCTTCCACTATCCCTGGCTGCTCCATGCCCTGTCCAACCTGGCCTTGGACACTTCAGGATGGGGCAGCCACCAAATAATAAGCTTTTGTAATTTAAGTCTGGTTAAAGATTTGGAGGAGCAAAGAATTAAAGTATTGGTGATCAGATTGTTGGCAGAAAAACATTCTGTATAGTTCAGAAACACAAATCAGAGGGTGAATCAAGTAAGTTGTTTTTTTTTTCTCTCATTTTTGCTCTCCAGTCATTGTGAAGGCTACAAATGGACCAAGATACGTGGTTGGCTGTCGCCGTCAGGTAATTGATCTATATGAATATTCATTAAAAATGGCTTTGATCTGGAATATTAGCATTGCTTTTGATCCAGTGTGTCCTCAGTGGGGTGAAGTGTTTTCTCCTTTAACATGCACATCACTATTTTACACTGGTACCTGCTCCCCTCTCCCTTTGCAGGTGGTGTGTTAACTTCCTCATGGAGACAAAACAGTCCACAACATTCCCAGGACCGTAGTATTTTATTCTCTTCATCGAGCTGAAGCTCTTTCTTTCTGCCTGACTTTGGTCTGTCAGCCCTTTGGGGCTGAGCACAGGCTGGGGACTGCACGCCGTTTGCAGTGAGGGGAGCGTCCCGGGGCCGGCAACACCGAGAGCACTGCCGGGGGGGGCCGGGAACACCGAGAGCTCTCCCGGCGAGCCCCCTATCCTCCCGGGGCCGAGAACACCGGGAGCACTGCCAGGAGAGCTCCGTGTCCCACCGGGGCCGGCAACACCGAGAGAGCACTGCCAGGGGGGCCGGGAACACCGAGAGAGCACTGCCTGGGGGGCCGGCAACACCGAGAGCTCTGCCACGGGGGCCGGGAACACCGAGAGCTCTCCCGGCGAGCCCCGTGTCCCCCCAGTGCCGAGAGCTCTGCCAGGCGAGCTCCGTGTCCCCCCGAGGCCGGGAATACCGAGAGCTTGGGGGGTGTGTGGGGTTGGGGGTGTGTGAGGCCGGGAATACCGAGAGCGCTAGCAGGCGAGCCCCGTGTCCCCCCGGTGCCGCCGGTGACTCAGCGCTGCCGGGAAGCTCCGTGCTGTCCCCAAGGCGCTGCCCCGGGCCGTGACAGGCGGTGAGGGCCGTGCAGGGCCGCGCGTAGCCGGCGGCGGCCGCGCCCCGGGCGGGGCGGTGCGGTCGGAGCGGGGCGGTCGAAGCGGGGCGGCCCCAGAGCCCGCGCAGAGCCGGGCCGAGTGCCGAGATGGCGGCGGGGATGGTGCTGCTGGCGCTGCTGGCGCTGCCGCCGGTGCTGCCCCGAGGCGCCGAGCGACGCTGCTTCTGCCAGGTGGGCGCTGCTCGGCGGGGGGATGGATGGCGGCTGGGCTCCGTGCCACGGCGCCTCTCGGAGCCGAGGGACGGTGGGTGGAAGGTGTCGGAGTGGAGGGGTTTGGAGGGGATTGATGCGCCAGATGGAGTTCGGTGTCCAGGGCTGGGGTGCGCAGCGCAGGAAGGACGGGGAGCTGCTGGGGAGAGACTTGAGGAGGGCGCGGAGATGCTCCGAGGGATGCAGGACTTTTTCTGTGTGGAAAGGCTGAGGGAGCTGGGGGTGTTCAGACTGGAGCAGAGGATGCTCCAGGGAGACCTTACATCCCTTTCCAGGGCCTAAAGGAGCTCCAGGAGAGCTGGAGAGGGACTTGGGACAGGGGATGGAGGGACAGGACAAGGGGAAGGGCTTCCCACTGCCAGAGGACAGGGTTAGGTGGGATATTGGGAAGGCATTCTTCCCTGTGAGGATGGTGAGGTTCTGGCACAGGTTGTCCAGAGAAGCTGTGGCTGCCCCTGGGTCCCTGGAGGTGTCCAAGGCCAGATTGGACAGGGCTTGGAGCAACCTGGTTTAGTGGAAGGTGTCCCTGCCCATGGCAGTGGGTGGCACTGGATGAGCTTTGAAGTCTCTTCCAACCCAAACCATTCCATGGTTCTGTGATTCTCTTCTATGCCATCTTAACTGTATTCTCTCCCTGCTCCCATCAGAAAGGGGGAGTGCTCCAATTTGTTGGGCATTTCTTCCCCATCTCCCCAGGTGCCTCTCCTGGGATGTTTCAGGGATATCTGTTGTGCCTCATCCCCTCTCCAGCTTTGCTGCTCTCCCAGCTCCACTGTGGAGGAGAGAGCATGGCTGCAGCAGCTCCTGCCACCCTACCCATCTGTGACCTGGGCTGCTCTGCTCCTTAATGCTTTTCCAGGGTTAATTTTCCTTTTTGTTGTGCCAGGTGTGTTACTGCCTGGCCCTTGGTGCAGCTGCCGCTGAAGTACAGTAATGAAAGAACTTGGTTGAACCAAGCAGTTGGATTTGGCAAGAGGTCACTCTGCAGATTCCTTCTGACATGATTTTGCACAAGCAAAGCGGCTGCCCCATCCCTGGAAGTGTCCAAGGCCAGGTTGGACAGGGCTTGGAACAACCTGGGATAGTGGAAGGTGTCCCTGTCAACATAAGATGTGCTTTAAGGTCCCTTCCAACCTGAATCATTCCTGTGCAAGATCAAGGAGTGAAGATGTCACAATGTGTTTAGTGCTTTATTTTGTCGCCTTTGAAAAAAAAAGGAAGCTTTAAAAAAGGCTTCTCTTGCTGTATTAAAATTCTAGTGCTTAGCTGTGGGTCAGAAATTGAGAGTGGAGAAAGAAAACAAATGGAATTGTGCACTTGGTGTGGCTTTGCCTTCTGAGGTGGTTCTTGACACTTTTAGCTTCCTGTGGGAATGGTAAATACAATCTTTGCTGATAAAGAATTGAAAAACATGCATTTAGATTCTGGGTCTCTGCAGGGTTTTTCCTTGCAGTTTCCTGTAAGCAGAGAAGTTTGTCTCCCAAGGACTGAATTTTGAGTCAGGAGCGTGGAACGGGATAAGGAACCATAACCACTAACTGAACTGGCATTCTAGCATGGCAGTGGCTGGCAAGTTCTCTTCCTTGGGTTGGAGGAACTGGTGTGGTGCTTTGTGCACTGTTGGGTTGTTGCAACACACTTTTCATTCTGTGGAGCAGCTTGGTTTTCACTACAAATATTTAGTTCAAGGTTTTTTGTTACCTTTAGGGAAAGGGTGCCACGTAGGGCAGCATTTCTCAGCCTTTCTAACCACCAAACCTTTTAAATCACACCCGAGGGCTACCTCATCTTTTTGTTAAAAACAATCTGCTGATCCTCTTGTGCAGAACTTGTCTGGTGGTTTTTATTTGCCACCAAAGAAAATATAGTGCAAGCCTTAAACAATCTGGTTTGCCCTCCTTTGTGTACATCCTTGAATGCCTGGTACAGATTTTTGTTTCCTCCTGTGAACCACATCTTGTTTGAGTCTCTCAGATGAAGAAGTTTTGACGTGGGGTGACTGGAAGAGCTCTGACTTGTCTGTCAGCCTGTGCTGGGACAGTTGTCAAGGGCCACTTTTGGGAGTGCTGCTCTAGCAATATTCCAAGTGCTGACTTCAGCAGGCCATGATTCTGGAATGGGTGTTGCACTCCTGTCTGTCTGCACCCAGGGCAATGCCTCACCTGCTTTTTGTCACTGTTATTCTATCTCCTTCCTTAGAGACCAACCAGTCCTGAAACTTTTATTAGAAACATCCATCTGTTGCTAAAAACACTTGTGTTTCAAATACAGTTTTTTGCTTTCCAAGCTCTGATTAACAGTCCAATATCAAAATTCCCCCAACTTTACAGGCAGCTCATCCCCCCCTCGAGATATTCCTGTTTGCATCATAGCTTTAGTCAGCCATGCATGTCTTCTGTATATTCCTGGTAATTATTGTTCATTTGCTGTTTACAGGCTGAGGCAGCTGCGTTAAGGATGTGCTGCAGGTGCTTGGCAGACGGGGATTTTGCCGAGGTTTCCGGTCTGGCAGAGGGTTGGTTCCCTTTGGGAATGTTTCTGTGGGCAGGACGCTGTCATTAGGGGTGACTCTGGGCATGGAGAGTTTCCTCGTTGGTACCTGGAGAGGATTTCAAGCTGTTCTTGCATTTCTGTAGAATTGATGTTCACTGGGCAGCCTCCGGGGCAGGAATTCATTCCTAGCACAGCTCCCAGTTTCTCTGGGGTAGCTCCAGGAGGAGTTTCCAGGTGGAGAGAAGCTGATATTTGGAGGTACATTCTGCCCCCCTGCTCTGCTCTGGTGAGATCCCACCTGGAATGCTGTGTCCTGCTCTGTGGTCCTTCCAGCACAGGAAGGACATGCAGCTGCTGGAGTGAGTCCAGAAGAGGCCACCAAGATGATCAGAGGGATGGAGCACCTCATCTCTCCATCCCTCTCCATCCCAGGAAAGATGGAGAGGGACTTTGGACAAGGGATGGAGGGACAGGACAAGGGAGAATGGCTTCCCACTGCCAGAAGGCAGGGTTAGATGGGAAGGAATTGTTCCCTGTGAGGGTGCTGAGGCCCTGGCACAGGGTGCCCAGGGAAGCTGTGGTTGCCCCTGGATCTCTGGGAATATTCAAGGTCAGGTTGGACAGGGCTTGGAGCAACCTGGGATAGAGGAAGATGTCCCTGGCCATGGCAGGGGGTGGAACTAAATGGCCTTTAAGGTCCCTTCCAACCCAAACCATTCTGGGATGCTGTGACAGCACTTCAGCCCCTCTGGTTTGACCCCATCCTGAGGCTCCTATGTGGGATTTGCTTCTGTGTGAGTTCTGGAAAAACTGGTTTTTGTTTTCTGGCAAAAGATGGGGGAGAAATCACCTGGAATGGCAGATAGAGCTTCCAGGGCAGGTGCAGGAATGATTGTCCTCACCTGGCTGCCAGCAACCTGCTCCAAGTGCACTGGCAAGGATGAATGGGAAGTAATTTCATAGAATCATAGAATATCCTGAATTGGAAGGGACCCACAAGGGTCATCAAAGTCCAGCTCCTTTGTGCAGGACAACTGCCAGGAAACTTCTGCTGAGAGAGCAGAGAAAGCATCTTCTCACCATCAGCCTGGGACTGCTGTGGCTTGTCCAGAAGAGCAGGCAGTGCCAGGGGAGTTGGTACAGGCTAAACCCAACTCCTCAGCCTCAGTGACATTCCCTTCCCTGTGCCCTGTTGTAGCTGCAAGTGGGAGATGCAGGAAAAAGTTTTCCTTCTTTCCTGCCTGGCTGTGGTGTGGGACAGAGCCCATAGTGAGAAGAAACCCCAAAATCCAGTGCTCGGGGAGTGTTCCTGTGACACTGAAGGGAGCAGAAAGAGCTGGGAAGAGCAGCCTGACAGGAATGGGATGGAGGTGAAGGAAGTTGAATCCCAAAGGCAGGATTACCCAGAGTGCCCCGTGTTGTTCCCAGCCGTGTCACGCACACCAGGTGGGTCCCTCGGAGTTCGGGATTGTGCTCACGTCTTCCCTGCAGCTTACTCAGCACCCAGAGCCGCTCCTGCCGCGTCTGTCCCGGCGGCTCCGTTGCATCTCTTCCCGGTGGGAAAGCCCAGCCCTGCCCAACAACCTCCTGCCAGGTTCTCACACCCAGGCGGGTGGAGCAAAACCCGTTGCCGGTGCTCAGCTCGGTGATTCACGGTGCCAGCGAGCACATGGCACGTGTTTGGGACTGGATCTGTCCGTGGTTTATCTCAAACAGCTGCTCTTGTTGTCACAGGCTGAAAATGTGGGTAAATATTTTATTTGTGGGGTGGGAGGAAGTGTTTTAAGGCACCACCCACTGGAGGGCACGTTTGACACTTGTAGCTCAACTGCTCTGGTTGCAGAGGTTGAAGTCCCAAACCAAATGAGTCTGGCTGCACTCAGGGCTGAAAAGTGGGCTCTGGGGTGGTCATGGAGCAAGAGAGAACTTCTGGAATGAAGATCAAGTCCTGCCAGGTGATCTGACACTGCCACTTCCCTGAGTCTTAAAGTGGCTCAGCTTAAAGCTGTTTGGTGGTGGCATCACTGGGGCTTTCACCAGGGCTCTGAGAAGCCTTGGCTCTGGATGTTCTTTGTGCTGCTTCTCTTCTGTGCTCCTCAGGCTGGGAACTTTGGTCAGCTGGGCACACACAGGCTGAGAAATTGCCCATTTCTGCCCAGTCTGACTGAAATCCTTGGAGGAAGAAGGATTGAGCAGAGCTGGAGTTTCCTCTGCACTTCCCCTTTGCCTGTTGCCCCCACAGGTGTGTTCAGGGTGACATTGAGGCTGATGCCACCAGTGCTTCAATAAACTGGTATTTGGAGAGCTCCAAAGCATGATCCCCATCCAGTCCTGAGGATTTTTGGATCATCTGCAGTGCTTCACTCTGGATTATATTCTGGATATGGTTGCTTCTGGCTTGAATTGGTCACCAGACATAATAAAGGCAGGCTTGGCCTAAATGGTGCTTCCAGTGGGGAATTTTTGGGAGTTCCAACATTCCCACTTCTAGGAATGTCAGTCCTTTGGGGTGACATATTTGTCAAGTGTGGATACAGAGAGCAGCTGAAGATTATCCCCAAATCTTTCTGTAGGCCACTTTTAGACCCAACCTGTAAGTTGCCTGCCTTGATGGATGCCAAGATTCCAGGAAATAAAACTGTGGTTGGTTGGTGGTTTGCTGTGGTTTGTTGTTTTGATGTGTTTTTAAAAATATCTGTATAATTTGGAAACAGCTTTAAATTGGGTAACCAGATTAGCAAATTGCTACTGTTTATTTTCACAGGGGTGATTCAGGTTAGTGGAAAGCTTAAATCACTGTTAATCTTCATTACCATGCAAAATGCAGGACAGAATTCAGTAAATGTGTGAGGGTGACACACTGAGCTTCAGTGTAAACACTTCAAAAATGAGTGAGCCTCCAAATGATGCTGCCTTGACAAAACAGAGTTCTTCCAGTGGGGTAGGGAATTCTGGCTATTTTTTCCCCCACCTCCCCATTTCATGTGACTCTGTGCTCCATTTCTGCCATCCTCCTCACAGCTTCATTTCCATGGTGGTAAATAGAATGGTTTTATTTAAGTTGTTGTGTAGCTGTTGGTGAATCATGAGGAGCAGCTGAGGGAGCTGGGGGGGCTCAGCCTGGAGAAAAGGAGGCTCAGGGGGACCTTGTGGCTCTGCACAGGAGGGGACAGCCAGGGGGGATTTGGGATCTTATCCCAGGAACAGGGACAGGGTGAGAGGGTGCAGTCTCAGGCTGTGCCAGGGAGGGTTTAGGTTGGATATTAGGGAAAATTTCTTCATGGAAAGGATTGTCCAGCCCTGGCACAGCTGCCCAGGGGGCAATGGTGGAGTCCCCATTCCTGGAGGGACTTAAAAGCCCTGTGGATGTGGCACCTGGGGACATGGTCAGTGCTGGGGGAATGGTTGAACTCGGAGATCTTAGAGGGATTTTCCAACCTGGATGATTCCAGGATTCTATGATTTCCCCAAGGACTCACTGGGGGCGTGGGGGAAGCAAAACTACTTCTGCGTTGAGCAACTTTGTTGTCAGCCAGTAATGGATGTGTCAGGAAACCACAGCTGAATTTGTGCTACTTTTTTCTTTAGGCTTTTTTTTTTTCTTCAGGGCTTGCACAAAGCCTGTTGAGTTGTTCAGGATGATGCAAGAAGGATTGGCTTTCTCTGTCAGATTTAGAACAGATGCTTTCTTGCCAAATGGCTCTCTGAGGCGAGGAGAGGGACTGTTGCAGTTAATCACAGAATCATGGAATGCCCTGGATTGGAAGGGACCTTAAAGATTATTTCATTCCAATCTCCTGCAGGGCAGGGACACCTTCCACTATCCCAGGCTGCTCCAAGCCCTGTCCAACCTGGCTTTGGACACTTCCAGGGATCCAGGAGCAGCCACAGCTTCTCTGGGAATGCCATTCCAGTGCCTCCCCACCCTCACAGCCAGGAATTCCTTCCCAATATCCCATCTTTCCCTGCCCTGTGGGAAGCCATTCCCTGTGTCCTGTCACTCCGGGCTCTTGTGAACTGTCTGTCTCCATCTTTCCTGTCAGCTCCTTCAGGTACTGGAAGGTCACAATTAGGTCAGCCTGGAGCCTTCTCCTTTCCAGGCTGAACAATCCCAACTCTCACAGGAGAGCTGCTCCATCCCTCTAATCAACTCGCTGTGGTTCTGATTAAATCAAATCAATGGCTGCAGCACTGTTCATTAGCAACAAGGACTTTCTTTGAGGGCTCTCATTATTGTCATTGTTGCCCAACTGGTCCTTTATGCAAACTCCAGCTCTCAGCTCCATGTTATCCCACAGGAATGACCTCCTGAGGTTCATCCAGAAGGGAACCTGAGCTGGCAGCCCATATCCATTCTGCTTAAACTTGACTTGCTGGTAAAAGGAAAGAAAATGATGACTTATTTTATTGTCTGCAGTGCTGAAATTCCTGGCTGAGATGTTTATATTTGATTTATTATTTTTGATATTTTTGATTTTGATTTTGTTATTTCTTTCTCCCCCAGGTTACTGGTTATTTAGATGACTGCACCTGTGATGTAGAAACCATCGATGCCTTCAACAACTACAAACTTTTTCCTAGATTGAATCAACTCCTGGAGAGTGACTATTTTAGATACTACAAGGTGATTTTCTCATACAAGAATTGTAGTTATTTGTGTGCTGCTGTCTTTTGTTTTTTCATCTCCCTTGAACTTATTGCTGATCTTTTTAAAATGAGATACCTGCATTTTAACCCTGATTTTTAAGGTTGCAATAAGTAAGTTGGACCCTTCTGTTATAAGGAGAATCTTAATAAGATGCAATGTGCCTGTAAGAGGATTTTGAAGATATTTGCTTAGCCATTTTTGCCTCCTAAGAGCTTAATCAACACGTTAATGAAGGAACTTCCTTTGGTGAGCTGTGATTTAAAGATGTTGATGACCAGTGATCTGTAATGAGAGGATTCACAGTGACTCCCCACTGACGTGGAAAACCCGGATTAGTTACCCCTCACTCAGGTTCATTGATGGCTGTTGCTGCCAAATATTACATGGATTGAATTCCCTGAGGTGGATTCTTCTCCCATTCAGTCAGATTCCCTTTATCCCCCTCCCTTCCAAACCCACAAAATCTTGTTAAATGTTAATTGTTTTGGAAGAATGATACTTGTTACTAACTCAAAGACTGGGGTTTGTTAAAGAGTCTCATTTCCTTTCCCCTTCCAGGGTTGGGATTTGTAACAGAAATACTGAGATTGGTCTGAATGAAGCACAGAATCCTGAAATCACAGAATGGTTTGAGTTGAAAGTGACCTTAAAGGTCATCTTGTTTCAAGCCTCTGCTATGGGCAGGGACACCTTCCACTGTCCCAGGTTGCTCCAAGCTCCATCCAACCTGGCCTTGGACACTCCCAGGGATCCAGGAGCAGTCACAGCTTCTCTGGGCACTCAGTGCCAGGGCCTCACCACCCTCCCAGCCAGGAATTCCTTCCCAAAATCCCACCTAACTCTGCTTTCTGGCACTGGGAAGCCATTCCCTGTCTCCTGTCCCTCCATCCCTTGTCCCCAGTCCCTCTCCAGCTCTCCTGGAGCCTCTTTAGGCCCTGGCAGGAGCTCTGAGCTCTCCCTGGAGCTTCTCTTCTCCAGGTGAACATTCCCAGCTCTCCCAGCCTGGCTCCAGAGCAGAGGAGCTCCAGCCTTCAGAACATTTTGGAGTTATGGAAATGTCTCTGTGGGAAAGCAGCACAAGAAAGATCCAAGCAAGGATTAAAAGGATAATCTGTACTGATAACAAGGACATGAGAGATGCTATCAATCTGGGTCATCAAGGAGTTGTTGGTGTGGGAACAAACTAGTCCAGAACACGAATTTCTCTTGGAAAACTGAGGAATAGAAGGTTGGCTTGGCTGCGTGGAGGAGATGTGTGATTTCATAGGATGATGTGTTATTTGCAGGTAAACCTACAGAAACCTTGTCCTTTTTGGGATGACAACAGTCACTGTAGCATGAGAGACTGTGCTGTACAGCCCTGTCCCTCTGTAAGTACCAAATCCATTCTTTTACATCTCTTTTTTTTGTATTTAACTTTTGCAGACCAAGAGGAAACAGCAGATAAGTGACTGAATCTTATTATATTAGTTACAACAAAACTGGGGCTCTGATGGAGCTTTCATAGGTGCAGCAACATTGGTGGCCATAAGGAAGACAAAAATACTAAATTATGAAAGTCTCAAGACAGGCTGGGATTTTAATATTTGACGTTCTGCAATCAGGCAAAAACTTCTCCTGGTCCCTCTTTTATTTTTTCAATTTCCTTTAAAAAAATCTATTTTTGGTAATGATTATTACTAATGTGATGGAGTTTTGTTTCAATTACCTAAGTTTTAGCTGCAAGTTGTTCCTATTTTAAGAAGTGACTATCCCTGCTGCTCTTAATTATTTTGATTTGGGCCCCTTCCATCCTGAAATCAATAAAAATAACTCTTATTGCTTCATTTTTCTCTTTGCCATCACACTGTTTGCTCCTGTAGAAGTGGTTTTATTGCCTTCCTACTCCTGGAAGAAATGGAATTTGAGGGGAATTTTGGGCCTGGTTGTGTGGGGCTGGCAGGGCTGGCATTCCATGATGGAATGGTAAAAGGGAAGTTTGGAATGCAGTGTATCAGGGGCTGATAGGTGGTAGATCTGAGGATCTCTGGGTTTCTGCCAGGAAGGTGATGCCAGACCTGGACTGACCAGAGGCAGCTCCAGCTCCTCTGGAGTTTGTATTTGCCTTTCCCAAATTCCTGCTTGGATAAGCAAAGCAGAACCTGAGGTAGCAGCTGGGGAAGGCTGCAGACCTTTGGAGAAGAGAAACCTTGCCAAAAAAAAAGAAAATAAACCACTAGGAATATTGCTTTTCCTTGGTCTGGGGAGGAGTGAGGAGTTGGGTGTGTTGTGAGCTGGGCTGAGTGCTTTGGTCACCTTCTCACTTGAATGCCAAACCTTTCCCAAAGATGAGGCTGGAAGGTCTCATCAGCCCCACATGTGACATATGTTTTGTTTTGTCCTTCAGGATGAAATCCCTGATGGAATCAGATCTGGAAGTTACAAGGTGGGTGTGTCTGAGCACAACAGGATGAGGTTTGTTTTGTGGTCCAGTTTTGTGCCATAAAACTGATAAGGTTGGAAAAGACCTTGAAGATCATCGAGTCCAACTGTCACCCCACTACCCCCATGTTCATCACTAACAATGTCCTCAAGTGCCACATCCACGTGGTTTTTGATCACTTCCAGGGATGGCAACTCCATCACTTGCCTGGGCGTTCCCTTCCAATGCCTGACAACCTTTTCCATGAAGAAATTTTCCATAGTATTCAAACTAAACCTCCCCTGGCACAGCCTGAGGCTGTTCCCTCTCCTCCTCCTGTCCCTGTTCCCTGGGAGTAGAGCCCACCCTGGCTGTCCCCTCCTGTCAGCAGCTGTGCAGAGCCACAAGGTCCCCCTGATCCCCCTTTTCTCCAGGCTGAGCTCCTTTCCAGCTCCCTCAGCCTCTCCTGGTGCTCCAGACCCTTCCCATCTCCGTTCCCTTCCCTGGACACTCTCCAGCCCCTCAAAGTCTCTCTTGCACTGAGGGGCCCAAAACTGCCCCCAGGATTTGAGCAAAGCTCAATATTTGTCAGGATGCTCTTTGTACCTAAATGTTTACCCTCTCCAAGTGCTTGGGATGCTCCAGAGCCTCTGAGGTGGCTGTCCTGGAGCCAGGTATTCCTGACATCTCTCCAAGAGCAGGTGTCACCAAAAATCTCCTGCAGCAGTGCCAGAGGCTGCCCCGAGTCCCTGCAAGACTCATCACCGTTGCATAAGCCTTTGGATATCTGCAGACATCCTGTGGAAACACAGGGTGGGGTGAATCATGAAAGGGTTTCTGGGGCTTAACCTGGATAGTGCATTAAAGGCAGAATTAAAACAGCAAAAAGAAAATTCCTTTTTAATCCTCATCCCTCCCCACCCCTTTGCTTTCCAACCCAGTATTCGGAAGAAGCCAATAGCCTCGCGGAAGAATGTGAAGAAGCCAAGAGACTCGGAGCTGTTGATGACTCTTTGAGGTTTGACTTCTTTTTCCATAATCCTTCCTTGTCTTGAAGGAAATCTGGGATCAGTGCTCTCTCTGAGAGTCTTTCTCCATTTTTTTGCAGCACAGAAACACGGCAGGCAGTGCTGCAGTGGACGCAGCATGACGACTCTTCAGACAGCTTCTGTGAGGCTGATGGTAGGGGAACCTGAGAGAGCTGGGAAGGCTTGGAATGGAATTCTAAACACTTCTGCAGAACTTAGAATCATGGAAAAGTTTGGGTTGGAAGAGATCTTAAAGCCAATCTTGTTCCCTTTACAATCTCAGGTTGCTCCAAGCCCTGCCCAGCCTGGCCTTGGACACTTCCAGGGATCCAGGGGCAGCCACAGCTTCTCTGGGCAACCTGTGCCAGAGCCTCCCCACCCTCACAGGGAACAATTCCTTCCTAATATCTAACCTGAATTTCTCTGGCAGTGGGAAGCCATTCCCCCTTGTCCTGTCACTACAGTTCCTGACACAGAGCCTCTCTCCAGCTTCCCTGGAGCCTCTTAGATCCTTCAATGTTGCTATGAGGTCTCCACATTAACCTCCTCTTCTCCAGGCTGAACAGCCCCAACTTCCAGGCCAAAGTGTGATATTTCAGCAAGCCTGGAGCATAAATATAACATTCTGCTCCTTTCCACTCCCCTGACCTCAGCATTTTGAAAATAATCTGCAAATTTTCCTGATAAAGCTTCCATGCTGCTCAGGGCCGTGCTGTGTTTAGCAAGGTGGGGATGAGGTGGCTGGATCAGCCTTGGAAAATGTCATTTTCCCTCAGAAAATCCGTGTCACTGACCCAGCACTCTGCTTCCCAGACATCCATTCTCCTGATGCTGAGTATGTGGATTTACTCCTGAATCCTGAGCGTTACACTGGCTACAAGGGACCGGATGCCTGGAAAATTTGGAACAGTATTTATGAAGAAAACTGCTTCAAGTAGGTGCTTTGGGGAACAAATTCCATGAGCCTGAGGGTGCTGAGGGGCAGAAATGAATCCTCATCCTCCTGTCTTTGCTCCAGTGCCTGTGCAGGGTGGGACACACCAGGGACAAGTGATGTGGCTGTCCCAAAAGCAGACACTTGAGTTTACCTTTCTGTTTTTTCTAAAAAAGAAGAAAACACCACCAAAACCCCACAGAAACCCACATTTGGCTCTATTCTTCCCCTTCCTGAGCAAAGCTAAACCATTGAAGGGGTTTTTAGATCCCCTCAGGCTGTTTGACTGCAGAAGTAGCTACTTCTGCTCCGCTCTGTTTTTGCACACAAGGAGACAGTAACTTATTTACATTTCTTATTTAAATGATTTTTTTCCCCCCTCCTAGGCCTCAGAATGTAAAAAGACCTTTGGCATCTGGCAGAGGTGAGTCATTTATTTATCTCACTACTAAGTGGGTTAGTAGTCAACTGATCCCAGCTCCAGGAACAATAAATGTTCTCTGGGCTCCTTCTCCTGCTGGATGAGAAATATCCTGTAACTCTTGACCAAGTGTAGAATTTCATGGCACCTGGAAGTGGCTTTTTCTGACATTCATTGTAGAAAAACAATGTCTGATCCTTCACTCCTGGAAAAAAATGTGAGTTTTGGAGGGATTGGGAGCAGGGCTGACCCCTGAGCTCTCCCTGGGTTTTTGTTCTTGGCAGTGCCAAACCATCTGTGACAGATTGAAATGAGAACCTGGCTGGGATCCTCCATGGAAACCACCCAGCAGGAGAAGCTCTGCCCTAGAGCCAAGGCCAGGCAGTGTAAATGAAAGTAGGGAAAGGGTTTGGAAGTAGAACATCATCAACCTCTCTCCTCATTGCTGTGACCTGAATGCTCCTCCAGTGCTCCAGATCACCCTCTGCAGTGATCTGTTGACTTTTCCCCTAAATCATGGAGGTGTTTATCCACCTCCTCTGACCCAGGTGCAAAGGATTGGCTCTTTTCCTGCTGAAGGGGATGTACAATGTCCCTGGAAATATCAGGTTTTACTTCCTTTGCAAATATTGATCCCTCCTGCCTTGGTCAGGTTACTCAGCACAGTTGTTCATCCGGTGTCCTCACTGCTGCACTTGGAGTTTTCTGTGTTCAGAACATTTCCAGACCTCCCTGGAGGTTGGCAGAGCAGATGAGCAGAGCAGTGCTTGTGCTTTGGAGCTTAATTTTGGTTCTGTGTAATTTTTTTTGTCCTCTTTTTCTCTCTCTCCCTCCACCACTTGTGCTTTTTGTCCATCAGGAGATGACGGAGGTGAGTGGCACTGTTTGTTTTTACTGATAACAGCAACAAATGGGGTGTCTTGATCCTGCTGTCACAAGCTGTGCCATTAGATAATGCATCTGGCTAGCAAAATTATTAATCAGCCAAACCAGAAATTAGAGTCATGGAATCATAGAATGTCCTGAGTGGGATCACAGGGATCATCCAGTCCAACTCCTGCCCTGCACAGACACCCCAACAATCCCACCCTGGGAATGTTGTCCAAACACTCCTGGAGCTCTGGCAGCCTTGGGAAAGCTTTGAACATCTGGAAGCTGTAGGAATTAAGTGTCCAACTCCCTCAGGCCCTGGGAAAGGCTGTTCCCTGGAGTTCTCCATTCTCCACAGCATCTTTTTGTCTCCAAACCATCCCCAAATCCTGATCTCCAGATCATTTCCAAGCACGGAGCAGGGATAGCGAAACCCTGACTTGTGGGATTTCACACACTCGGCTGCACTCTGTGTGCTTTTGGTTGGTTGGTTTGTTTGTTTTATAAAAATATCCCTCTCCCCACTCTGCCCAGAAGAGGAAAGCAATCCCTGATCCTTGTTTTTTCCCAACACTGTGCTGTTCTGCCTCCCCAGCCCCTTGGGAAAAGCCCACGTGCTGTTCTGAGCTGCTGCCACGCCGTGTTAGAGAAGCATCACTCACAAGGGTGGGCAGGAAAACTCTTTTCATGCTCTTTTAATGCTCCTTTCCCAATTTCTGCAAAATGGAGTGGGCAGAGGCTCCTCTGAGGCCAGCCTGGGAGGATTCAGGGCATCAGGCTTGGGCTGTGCTGATGTATACTGATGTGTTTTCCTTCCTTTCCAGGGGACATGTTTTACAAGTGGCTCAAAGGTAATCCTTGGTCTGAACTTGTTCACTCATCCTGGGATGGACTTGAAATGGCCAGGGAGAGGGTGGGATTAGTGGCCATTAGAGAAGGATTAGTTTCCTTCCTCACAGCCAGGAGAATTGAAAATCCAGTGGTGCTTCCAGTGCCTGAAATGGCTTTTTTTGTTGCAGGGGTCTGTGTGGAGAAACGAGCTTTCTACAGGCTCATCTCTGGTCTCCATGCCAGCATCAACATCCACCTGAGTGCCAGGTACCTCCTGCAAGGTAAATGCTCCTTCCTGCCCCAGCTTTCCTGCCTCATTCCAAAGCTGACACTTCCATGGCTCTGCTAAATGCTGTTTGGAGCCTGTTCCAGCAGGATTCAGGCCTGTTCCTGAAGCTGTAACAGGATTAGGGATGCAGTTGCCACATGCCTGCAGGTCTAACGGGCTGGGCTGAGCTCTCTACCAGGATTTCCAGCACATATTCCCTCTCTTCTTCCTCCAAGGTTATTTTGGAGTAGATTTATAACTGTGGATTGAGGCTGTTCCTTCCCAGCCTGGTTTTATGATGGTCAGTTCAGCAATAACCTCACCTGGACTAGGAAATGCTTGGCTGGGCTTTCCCAAGGCTATTGATCCACTTCCACCTGCCATTTCTGTTTCCAATTTCCATTTCAATTTCCTTTCCATGCTTTGGTCCCTAAGTAGTTTTCTGAGGAATCCCAATTTCAACCCTGGGCTTGAAAATCAAGGTGATAGCTGTTGGAATTTGGGTAAGTCATTTAGATTTAACTAAATAATTAAATCTAAGTCTCTCCAACCCACCTGAGCCTTCACCTCAATGTGAGTTAGGCCACATTGGAAACTTCAGAGGCCAGAGATGAGTTGGGGCTGCAGCATCACCTTGATATGAGTTTTACACTTTCCACTACATATTTTCTATAATAATCTTAAATACATGGTAGGATGAGCAACAGAAATATTCTTTGTGGGCTTGAAAATGGAAAATAGAGTCCAGTCTCCTCTGCCCCATGGTTGCCTTTGTTCTCTTGCTTTTCCATATCATCAGGAATTCTCTTAAAATGTCTCTTTTCAGTAGGAAGACTCAGGAATCACCTAAGAGAAGTCTGCAGGAGTTGTGTGTTTGCTGGGGTTTGAGCTGAGTTAAAATCCTGCCTCCCTTGAACAATTTTCAGGCAAAATCTCTTCACTGCAAGGGTTGTCAAGCATTGGAAGGGGGTGCCCAGGGAAGTGGTGGAATCACCATCCCTGGAGGTTCAAGGAACCACTGGATGTGGCATTCAGAAGGTTGGACTTGATGATCCTGGAGGTCTTTTCCAACCTTAACAATTCCATGGTTTTGGGTCAGTGACTTGGGAAAGCTGGGATCTCCCTGCTTGGAACCACATTTCACCATTTCCCCAGAGGGAGGAGATGAACCAGAACTAAACCCATCCACCTCACGCCTTTGGGGTTTGTTTTTCTTGTCTCAGACACCTGGTCAGAGAAGAAATGGGGCCCCAACATCACCGAGTTCCAGCAGAGGTTTGATGAAGTCCTCACCAGAGGAGAAGGACCCAGAAGACTCAAGAACCTCTATTTTCTCTACCTGATCGAGCTGAGGGCTCTCTCCAAAGTGCTGCCCTTCTTTGAGCGCCCAGCTTTCCAGCTGTACACCGGCAATAAAAGCCAGGATGCAGAAATGAAGCACCTGCTGCTGGAAATCCTCCATCTGGCCAAGTAATTGCACTCAGTACCTGGGGACAGTGGCTCTGGCAGCATCTCTGAGTGTGCTTAACCTGTCACGTAAAGCTCCTAGAAAGGCAGGTTTTGAGTTCTTTCCTGGAGTGATTTGTGCAGTAGAATCGTAAAAACATGGAGTGGTTTGGGTTGGAAAAGAGCTTTTTAAGGTCATCTAGTCCAGGCCCCTTGCAGTGAGCAGGGACAAAGTACCAGTAGTGTAGTTTTGCTGGGAGAACATGAATATCTGTATGCAAATTGCAGAATTGGGGTAATTAGTCCCACAGTTTAATAGCCTCGGCTGCCTTTTGGGTTGAGCAGAATTGAATTTAATAACTGCCTACGTGTCAGCCCTAAAATTGGCTACCTGTGTGACTCATCTGTGGGATACCAGGCCTGGCTTCGTGTTTGTGACTAGAAAAACATCCTAAATAGCTTGGTAACAGAGGTTTGGGCTGTTGGATGGAGTTTGGAGTAAAAGGAATGGAAGCAGACAGAAAAGGGTGTCTAGTAAAGTGATCAATGTTTGATTTCTCTTGTCACCCTCCTGTGCTTTATCTGTCAGAAAAGGGACTGAAATTGCTTAAAAACCATCAAGCAATTGCTGGAAATGTCTCCAAGGTGAGATGCCAAGCTGAAGTTGGAAGAGATAATAGAATCTCAGAGTGGTTTGGGTTGGAAGGGACCTTAAATCATCTCATTCCATTCCTTGGGGTTGGATGTAAGATTTAAACACATCTGGAGATGTCCAGTGGCTCCCACCTCTGTTTATGCCCAATCCTGGCTGCAGCCACACAACCAACCTGGGCAGAAATCAACCTCTCCTCATTCCCTTCCAGGTCTTTCCCTCTGCATTTCGATGAAAACTCCTTCTTTGCAGGGAATAAAAAGGAAGCTGCGAAACTAAAGGTAATTTTTGCCAAGAACACCACTGCAGGAGGCTTTTCCCTACCTTAGCCCCACTGAATTCCAGGATTAATTTGGATTAACACCTGGAAGGAGCCCTAATTAGTGCATAACCATGACCAACATGAATGTTTTTTCCCCCAGGAGGAGTTTAGGCTGCACTTTAAGAATATTTCCAAGATAATGGACTGTGTTGGCTGCTTCAAGTGTCGGCTGTGGGGGAAGCTGCAGGTGAGATTTGCCAGCAGTGTTTGGAAGCACCTGATGCTGGGATTGGTGTGGATGTGATCCTTGGATAGCACAGCTCCTGGATACAGCTGGATTCCTGTGGAATCTGGGATAACCCAAGAGAGGGGAGAGCCTGGGTTAAATCAACTCCTCTTGCCCTGTTCAGAGGATGTAGCCCAGGTGGAGGGGAGTGAGAGTGCTGCTGTTCAGTGATGCTGTTTGATCCCTGCAGACACAGGGCTTGGGCACAGCGCTCAAGATCCTCTTCTCAGAGAACCTCATCGAAAAGATTCCCCAGAGTGGTCCTTCCTATGGATTCCAGCTGACCAGACAGGAAATTGTGGCCTTATTTAATGCCTTTGGAAGGTGAGTTTGAGACCTTTCCCTCTACTTTGATACCCAGGCTGCTGTTTTACACCCAATTTCAGCTCTCATTTCAGTCAAGTCTTCTCAGTTTTGGAGGCAACTCTTGCTCTTACTGTACTGTCTGATATTAGATGGTGTTGATATGGAGTGCAACATTTGGAATAATAGATTCTTTATACTCTACATTGCTGTAAGGTGTTCCAGGAAGCATTTATGCTAAGAGACAAAGAATTTCATCATTTTTAAGGGACTGTGTGACTGTGTCCTTGGAGCACACTGGCCCAGGCAAGGGCTGCTTTCCTTAGGCCTTTCCTGCAGGTTGTTCCTTTCCACCAGGTCATTACCAGATCATGATAATTTACAGGAATCCATCAGTTCAGCCTCTCTGGATGAGGAGTTTTTATCAGAAAAGGAGGATGACAAGGCCTTTAGGAGGGGATTTCAGGACACTCTGGTTATCCTTGAGCTCTTTGTGATGCTGAGAGGCCATGAGTTTCTGGCAAACAGGTTTTTCCAAGGATGAATTCCTTAACATCCTATTCCACTGTGATTCCCAGTGTTTGCTTTAAAAAGAGGCAGGGGAATTACTGAAGGGCCTGGTTGTAGCCTCAACCTAATTTAGCTGGAATTCCAAATCCTCTCTTCCCAAGAGCTGCTTGAAGCTTTGCTTGCTTCAGCCCCTTTCTCCTGGATTTTAAATAATTCACAGCATGGATGTTGCTGTAACATTTCCCTTTTGCTTTCCTTGCAACCCAGAGTTTCAACCAGTGTGAAAGAACTGGAAAACTTTAGGAATATCCTGCAAAACATGCGGTGAATTCAGTGGAGACAGAGAGAGAGACTTGTGGACAAACACCATCATTCCATCATCACACTGCCTTGGACCATGGAAACCACTTGCTGGGTCTCCTGTTCCCAGCTGATTGTCTGTAACCTGCTGAGGAGATGTTTTCTACAAGGAAAAAAAAAGCTATTTTTTTTTGTATAAAAGTGGGGACTATATGTAAATTTTATTTTATATATTGGAGGATCATTTGGAGTAACTCTTTTTGAAATATTGCTGTGCTATTTGGGTGGATCAGAGCCGTGGCTTTGCCTTCAGAAGCTGGAGGTAGGGCAAAAACCGTGCCATGGAATAAATTTGGGGGAAATTCCTTGTCTGCTCCGTGATTCCAACCAACCCCTCACTCACAGTGTGTGTACACCAACTTCCTGCTGCGTAAAAAAAACCAACTTCAAGGGATTGTAGGAGCTGCTGCTGTCCCAAGGTGAATTCCTCTTCTTCAGGAAACATTTTTGAGGGAGCAGGCAGTTCCTGGTGGTCCTTGCACCCACTGAAGGCTTGGGAAGATGCACCAAGAAGGATCATGCTGGAGAAACTTCCATGTGGCACCTGGAGGCTGCCATTCCTCCTTTAGGAAAAGTGGAATCCACCATCAGCTGTACCTGACTGTCCATGGGCCAGCAGCTGCTGCCAGGACCCCAATTCCAGCCTTCTCCTGGCCCTTTCACCCCTCCCAGCCTGTGCAAGTGGGTTTGGCCTCTTTTGGGATCTGCTCCCTGCAGGCAGGGCTAAAACGGGAAAGGATGTGCCAGGCTTGGGACTGCTGCTCCCTGGAGATGGTGTGGAGTGAGGCACAGGGGATTGTGCTGCTCCAAGGACAGCAGTGTGGCAGTGGGACAGAGCTGCTGGCAGAGGGCAGAGGGTCCCTCCTGTAGGGGGCACAACCCATGGATCCCCCACAGCCATAAGGGGTGAGATTCCCTGTTCCTGATTCCAGCAGGGTCCCACAGGGATGGAGTCAGCCCTGATTGCACCATCCAACAGGAACAAAGGACAGGCTGGGGCAGTGCTGCTGGAAAACAGAACCCTGAGCCTGGGTCAGTGGGGAAACCCCTCTGCTTTCCACCCTAAAATGCAGGAAGAGGCAGTGTGTGCTCCAGCAGAGCTGCTGCTGCTTGGCTCCAGGCTGTGTGGGTGTGGCTGAACCTGGGCAAGGAATAAGGGAAGCTCCAGGGATGGAGTTGGGGCTTTCAGCCCCACTGCAGGGATTCAGTCCTGGAAAGGACAAAGCACAGCCCATGGGCAGATGTGTCCTGAGCAGCCCTGGGAGCTGCTTTGAGCACATTGTACTTCACCAGACAGAGAGCCAGGATCATGGAATGTCCTGAGCTGTGAGGAGCCCACAGGGATCATCCAGTCCAACCTCTGTCCCTGCACAGACACCCCAACAATCCCACCCTGTGCATCCCTGGGAATGCTGTCCAAACACTCCTGGAGCTCTGGCAGTCTCAGGCTGTGCCCATTCCCTGGGGAGCCTGGGCAGTGCCAGCACCCTCTGGGGGGAGAACCTTTCCCTGGTACCCAACCTAAACTTCCCCTGACACAGCTCCAGCCCAGCCCTTGGGACACAGCATCCTTCAGGGCTGCAGCCAGAGAGACAGCAGAGGATAAAGCCCTCTGTGACACCCCAGCTCAGCCCTCAGAGCTCCCAGAGCAGTCAGCTGTGCCAGGTCTTGGCAGGGCACAGGGGACCACGGGGCCACACCTGGAGCTGGCTGGGTCACCCTGGGAGCCATCCCAGCACAGGCCTCAAGCAACTCAATACAGAAAGTCTTTTTTTTTTTTAAATTTATTTCAACAGAGTAGTGCTTGGTTACAGTTTAGTGAAGAACAAATAGGTACATTCATTGGCCACAGCTCCCGGGGCAGCAGCTGCTGCCTGCCTGCAAAGCCAGAACACTGTTAAACCATACCAAAAAAAAAAAAAAAAAGAAAAAAAAAAAGAAAAACCAAAAGAAAAAAAAACCAAACCCAAAAGAAAGTTTAATGAAAGGCAACTACGCATTTAAAAAGTCATTGAAACGTCTCAGCTATAAATTACTTCAGTAAAACACGGGCCCAGCCCCGGGAGGAGCGGTCAGTTGGGGATCCACCGGACAAAGGAGTAAAACCCAAACGCTTGGCCAGTCGCTCAGGGGTCCATCAGCAACGAGGCTCACTGCCCTGACCTGCCATCCCAAATCCAGGAAGATCGTAGTGTGGGTGTGTGCTTCAGTGCAAGAGGAACAATGAGCCTGTAGCCCTTGGATTTTGTAGGTTTTTTAATTTCTTTTTTTTTTTTTTTTGCACTACACTCCTTTCCCTCCAAAGTAAAACTTAAAGTGCTCCTAGTGCTTTGGAATTTAAGCAAGAACAGGGGCCACGAGTGTCACTTACTGTCTTTGGAGACTTACGGGAGCAGAAGGAAGGGTGACAGTGCCTGGCCCTTCACCAGCTTTGCCATAAGCCAAGCAGGGATTGAGATAGAGCGACCTGTTCCTGCCAGGAGAGCAGCCAGGGTGGAGCTCTGGGTCAGGAACTCGAGCAAGGGATGTGCTGAGAGTTGCCATCTTTGCCTTCTCCAAAAAAGAAGCAGGGCTTGCTGCTTTTTTGGGGCAGCACGAGTGAAGGAGGTGAGCAGGGAGAGCACAGGCCACACACAGGGACAGAGTGCTCAGGGTGGGACAAGTGACACCGAGCTCAGCACAAGCTCCAGGGGTGAGGGGGGACCTCCAGCTCCCAGGCCATTGTCCCAGCACCCCATTCCCTGTCCCCCAGTGTCACACAGGCTGGAGCAGCAGGAGGCAGGTTAAAAGCAGTGCCAGGGTGGATTGGCCCCATGGCCAGAGCAGCTTCCTCCCTGCACCAGTGCCTTCATCCAAAGCTGCTCTGCTCATCCCCACAGCTGGCTCAGGGACAAGCCAGGAATAACACCAAGCCTCATCTCCAAGAGCCCAGGCCAGGTCAAACTCAGCTATTTTGGTTAAGGAAAGACAGAGGGACTCTCCCAGCCTGACCCAGCACTCCCACCCTGTGCACTCTGCAGCTGTGGGGGCAGTGGGAGGGCAGAGCAAGGAGCCCAAGGATCAGATCCCTGTGGCTTCTGCCCCTTCCCTCTGCAACAGCAACGTTCCACAGGCAGCCACACACCCCCTGCACCTCAGTGGGGACCCAGCAGTTCACATTCACTTCGGGTTAAAACTCTTGGTTATCTGCTAAATGCAATTTAATACTGAGGGGGACGAGGGGAGCCCCACGGTGGGCAAGGAGGAGGGGGAGCAGGGCTGCTCCCAGCACCCAGGGGTGCAGCAGCCCTGGATTCACACACATTCCTGCACACACACTCCTGCTGAGCCAGCTCCAGCCTCTCCCTGCAGGGAAAAGCCAGCCCTGTCCCTCTGCCACGGGCCAGCGGGGTGGTCACAAGGCCAGCAGGAGCACTGACCTCAGCCCCAAGCCACAGGCCCAGGCAGGACAGGGCAGCAGCCAGGTGGGACCAGCAGGCAGAGCAAGACCCCCCGAGCCCCGAGGCCTCACCCAGCCCTGCCAGGTGGGAATATGGCACAGTAAACTCCAGCATCCAGCACCAGGGGCCCTGCCTGGACAGAGCTCCCCACTCCCAGGGAGGCAGGATGCAGAGTCCTTCAGGGAACGCGTCTTTGCAGGAAGACAGTGCCTCTCCCAGCTCTGGATGTGCAATTAAAAGAGTAACTAGAACAGTCTCAGGCCAAGCACGGCCCAAGCAAGATTCGTTCCTTCCAAGTGTGCAGATAAAAGTGCAAATATGCATTTGATGTTTCTTTTCTAGTGAGGAAGCTCTGGTGCATTTAGCTGCCAACATCTTGAAGACCAGACCAAGGAAAAAAAAAAAGCTTCCAGAGAGTTCAGCTTCACTTTGCTACATGGTACCTTAAAGTCACAGTTCTCTGACTTAACTGCCCGCAGCCCCGGGCTCAGTCCTGCACACAGCTGCGGCAGGTAGTGGAATGTTTGTGTCATGAGTTAGATGCTTCGGGGGGAAGAGGAGGAAAAGAGGAAAACCAGGTTACAATCCTATACACGAGTGCCACTCTGGGAAGAGAGGGAGCCTCCTCAGTTCTGTGGGGCAGGGTGGGAGCTGTGGTGGTGGTTGGTCTCTGAGCCGCCGGCGGCGCAGAGCAAGGGCGCGCTGTCCGCGGCGCTCCCACCGTCCGTCCCGGCCAGGGAGCCGTAGCAGCCCGAGCACTGAGGGGTGGCCAAGCTGCAGGAGAGACAGAAAAAACACACTGAGGGGTGGCCAAGCTGCAGGACAGACAGAAAAAACAGGCATGGACTCTTAAGGATGAGTAGTTTGGCTCCTCCAGACTTCTGCTGCCAGCACTGGTCAGGGTGTTGAAGTTTGAAGGAGCAATATCTCCAAGGAATTTGGCTTTGATGGAACAGGGACAAGGAGAAGAGTAGCAGGCCCCACTGCACTGGTCAAGAGGAGCCAGAATCTCTGAATAACTCAC
This sequence comes from Lichenostomus cassidix, assembly GCF_008360975.1. NCBI lineage: Eukaryota > Metazoa > Chordata > Aves > Passeriformes > Meliphagidae > Lichenostomus > Lichenostomus cassidix. Next base: position 2,375,259 of record NC_139486.1, on the reverse strand, counting down.
TGCACCGTTGGGCAGCAAGTGGAGGACTTGGAAAGGAAGTGAAATGTTTCAAGCCAGGTTGGAGCAACCTGGTCCAGTGTAGGGTGTCCCTGCCCAGGGGGTGGAACAAGATGGTCTTTAAGGTCCCTTCAGCCCAAACCATTCCATGATTCCATGATGACAGGGCTGCCAGGTTGTCCTGTACAGTTTTACTGGGGATACCTGACCATTCTCCCCCTCACCAGAGCTGCCTACAGAGTTTTGTCTCAGCTCCCACTCAAGACTTCACCAGCTCACTTCCCAGTGGAAAAAATCCTCTGGAGATCATTTCAGAGCCTTCTGAAATGGATCCTAGCCCTCCTGGATGAGTTGTCCTGTCTGTAATCACTGCCTGTGAGCACCATCCACATGGACCTCTCTGAGCTGGTCACTTCTGTCTAACAAAAACAGCTCCTTGTGCGCTGCAGAAGGGAACAAAAGCTCTGTCAGAGCCTTCCTGCCTCATCCAGTTTGCCCAAGCTGCCTGTACCACAAGAATGTTTTTCCTAGGAGCAGAAGCCCTGTGGGGAAGCAACAGAGCAGCAACACAACCTCTACTTACCCTCCTTCCCTGGCCCCGAGCCGTGACAAGTCATCGTCGCTGTCGTAGCGCCTTGGATTGTCGAAGAAATAGGCCCTGGAGCTGTAACTGTGGCTGTTAACCATCCCTGCTGGAGTCTGCCAAGGAGAAAGGAGTTAGGCCAGAAGCAAAACATTCCCAACAATCATCCCAGGGGGGATCATTCCCAGTACAGGGGGACTTGCTCAGGCCTACCAGGTTCTGGCTCAGTCTCTGAGCGCGGAAGAACAGCACCACGAAAGTGGTTGGCACCACCTCCCAGAGGAACAGGACCACTCCAAACACCACGTACTCCTCGCTGCTCACCTCCACGTGCACCTGTGGGTACAAGGCAGAGGGGTTTGGGTGATCCCAGCCACCCACAGAGCTCCCAGAAGGTGGAACTGGGAGTGCAGAGAAGCCCTTCAAAGGCAGGAATCCCTAAAGCAGCCCAGTGACCTTCACCTGGCTGCTGCAGGGTTGGGTGAGCTGGTTCTGCTCAGTGTGCTAGCAGGGCACTGGGAGCTCACTGCCCACACCAGTGACTCTCCCTCTCACACAGCCACGCCTGATTAAACATTGCTTTTCTGCTCTAGTTGAGTTGTCCCTCCTCTCCCTCAAAAGAAGAGTTGGCAGGCTGAAAGGGAAGAGCACAACAGGGAATCCTTCCTGAAGAAGTGGCTGGAGAGAGGAAGACTAAGGTTTGCTGGGTGGAGAGAGCCAACAGGGCTTGTGAAGCAGAAAGGCAGCTCATGTGGGGGTTCAGCTACCCAGACACCCCCCAAGCCCCCTTTTCACCCTCACAGGATGAGGAATGACCACATTTTGCTTCACTGGCTCTGCTTTGGGGGTCACAGGCACTCACCTTGTCTGAAAGGTTGTCCCAGCCATAATTAAAAGGACCAGGAACATTGTCTGGAGATATGGCCACAGCTACCAGGTTATAGCAAGCCCTTGAGGAATACAGGAGGGCCACTACAGATCCCACCAGAATAGCCTGGCAGACAGATGTTCCCTAGGACAGGAAGAAATAAAAAGAGTTTTAATACAGAGCTGTGATGTTCTTCCCCATTGCCTTGAATGCATGAGCAGCTGTGCAGACAAGAATGACCCAGAACATTTGTATGTTGTTGCTAAAATATTCAGAGCTGGGTAAGAGCTTTCTCATGTGATGAGTTCATTGCAGGAGCCACACAGCCAGAGCTGCCTGGGGGCAGGGAAGGATCTGAGACACAGGAGTGTCACTTACAGGATCTCATCAGTCAGCTCCAAACTGGGGAGCTCCCAAATCCAGGGAGATGCTGTTCCACCCCCTGCCTTCCTCTGGGATTCTCCACAAGGCCAACAACCAACCACAGGGAAAATCAACTTTACACCCCATCAGACTCTGGAGAGATGTTCACCCTGCCCTTTCACTGGCAGCAGCTCAGCACCCCAACACTGCACACGTTTGTCTAGGAAAGAAGCCCAAATATTTGGGGAGGGCAGAAAGATCCAGTGCCTGAACCCCAGTAGCTGAAGGGAACCCACAGGGAAGATGGAGAGACACCATTTACAAGGGCCTTGAGGGACAGGGCAAGGGGAATGGATTCAGACTGCCAGAGGGCAGGGGTAGATGGGAGATTGGGAATGAATTCACCCTGTGAGGGTGGGGAGGCTCTGGCACAGGGTGCCCAGAGAAGCTGTGGCTGCCCCTGGATCTCTGGAAGTGTCCAAGACCAAGCTGGACAGGGCTTGGAGCAACCTGATCTAGTTGAAGGTGTCCCTGCCTGTAGCAGGGGGTTGAAACTGGATGGGATTTAAGGTCCCTTCCAATCCGAACTATTCTGGGATTCTGGGACAAACCAGGTTTTGTTAAAATTCATCCATAAAGCCCTTTAATGGCTGCTGGGAGGCACCAAGCCAGTGAGGGGACAAACACCCCTCAGCACCTGAGCTGCCTTTGTGTTTAAGCAGAGAATCTGCTGGGGAAGTTCATCTCCCTGGCCTGCTCCACATCCCAGTGGAACATGCCAGCTGTTTTCCTAGATTTGGAGCTCAGGACAGTCTTGAGAGTCAGCAGGAGAATGGTGCCAACAGACAAGTGACAGCACCGAGGGTCAGGAACACTTCCTGCTGTCACTGGAAGCTGAGCCTGTGGTGCTCAGGCCAGCATAATGGGCAACAAAGCTGCTGAAGCAAATCTCCAGCTCACAAGGACCACAGGACAGGAGCTGGCTGCAGTCCAGCCTTTCCCACAGCTCCAGCTTTCCCACCTTCAGTGTGGAGGCAGCAGCCTCCAGTCCTGCTGCGTGGCTTTGAGTTCAGGGGGCAGGATGAGCTTCTGGAGGGTTTGTGTAACATTTCTGCTCATCCCTACCCTGTATCTGCAGCAATTCCACACACACAACATCAGGGATGCCTCCAAGGCAGGGGAGGGAGGCAGAGACCTTTAGCAGGCAGTCAGGGTGAGTATCCAAGTGGAGAGCAGGCTGCCCTGGAGCACGCTGCACATAGCCCAGGGGCAGCCTGGGGCATGTAAGGAGAGGAAGTTCCTGCACTGGGTGAACTGGGTGAGTTAATGAGTGTCCAGAGCCAGTCAGAGCTGGAGAGCAGGCCCAGGCCAGCAGGGATGTGAGCAGGTTCTCTGCTCCTGGCTCCCTGCAAATCTGGATGCAACCTGCAGCCTCTGGACAGCTGTGAGAGGAGCCAGGTAGGACACCAGTCCCAGCCCACATATCCTGGGTTCTGGGAAGCCACCAATGCCTTCTGCCACTTAAAGAGACAGAAATCTCTTACAGAAAGCCTCAGCTTCAACTGGCTGTGCTCAGGTGCTCTGGTTTTGCTTCAGATGTTTCCAGGCACTCAAGTGGATGCTGACTGCAGCCTCCTGCCACACTGCTGGTGGCTTTTCCACTTTCCTACCTGCTGGAAAAGAGCTGTGTGTTCAGACCCTCATCCATCCTGCTTTGGGTCAGGACCCATGGCAACTTCTCCTCCCATTCCCAGATGCTCATCTCATCCAGGACATCTCATCCTGTCCAAGCAGAGCCCAGCTAAAACTGGATTTCTGGGGGATCCCCTTTGCAGGGAATCATGACACAACTGCCACAGGTAACACCACACTGCAGAAACTGCATCTGCTGCTCATAGAGAACTCTCTCTTCAAGGCTTTTCTACACTTAAAAAGCAGAAGCAGCTCATAAATCTGTTATGCTAAACCTGCAGATGAAGTATTCCCCTAAAACACGCAGGAAACATCATTCCCACAGTGGGAGCATGCACTTTCTGGAGGGAGGAATCCAAGAATTGCCACCTCCCCACTGGCAGGAGAATTTGAGCAAGAGCAGCTCAGGTGCCACCAGGCCAGCAGTGCCCTGAGTGAGCACACCCAGACCCAGCTCAGCAGTCCCAGTGGGAGTTCCCAAGGCATTCACCCACCTTGGACTCGAGGTAGACATTGGCTGAAGACATCTTTCCCAGTTTGCACATGCAGCAGGCCAGGGAGATGGCACAGAGGATGAAGAGGCTGTCGTTGACCAGGGCACGGGCAAGGACTGTCCACCTCAGCTGCTTCTCTGGAACCTCACCGTGGATCAGCATTGCACAGGTTAAATTCACAACTAGGAACAGCAGGCTGGTGAGGATGGAGCCCAGGTACAACAGGACCCTGGAGAGAAAATGTGAAATGGAAAATGGTCAGTGAGACAAGGCCAGGTTCATTCTGCACCTCCCTCCTGTCTCAGCTGACCCTCCCAGTGCTCTGCTCGCTGGGAAGCTCAGGCATTCCAGGCAATTTCAGGGGTTGTATCGACAGCCCAAGGCTGCAGAGGATTTGCTGGAGCTGCTCTCAGAACACATGAGCAGCGTAAGCAGTCATGAGTTACAAGACTCATCTTCTGACAGTCAGGTTCTTATCTTGCAGATTTTAAGTGTTGCTCCAGCTCTGCATTAACTCCAGTCAATAAGCCATGAGTCATCACAACCACTGCAACTCCTTTATGGAGAGCCACTGGAGCTTGCATTTGCCAGTGTGGCTTTCCCTGGGAAGCACCTGGGCTGCACAAACCTGGGGCTCAGCTACTGCTCAAGCCTTGTTCTGCTGAGCTTTCCTAGGCTGGGACAGCTCAGAGTGACCTTAAGAGTTCATGCAGGGCAAGTGGGATGCTTGAGCTTCCCTGGCACCCCTGGAGCTCCCAGTCCTGCTCCAAGGTCCAACTGTGCTCCTTCCCCAGGGCACAGGTATGGAATTAGAGCTCTGTTCAGCCTTTTTGGGGTCTCACTCCCCCATTCCCAGCACTGCAGCCAGTTCCCCTGGGACCAGCTTTGAAGGGAAGGTCAGGACAGCAGTACTTACTTGTACTTGTTGAATTCAGCTGCACATTTCACTTTGAATATGACCTGGAGGAAAGATTTGCACAGGGTTACTTTACATGACCTACAGTTTCCTTTCCAATTAATCAAGAGATAAACGGGGCAACGAGAGCTGGACATCTTCAAGGACTTTGGATTATTTATTAGCACCAACTCTTGCTCTGGACCCAAAAGATTGGTAGTTTTTATCTTGTAAAAGCCCAGCCCAAATACAGATACTCAATAACCATAAACATATTTAACATCCCATATGTGACAAGGACTTTAACACCACACCTTAAGGACTTCAAGAAAAGAAGGAAGTGCAGCACTTGAAAGTCATTGAAGTCCTTCCAAAATACATCTCCTTTTCCCAGTGTTTTGGGCTATTTCAGGACCTCAACCACGTTGGATTTCCTTGTTAGAGAAGTAGGGATAGTTTAGGAAGGTGCAAAAAGTCCCAAGTCACAGCTCAGATGGGAGTTCCTGCTGCAAAGGGACAAGGAACCAGTGCTCCCACTGCTCAGGACAGCAGCAGGAAAAGAGCCATGGCAGAAACTGGGTTGTGTCCTGTGGAAAATGCAGCTCCAGGTACAGACCCCACCAGGAAGGATCTCAAAGCTGAGGTCACATTCAGTCACAGGCAAAACTTGTGTCCTAATTAGAGACTTTGGAGGAACTTGGGAAGAGGCAGAGACATCCAGACAGATCCCACCTGTACTTGAGGGATCACTGCACAGGTGGGGAGGTTCACTTTCCTTTCTTCCACAAGAAACCTTCCCTGTCAGCTTCCAGACTGGCTGCAATGAAGATCACTCATCTCCTCCCAGGCATCCTTAGTCAGCTTTTATCCTGGTGGGATTCCTTGGCTCCTGCTTCCAAGTCAGCACTGAGGTAGAAATGGCACATGAGCTCCAGGAATCAGGCTGCTGCCAATGGGATTTCCAGAGACATTTCAGGATCTGAGCGTTGTCTGAGCCACTGCAGTGGCTCCAAGCATTTCAAAGGACACTGAACAGCTTCAGGGATTCTCTTCCAAGAGCCACTTGCACTGCCTGGCTCCTCTTCCCAAGGCTGAGGGAGGAAGAGCTCAAGAAGCACTTAGTGGGGAATGAGGCAGTTCTTCAGCAGAGGGAGGTATCCAGCCTCAGGAATGTTCTCTGTCCCATTGTTCTGGCCCAGAGAAGTTCAGGAGTGTGGAACAATCCACTCTGAGCCCTGAAACTCATCTGAGTTACAGGAAACTGGGCCTTGGAAGGGCCACGTGGTGACTCCAAAGCAGAAATATCCCTGAATCCTCCTTTGTTTGCCTGTAGGTGACATTCAAGCACTTTGGGAGTGTCACGGAATCACTGAATCACTGAGGTTGGAAAAGCCCTCCAAGGTCACCAAGTCCAACCATCAATCCAGCACCACCACATTCACCACTAAACTATGCCCTAAAGTGCCATATCCACAGTTTTTTAAACACTTCCAGGGATGGGGACTCCACCGCTGCCCTGAGCAGCCTGTTCCAATGCCTGACCACTCTTCCAGTGAAGAATTTTTTCCTACCATCCAGTCTAAATATTCCCTGGCACAACTTGAGGCTGTTTCCTCTTGTCCTGTCAAAACAGGCATCAGTGCCATCCAGCTGGGAAACTCCTGGTTCAGCACCCACAGAAATCCATCCGAGGAATCTGTACTTCTGCTGTGACTCCCAGAAGAGCTGTCACTAACCTCAGCACTGCAGAGTCCCTGGCTTGTATTCCAGCTGGGAATGTTGTGTTGTCAGCTGAGAACAGCCCAGGGAAGTGCCCCTGGCTCACAGGAAGATGCTGGTTTGGGCAGGACACTCTCCCCAAACCCTCCCCTGCAGCCCCGGGGATTAAGGCACACAAAGCTGAGTCAGGGTTAAGAGTGCAACAGCAATTTGAGCCTCATGCTTGGCTCGCTGCCATGGAAAGCAGAGGGAGACCACAGCTCCAGCTTTACACTTTTATTAGCCCCTGGACAGTTATTCCTCTAACTTCAGGAAGGGAACAGACACCACTGTTTTGGTGGTTTTAGTTATTAAGGCTGATAAGTTATCTGAAGGCTGCCTTTCCTTCCCAGCGACTGGGGCAGGAGGTGGCACCACCAGTGTGCACAGGGTGTCTCTGGGTTCTTATCCTTGAGACAAGCTCTGAGCCTCCTGCACGGGGCTCTGCTGCTCTCAGAGCCCAAGGACAGCTGAGGCAGAGGGTTCTGCTGTGAAAAATCCAGTGTGGAGAGCTCAGGAACAATCCTGTTTTTCAGAAAAATAGGAAAATCAGACCCCTGTGCTTCAGCAGGTGTGTTAGGCCAAGGTGGGAGCAGCAATCCTTGCAAAGTGAACACTTCAGATCTGAGCTGAGCCCAGCTCCAGAAGTCAAGCAGGAAAACAGGAGGTATCAGCAGCCCACAGCAGCAGGACTGGGAACATTTACTCCTAAGCAAGTCTTTCACAGCAGTTTGGAATACTCAGGTGCCTTTCCAGAGCCATGGATCCTTTCAGCACTCCACATGAGCCAGAAGGTGAGGCTGAGATGAGCTACAGACCTCAAAGACCCTGTTTTAGGTTTTTGATGAGTGGATTTACCCCATAAAAGTGATTTCCTTGCTCACATCACAGCCCAGAAAGTGAACTTGCTAAGGGTGTGTTTAAAGCACACACTCACCCTCAGAGGGTGCACTGGAGGTGTCACAGCTGCTAAGGGAAGACAAGTGACACATTCCAGATACCACAGATGAATCCAGGGACCACTTCCAGTTCCTGCACAAAGCAGGAGCTTAACCCTAACAGTGAGGCACTTAAGCTGTGCCAAAACCAACCTGTTCTCAAGGATCTGAAAGATCCAGGAGAGTCAGGAACTTATTATCCACTGGAATCAAATACTTTTTTGCTTCATAAAAACAACACAAGTTTGGGCTCTCCAGATAAAAGACACCACCATGCCCTGCCCCACCACAGCTCAGCTGCAGGAACATCCCCAGACAGATCCCTTCTCACACCACATGTGATAATGGGAGCACAGCACAGACTATTTTGGGATTACACCTTGTAACAAGCGTGAAAACCCCTCTGCAACCCACAGAGGTAAAGCTGGAGCTTCCTATGAGGATCTCTCATCATCCTCATTAATACTGAGATCATTCCATGTCATCATGAACACAGACTGCAACTTTGCATGTTCCCTCCTTTCCTAGAATAGCTGGTCCCCTTCATGGCCACCTGTTCATCTGGGAAACATGGGAATCATCAGCTATGGGATGGAGCAGTTTGGAGTTTCAGTGATCCCCACCAGCTGTCCCTCTGAGGCAGAGGGCACTGCCAGGTGTCTGCTACACAAGGAAGGTGAAAGAGTGCAGTGGAGGATGGAGACTTCTCCAGTTTTCCATGGGAGAAGGCAGGAAGATCCAGGATAATAAAGACAAACATCTCCCAGGCTGGCTGCTCTTTCCATGCCTGTCTGCTCCAGTGCAATTAGAGCAGGAAGGGATGGAAGAGCTGATGTCATCTCATCAGATGGAGCACTTAGAAGAACCCAGACAAGTGAAGGGCCGTGGCCATGCCATCAGTGCCACCATGTCAGCATTCCTTACTCATCCCTGTGCCAGCTGCAGATTCCCAGCAGAACCAGCGGTGCCAAGTGCTCAAGAATGTGGATGAAGCCTTTAAGATGAAGGCTGGTGTGGCTACATCTCACAGAATCATTTGGGTTGGAGAAGACCTCCAAGACCATCAGGTCCAACCTGTGCCTGATGTCCACCTTGTCACCAGCCCAGAGCACTGAGAGCCACATCCAGGCATTCCTTGGGCACCTCCAGGGATGGGGAATCCAACAGCTCCCCAGGAAGCTCCTTCCAATGCCTGACAACCATTTCCATGAAGAAATTTTCCCTAATATCCAATCTAAACCTCCCCTGGTACAACTTGAAGCTATTTCTTCTTGTCCCTATTGCCTGGGAGCACAGCCTGACCCCCACCTGGCTGTCCCCTCCTGTCAGAAGTTGTGCAGAGCCAGAAAGTTCCCCCTGAACCTCCTTTTCTCCAGGCTGAGCCCCTCCAACTCCCTCCATATATTTCCATTTCCAGGTACCATGCTCCTGAAAAAGACCTGGGGAAAGGCAGGAAGTGGCAGACTCTTGGGAAAGGTGGCATTGTTCAAGCAGGTGTCCAGCTGGCAGCACAGGAGATACTCCAAAAGCAAGGCAAAGAAGCATCCTAGGCTGGATATCTGAGCTATTGAAGCAAGACTGGGAGTGGATCTGAGGAGTTCTGACCTGATGGTCTGTGAACTCCAGATTGCCAGGAAAGGACTCATTCTGGTAGAAGCTGAAGCAGAAAGGAAGAGATGCTCCCAAGCTAAAGGCATCACACCTTCTGATGTTCCAGGTGGAAACAGTACCTGAAGGGAGCCTACAGGAGAGCTGGAGAGGGACTTTGGACATGAGCGTGGGATGACAGGACAAGGGGGACTGGCTTTCCAGTGCCACAGGGCAGGGTAAAATGGGATATTAGGAAGAAATTCCTGGCTGGGAGGGTGGGGAGGGCCTGGCACAGAGTACTCAGAGAAGCTGTGGCTGTCCCTGGATCCCTGGAAGTGTCCAAGGCCAGGCTGGACAGAGCCTGGAACAATCTGGGATAGTGGAAGGTGTCTCTGCACATGGCAGGGGGTGGAACTGGATGAGCTTTAAGGTTTCTTCCAACCCAGGCCATTCTGGGATTCTATGAAAAAAGAAATACACATCCCACACTCATTCTGTCAGGTCTCTGCATCCCCTCAGGAACCAAGATGGGATAGGAAGAGAAAGGAGGAACACCAGGCAGTTTAGCAAATTTGAATTTCAGCCCCAAAACAGCCTGGAGTGTCAAGCCATCCCAGTTCTCCATGAGTATCTGTTTCCTGGAGCTTCTTCCCCACCACCATTCCATCCTCAGCTTCTACACAGCCTGAGGAGCTCCGTAAATCAAGCAAGATCAGCTCAAATAACAGCACAGGCCATTTTCTTCCCCAGATGCCATTTCTCCAGCATCTCCACAAAGGAGGCTCTGTGCACAGGGACAATGAGCCAGGCCTTCAGCACAGCAGCAGCCCGTGCTTTTATCCGAGGACATCTCGGATCAGGATGCCACCCCCAGGGCAGAAGAAGCCCAGTGCCCTTCTCCAGGCTGCTGCCAAGTGGCCCTTAAAAACTGGGGATGGATGGGCACATCCTGCTGAACTCACACCAGTAAACACACCAGTCACCTCTAGATCACGGGAGGCAGAAAAACACCAGAGGCTTTCCATCCAGCTGCCCTCTTCCTCCAAGCCTCTGGAGCTTCACTACCCAAAAACCCCACAGAGTGGTGGTCACCCCTCCTGGTTGTGCCAGGCAAGTGTCAGGCCCATCCTGGAGCTGAGCTAGCAGACCCATTTTTGTAAGTCACTTTATCCTTCCCCACTCCAGATTCGGAGCTCGTATTTCCTCAGACAGGATTTCCCTTGGCTCTAGGTCTTCAAGGAGAAAGAAGTGGGATATATGCAGAGTTCACTGAAAAACAGATATCGTGGGAGGAGGAGAAGCCTGGGAATCTGTTTGGATTTAGTTTAAGGGAGCCTTTAAACAAGCCTGCAGAGAGGCAAATCTGCTGTCAAATCCAGTGACCTAGAGGAAAACAGAAATCCAGCCACTCTGTGGAGCAGAGCACAGAATCCCTGCCTTTCAAGGGACACAAACCCCTCCTGGCTGGAGCAATTGGGAGGTCAGGCTCCCTGGAGCAGACAAGATGCAGTTGTGCACTCTATGCACCATTTGTTATTCCACTGCCACTCCACCAACACCTTTTGCAACAGGCAGCTCACCCCCCAAGCTTCCAGGTGTTTATCAGGAGAAAAGAGTGGGGGGGAAAGAAGCAAACCAGCTCAACAACCCCACTGCTCCAAGTATCATGTGAACGTTGGTGTCCTGGGGAAAATGAAATCATAACTCCCGTGGGTGACACATCGGAGCGACGGAGCGATTTCGCTGCGTGTTAGCGATTCCTTTGTGAGGCTGGGGAACAGCTGAGAGCTGCAGAGCAAAGAATCCCAACAACAACAACAAAGCTGGAAGGAAAAAGTGGTGACTTGTTTCATAAATAGGCAGCGAACCGGGAGGCAGGCGAGCAGAGGGCTGCTCACGAGAAACTGGAGCAGAAACAAAATATTCAGGAGGAGGATGGGGAGGGGAGAGCCAGGGCTTTTGGAGATAAAGACAAGTGGAAGGACTAAGGAAAGGAGGATAAAAAAAAAAAAAATCACAACACGAGTGATGGGAAACCCAGAAAAGCAGGGACACAGCTCGGTGACAATAACAAGCGGCTCCGCACTGTCCCAGCAGCGATCCTGGTGCTGGGAAGGGTCCCCCTCGGCTGCCCCGGGCTGTTGTGTGAGGGAGCTCGGGTTTTTTTTGTCTGACAAGCTGCGGAACAACAAGCCCGGTTCGCAGCGGAGCGATGGAGAGAAGGAGGGAGCGCAGCAACAATAGCAGAAGAGGCTCTGGCTGGTGACGTAATGGTTGGCATCACTCCAGGCCAGAGCAGCCCCTGCTGCTGCCACTTTCTGGTCCCCTTTGCAGGAGGGGAATCAATGAAAAAAAGACGCAGAACAGTCCCTCAAGTGACGCCCCCTCACAAACACCCCCCCCATGGATGTGGGCTGCAAAGAGGAGAGCCCCACCTGGGAGCAGGGCATCTCCCTGCAGCCCCCAAATCCCAAATTCAGGGCATGTGCCTGTGCTCCCCCCCACCCTGCAGTCAGGCTACAGCCCGGCACCCCAAACCCTTGATGTGGGATTCAGGGCACACTTTTAGCTCACACCATCCCCCCCCCCAAATCCCACCCCGCCCCCCAGGCTGGGATCCAGGGCACAATCCCTGTGCTTCTCCCCAAGCCTGGATTCAGGGCACAATCCCTGCGCCTCCCCCCCGAGCTGGGATTCAGGGCACAACCCCTGTACCCCCCTGGCTTGTCCCAAAGTCTGCACCGAGGGTTGGATTCAGGGCACTATCCCTGTGCCTCCCTCCAAGCCGGGATTCAGGGCAGATCCCTGTGCTCCCTCCAAGCCGGGATTCAGGGCACAATCCCCTCAGCCTGTCCCAAAGCCTCCTCCGAGGGCACAGCCCCAGGATCGCCTCCCACCCTCACCTGGACACTCACATCCCCATCCCACCCCAAAGCCTCCAGGGCACTCCAAGTTTGGAGAGGTGGCTGAAGAGGAGCTTCCAGCCCCGCTGTCCCGCAGGGTGAGGGTTTGGGAAGGGGAATTTGGGAGAGGTTTCGCCCAAAGACAAAACTTACCTCAGCGAAATAGAGGTTGAGGAGGCAGAGGCTGGAGAAGAGGAGGCAGCCGGGCAGGCAGTACAGGAGCCAGTGGGCGAAGGGCTGCTGGAGGCGGAGGGCCTGCAGGGAATTCTGCAGGTAGAAGGAGAACAGGGTGGTCCTGAGGGCTGCCCAGAGCAGGCAGAGGAAGAGGCAGAGCGTGTGGTAACTCAGCCGCCGCTCGCGGTAGTAGAGCAGCAGCCAGAGCTGCAGGTAGGCGAAGAGGAAGAGCGCGGCGTAGAGCGCCGTGTGGAGCACGGTGAGCCCCAGCTCCACGGCGTAGGGCACGACCGCCCCCTCAGCGAGGGCCATGGGGCAGCGGGAGGCACCGACCCCCTCCCTGCCTTCCCTCAGCCCCGGCTGGACACCCCCATGCAACAAAGGGGAGCCCCCCCCTTTCCCCTTCGCCTCCTCCTCCTCCCGCCCGCCCGGCTGCACCGCCCGCCCGCCCGCCGCCAAACAACTCCGTGCCGGGGACAGCCGGCTGAGCCCGCTGATTTGAGGGGCGGCGGCGCGCGCTCCCCATTGGCAGCCCGCCGGCCCCGCCCCCCGCCGCGCCCATCCGCCGCGCCCATTGGTCAGCTCCGCCTGTCAATCACCCTCGCGACGCCCTCGCCGGGCCGCCGCTTTGCTTCTTGGGTTGGCGACGCCGCCTGCCCGCCATCCCTCCTTCCCTCCTTTGGGGGCGGTGAGCGGTGAGCAGGGAGAGAGAGGGACGGTGTGAGGGGAGAACGGGATGGGAAGGGAGAGAGAGGGACGGTGTGAGGGGAGAAAGGGATGGGGAGGGAGAGAGAGGTTCGGTATGAGGGGAAAAAGGGATGGGGAGGGAGAGAGAGGGACGGTATGAGGGGAGAACGAGATGGGGAAGGAGAGAGAGGTTCGGTATGAGGGGAGAAAGGGATGGGAAGGGAGAAGGGGGCGGCGAGGGATGAGAGAGGAGAAAGGGATGAGGATGGGGCTGGGAGGGGGGCGAAGGGATGAGAGGGGCGGTGAGGGGAGCGCTGGACACCCCGCGGGCAGAGTCGGGCTGCGGGCAGATCCCCACTGCAGGTCGGTCTGTGGCGGTGCGGGGATGTCCGGCTGTAGCTCACGGACTCTCTGTTCCCTGTGGATGCAGGCACAGCTCAGAGATCGCAGCCGGAGTGATCTCGGCTCCGGGTGGAGCTCTGGATAGCGAGAGGCCTCGCTCGGCTCAGGGATCCCAGCGCCCGGCTGGACAGACCCACCAGCCTTGGTTTGGGCATCCCTGGTTTTCCAGCAGTGTAGCCAAACCATCAGCCAGAGGGACAAGGGACACCTCGGGGCGGGATGATGTCCCAGCACGGCGGTGGAGGGATGAGGACATCGGCCTGAATGCTCGGGACACCAGGTAGGTGACAGCCCTAAGCCGTCCGGAGCTTGCATGCAGTGCCAGCTGCTTTCCAGGGGCTTTGGGGTCCCCAAGGAGAGACTGAATGGGGCAGCAGCGGTGGGTGATGCTGGTTCCACCAGGGAAGTGGTGGAGTTCAGCAGTGGTGATTCCAGCATGTGGTGATGCTGTCAGGGAAGGGGTGGATTTATCATGCCTGGAAATGTTCACAAACCGTTTGCATGTGGCTCCTGGGGACATGGGACAGTGGTGGGCTTGGCAGTGCTGGGGGAATGGTTGGACTTGATGGTCTTAGAGGTTTTTTCCAACCTAAATAGTTCCATGGTTCCATGCTGTGGGCTGTGCACGGGAATCAAAGTCCTTCTCTCCCAGCATGTCCTTCCTGCAGCCTTTGATAGCAAGCCAGACCCAGCTGCAGCTGCTAGGAAGTTGGACCTGGAAGTGAAAATGAAAGTGAAACTCTTCTGGAAGTGGCAGGATAAGGGGCAGTGTGGGAGCATCACTGCAAAAATCCAGTGACTGGGCAACAGGCTGGCATGCACTTGGATGTTTCCCAGAGAAGGATCTCTGTGTTTCAAGATGGTCCCACAGCTGCCCCTATAGGCTATAGGGAGATGGAATGGGTGGAAAGGGCCAGTAGTTCTTTCAGTTCCATAACTGCAGGTTCATCCCAAGGCTCTGGAGAAGCATCTCAGGTCTATTCCAACTCCAAATGCTGGGGATCTGCAATGTCTCCAGTTTACTCAAATCAGTTGTGTCCAAGAACTTGCCTTTGGAAAGTGTGAAAGTTGAGCCACCAAATTGAGTAGTGATAATGAACCTGTGATAATTATTGTGGGTTTGGGATAATTTACTTGTTGGCTATGTAGGAAAAGTCTGGAGCAGGGAAGGGAAGTGCGTAGTGAAAAATATGAAAAGTAATACAGTACCAGGTCATGGCTTGGTTTGGAAGGGACCTTTAAACTCATCCCATTCCATCCCTGTCATGGGCAGGGACACCTCCCACTATCCCATGCTTCTCCAAGCCCTGTCCAACCTGGCCTTGGACGCTTCCAGAGATGCAGGGGCAGCCACAGCTTCTCTGGGCACCCTGTGCCAGGGCTTCCCCACCCTCACAGGGAAGAATTCCTTCACACTATCCCATCTATCCCTGCCCTGTGGCACTGGAAAGCCATTCCCCAGTGGAGAATGGTTGGACTTGATGATCTTACAGGGTTTTTCCAATCTGAATGATTCTGTCATTTTTCTGGATCACCTAAAGGAAACTTGTTTGCACAGGCAAAAGTGCAGGAAGAGCCGTCAATGTTCTGCTCTGCCTTGCATTTTGGAGCAGCAGCAAGAGGGATATTTGTGCTGGGACATCCAGTCATGCTGGAGAGAGTGCCTCAGCTTCTGTAGCTAAAGGATTGAGTCAGCTCAACATGGATTTGGGGTCTGGTTTGTGTCCTCCCTGCCAGGAAATCTGGGAGAGCAGCACACTGGTGAAGTGCTGCCAGAAGGGCATGGAAGGCAAGTGAGAATCCTGCCAGGAAACTCTGCCAGCTGGATGTGGGGTGAATGTCCTGCTGCAAAGAGAGGCCTCATCTGGGTCAATCATCACAGGAGAACTTGAAATGACTCCATTTAGGAGCATCCTAAATGCTTGGGTTTAGGAGCATCTGCCTAGGGGGTTAAAACTTACCAGCTGAGGGCTCTGCAGGCTGGGAGAGGATGGAATGGGATAGAAGGAAGAGGGAGCAGCAGTGTAGTGTATTGATGGGGAGACACTGGAGATCCAGAGAAGCTGTGGCTGCCCCTGGATCCCTGGAAGTGTCCAAGGAGTCCCTTGGTTGGAAATTTGGTCTTTAAGGTCTCTTCCAACCCAAACCATTCTGGAATTCTGTGGTGATATTTGGACAAGACATAAAGGGTGAATTTTACATCACTGGCAATGAAGTCCAAGCTGGTGGTGTTTCCCTTGAGCCCCATGGGTGATGGAGATGCTACCAGCTGGCTTTGCATGCAGTCCATGATTCCAGTAGAGCACTGCTTCCTCCTTGTCTTGTGACTCTTAAATCCCAGCCCACAACACCCTCCTTTGGGGAAGTTCAGCTTCCTCAGTGATAAATCACACAGCTGAGGTCTGTGTGAGGAAAAGTGTCAGGGAAAGCAGCTGGGATCAGAGGAGATGCAGGAATCCCAGCCCATGGATTGCACTGCAGGATTCCCAAGCAAAACTGCTGTGGCACAAGCAATTTGTGCCCCCACAAGAGTTTGTGCTGGGTGTCTGTGTTTTGATTTCACTTTAGGTCATCTCCAGGGGCCTTAATCACCTTGCCTGGCTCTGAGTTGGAGTTATGACCATGGAAACATGACCCAGGCCTGGCATTCCATCAGTGCTGTGCTAGGCTGTCCCTTGTCCATGGGCTTAAGGTTTCCCAGCAGTGACACAGAGCTGGTTCACACATCCATGGTATTTTCACACCTCTCTGGCAATCCTGCAAGTGTCAGTGGTCCAGGGTTCTGGCTGTTTCCAGCCCTAGGGTGTTAATTTTCCATTCATGATGACAGAGGAAATGGCCTAAAAGCTGAATATTCAGGTCTGAATCGATGAGGAACAGAGGGAATCTGCTGGGCAGGATGGAGTGATGAGGAAGTGAGAGGAATTGAGCAGGGATAGGGTGAGCACATATTCCCAGGATCCTAGAATGGTTTGGGTTGGAAGGGACCTTAAAAGCTCATTTCCTTCCAACCCCCTGCCATGGGCAGGGACACCTTCCACTATCCAAGGTTGTTCCCAGCCCTGTCCAGGCTGGCCTTGGAGACTTCCAGGGATCCAGGGGCAGCCACAGCTTCTCTGGGCACTCTGTGCCAGAGCCTCACCACCCTCACAGGGAAGAATTCCTTCCCAATATCCCATCCATCCCTGCCCTGTGGCAGTGGGAAGCCATTCCCTGTGTCCTGTCCCTCCATCCCTCGTCCCCACTCCCTCTCCAGCTCTCCTGGTGCTCCTTTAGGCACTGGAAGGAACTCTGAGGTCTCCATGGAGGCTGGAGTTGTGTTTTAAACTGCTGGCACCTCCTGCAGGTATAATCCTGTGACATCTGTGAGTCCTTGGAGGCTGCTGCCCTTCCTTCCTTTGACAGTAAGCTCTCCCGTTTGACCTGGGCTCATTCCCACATGCCAGGACTGTGTTTATTTTTCCATCCTGCTGTAGCCAAGTTTGTCATTTAATAAACATCAGCCCCCCAGCCTGATCTCTGTCCCCTCTGTAAGCCAGGGGAACAGATGGGAGGGCATGGGACCAGAAATGCCTGACACTGCCCAAAGCTGGAAGGGCAAGAACTGGAGATTTTGAGATGAAAAGAAAAACATTAATGTGTTTCCAGCCCTGTTGTGCCTTCAGGCCTGATCCAAACCCCTCAGCTCTGGGAGAAGGAGCCTGTGAAGGCTGAGTGTGCCTGGATTTCACTAACTCCTCACTCCCAGAGCATGGCAGAGGGTTTTTCCCTGCTTGTTTTTGGAGTGTTTGCGCTTGGGTTGATCCCAGAGCAGCCGTGGTGAGCTGACAGCTCTGACAGGGTGTTGGAGGGAATGACAGTCCATGGACACAGGGCTGTTTGTTGAGGGAAGCAGCTGCAGCTCACAGTGCAAATTCTGCATGGATTCAGTTCCAGCTTTGTCCCTTTGTTGACCAGGGAGCAGCACAGACCAATCCCTGAGGAGCAGGCTGGGAGGGAATGGAGTGGGAAGAAGGTGGATTTTCATCCTGAGGGCTCTTTAACCTCCTCACATCATCTGCCATGGCTGAAGGGAGCAGTAGAATCACACAGTTCCAGGTTGGGTTGGGTTGGGAGGGACCTTAAAGACCATTTTTGTTCCATTCCAGGGACAGGGACACTTTCCACCCAAATCAATCTGTTCAGGAAAATTCACACTTATATATGTATTCTCTGTGGAAGCCAAGGTGGCTACTAAGTGGCAAAGTCAGTAGCCAGGAGCAGAGCAAATTTTCCTGAATTCTTGTCTGACTTATTGCTGTACATATTATTTAATCTGTTTTTAATTAATCCCTTAAAGGTTAAACTGTATAGAACTTCTGATCACAAGAGTAAAGAAAAAAATAACCCCAGCAGTATATATAAAAATAGCATCCATTTAAGTTACATAAATCCTTATAAATATAAGAGAGAAATCAGTTATTCTAGAAAAAAAAATAATTCAGAACATGTGTTCCTGAAGCACCAGCACCACATCCTCATGTTAAGGACTTCAGCTACAAAATCTTTATAAATATACCTGTAAAATTCTTCCTCACTCTGACCAGAAACAAGTGTCAGAAGATGCACATTTCTATTTTGCACTGCAACAGGAGCTCTCTTATTTGAATCTCAAATGGCCATCTGATTTTTTGGCAACCTCAGCAAACCCATCCCTTTGCAAACACCTTTCAGGGCCACATGAATTCTGTTGGCATCCTCAGAGCTTTTTAGGAGGAATGGAGGCAGTTTGGGTGGGGGTTTGTGGATGATGCTGTCACTGCTTGCTGCCTGTGCATGGAATTTTTGCTTGACTCAAAAGGAATCAAAAGGAGGGAAGAAAACCAACCCTAAGCTGGAAGCACTGAGGGTCTGTGCACTTGAAGGTGCCACTCAAGAGGGAAGAGAGTGGCCTCTGCTGTCCTCTTTGCAGTTGCCTGAGTCACCTGTGGATTGACTGACTAATTCATAATATCCTCAAGATGTTTGTGTCGTATTAACAATCATTTCCACAGTTGGAAATTATAGTCATATAACAGAGACTGAAACACAGAAACACCCCTATGTGTGTCTGTGTGTGTTTATGTACTATACCTATATATTTTTTATTTTTTCCCTCAGCTGTGACTCTCCTGTGCCTGTAGCTGGGATCAGCCATGTCAGCCCAAAAGGACAGATGGGTTTCTTCCTTGGTTTTCCTGCTCTTCTGTGCCTGCTCCATCCCAGGGAGTGGAAGTGCCAGCCTGCAGCAGGAGCTGAGCCCCCAGCACTATTTCAGTGGCTTGGAAGCTGGGAAAGCATCCCTGGCTTTTTTCACCCCCAGTGGTAAGTATTTAATGTGAATTTACATCAGCCTGGGGCTCAGCAAGGCTTGGGTGAGAGTGGAACAGTCACAGAGTCATGGAATGCTTTGGGTTGGAAGGGACCATGGGCAGGGACACTTCCACCATCCCAGGTTGCTCCAAGCCCTGTCCAAGCTGGCCTTGGACACTTCCAGAGATCCAGGGGCAGCCACAGCTCCTCTGGGCAACCTGTGCCAGGGCTTCACCACCCTCACAGCCAAGAATTCCTTCCCAATATCCCATCTAACCCTGCCCTGTGGAAGTGGAAAGCCATTTTTCCCTGTCACTCCATCCCTTTTAAAGAGTCTCTCCATCTTTCTTGTTGGCTCCTTCAGGCACTGGAAGGCTGTGCTTAGTTCACCCCAGAGCCTTCTATTTTCCAATTTCCTTCCCTTCAGGAGTGCTGCTCCATCCCTCTAATCAACTTGTGGCCCTCTTCAATGGAGAAGCAATTCTTGAGATTTTTCAACCCAAAGGGATTTTGAAGAGCTGGTCAAGCACTGTGTATGCACAGTTCCAAGTGCTCCTGACAGGCAGCGACCTCTTGGGATGGATTCTTTCCTGGCTGTGTCCTCAGGCATGGTCCTTCAAACATCTTCATTTATTTTCTGGATGATTTTCTGGAGGTACCATAGAGGAGAAAGCCAATTTCCTAAGGAATTGTCCCCTCAAAGGTATTATAGAAGACATTTCTCTTCCACAATACCTGCCAGGAAAAGGAGAATCCCTTCCATGCAGGAGAACTAAGTGCTGTCACGGGTTAGGAGGAGATCCTTGGCCTTGCTTTTGTTCTTCATGATCCCCAGATGTGATTTCTCAAAGCTATTAGTGTGGGCTGGGGCAGCAGCACAGCTCCCACGTCTCAGTGTGTGGCAGGAGAATGCTCCTCACCCTGAGGTCATCCAGAGGATTTTTTTTTTGTGTGTGTTTCAGTTTCTCCTGGTGCCCAGCCCTTCTTGGAGCAGATTGAGAGCTCAGCTGAGGCCCTCCAGGACTATGGCATTTCTGTGGTGAAGGTAAATGGGGCACAGGGAAGCTGCTGGACAGGGTGGAGTAAGGAGGAGGTGAGAGGAGATGAGAAGGGAAGGGATGAGCACTGATTTTTCATAGAATCATAAAATCACAGAACAGTTTGGGTTCAAAGGGACCTTAAAGTTCATCTAATTCCGACCTCTTCCATGGCCAGGGACACCTTCCACTATCCCAGATTACTCCAAGCCCCATCCAACCTGGCCTGGAACAATTCCAGGGATGGGGAATCCACAGCTTCTCTGGGCAGCCTGTTCCAGTGTCCATGTTCCGTGAGGGATGAGGTTGGTTCACTTCTTTTCAGCTCAATGCAATAAATATTTCATAAACAAAGGAGATTTTAGCTGAAATTTTATGCAGATTACGTGAGGGAATTACAAATTCAGGCAAGTGTAATTAGCCTCTAAGAAGTGCCTGTATGTATTTATATTTGGATTTATTTAGTTTCCTCCATCCACAGGCCAAGTTCAATAAGCAAGCACTGATCTGTCACTTTGAATATGCTGGGCAGATCATGGGGTCTTTTGATCCCATCTGACCCAAATCAGCAGGCTGAGCTGGAGAATTGAAGTACAAACTCCACTCCCCATCTCTGGTCTCCATTTTGGTGTATTTTCTCTCCCAGCTGCTTTGGAAAGGCTGGATTTACACTCTTGAATGGAAGAAAGCTGTTGGGTGTGTATAGCACTGTGGGGCTGAATCTGTAATTCCATTTGTTTTCTGTCTAGGTGAATTGTCCCAAAGAGGATGTCTCAAGATATTGTGGAAAAGAAAATGCATTAAGGAAAGCCTTCCTGTTCAGGTGAGGGAGATTTCTGGGCATTTTTTGGGATTTTCCTTGTTTGAAAGAAATGCTGTCAGCAATCAGAGATGTCTGAAGGGATGAGAGGAGCCATGAGGACAGCAGTGACTCACATAATTTAGCAAAAGATACCCCCAAAAATTCCAGCACAGGCAGAGGAGATGCTTTGTCCTCAGTGTGAAACCTCCCATATTGCCCCACATTCCTTGGAGCAGCAGAGGGATGAGCTGTGGAATGAAGCCACAGGAGAAATCCTCCATCAGTGTTCTCCTGTCCTTGTAGCCTTCCATCCCCAGAGTTACACTCAGAGCACAAGGTTTTGGGTCTAGTCCTAGAACGAAACACTTTTTGGTGCTCTCCCTGTTGGTGTGGGTAACTCCTCTGCCCTGGGTGGGAAGGTTCAGCTCTTGTCTCTTGTCAGCTGGAAGTTTCTCCACATATCAGCTCAGCTCTCATTGACTGTTGTACTGATAATTGTGGAATCCTTGAGGTTGGAAAAGACCTTTAAGATCATCAAGTCTAATAATTCCAAAGCCCTTTAAGATCATCTATCCAACCATTCCCCCAGCACTGCTGAGGCCACCATGTCCCCAACTGCAGCAGGAACTTGCTCAACCAATGCTACCTGGGCTTGAATGATTCCCAACTCAGATCAAAGGCATCCCAAGTGGTGTTCAACCCTTTCTCCATCATCCTCCCTATTTTTTCTGTGCCTGCCTTGGCTCCCTGTTCCAGTTGTGATCATGCAGTGAATCTCTCTCAGTTCCTTTGGTGACTCTCTCTTCCCTCCCCAGAGGAAACCGGCTGATCCGAGAGTTCCCCACCGATGCCCTGTTTGATGTGAACTCCATCGTTGCCAACGTTTTGTTGTAAGTCCAGACCACATCCTCCTCTCTGAAATCCTTCTCCTTTCTCTTCCCACTAAATGCCAGCCCCACGTGTTCCAGAGTTTGCTCTCAGCCAAGCAGGTTTGGCTTTGCTCCTCTCCTTGTTATGGTTTGACCCTTTTAAACCTTTTCCCCTGAGACAACTCACCGGCACACATCTGGGCACCTCCAGTTGGCTGTGAATCTCTAATCTGCCAGCAACAAGCTGGAGTTTTACCCTCTTTTTCCCATCATGGTTGTGTGGCTGCAAATTTACTCTTCAGCTGGTTGCTAAAGAGGTTTTTTCTGCCTCCTCAGTGCCCTGCTCTTTAATGAAGTTAAATACATCGAAACGCTGGCAGACCTTGAGAACACTGAGAATGTGTTGAAAGGGAAGTCCAACATGGTCTTTGCCTATGTACCAGCTACTGGGACAGCAGGTATGGCCATTCAGCTTTCCATCTTTGCTCTTTTCCTTTTTTAGTAAAATATCCAGGAGCTGAGTTTCTGACCCAAAATCCTGCAAATAGAAACCTGAAAACACCATCCAGCCACAGGATTTCTACTTCCACATATATTTGTTTCCAAGGGATCAGTTGCACCAGAAGAGTTTTGCTGGAAGCATAAGCCCTGAGAGATGGAGAGGGAAAGCAAGCCAGGGGTTGCTGTCTTAAAAATAAATAAATCCCTGGGCAGATCTGTGGCTCTGCAGTGGAATGGATTCACAAACAGCACCTGTTTGCTGGGGATCAGGAATGGCATCCAGCTCCAGTTGCTCACTGCCCTCCACAGTTTGCCTTCAGACAGACTCTGTGACATTGTACTGAGAGTTTCTGAAAGCCTGGGAATTGATATTTAGACCTGGGAAGGATGGAACAGGAGATGTGGAGGGAGCAGAGCTGAGTTCACCTTGATTTTCCCTTTGCAGAGCACAGAGCTGTGATGGAGGCAGCATTTGTCTATGGGAACATCCACCAGTTTGTCCTGACAACTGAGGCAGCACTGCTGAAAGCCACCAGGTATGTCCATCCAAACACACCTTCCCATCATGGAGAGCTGCTTCCCTGCACTGTCTGCCTCACTCCTGGTGTCTCAAATTCCCATATCACCTCTGGGATGGCATTAGGATGTTGTGCCAAGGGTGGGCAGTCAGATCTCTGTGCCTTTTTCAAAGGCAGCTGCTGCTTGTGTTCCTGGCTTTGGAGTAGCTTTGTGGCTGTATTGGGTGGAATTTCACAGGAGAAGAGCTCCCTGTCTCCTCTCCGTGGCTGATGGATCAAACTGAATTTTAATACTGAAGCCTTAAAACCTTCTGGCTCTGCACAACTCCCTGACAGGAGGGGACAGCCAGGTATGGGGTCAGCTCTGCTCCAGGGAACAGGGACAGGACAAGGGGAAATGGCCTCAGGCTGTGCCAGGGGAGGTTTGGATTGGATATTAGGGAAAATACCTTCTCTGAAAGGGTTGTGATGTGTCAGAACAGCTGCCCAGGGCAATGGTGGAGTCCCCATCCCTGGAAGTGATCAAAAAGCCCTGTGGATGTGGCACTTGGGGACATGGGGCAGTGGTGGCCTTGGCAGTGCTGGGGGAATGGTCGGACTCGATAATCTTGGACGATTTTTCCAGCATTACCAATTCCATAACGATTTCCCTGGAATTTTGTCTCAGGTGACACTAGGGACACTAGGATGTCCCTTCCCGAGGTGCCATCCCATCCTTGCAGGGTGTCAGGGAAATGTGCTGTGGCTCCCACTAGATGGCACGGTTGTCATTGCACAGGAATTGCCTGAATTCTCCTTCAAGCAGCGCTGCCACCTCCTGAGCTGGGCAAATGGTGGGAGCTTCGATTTGAGGTCTTAATATTGCATTCTGCCCTTCCATAGAGAGCTCTTAAATCCCTGTCCAAAGAAGGTGATCCCTGTTTTATCAGGTCACCCTGTTTAAGTGAATGGGTGCTTCAGAAAAGGAAAATGACTTCCCAAAGTTCACCACAGGCCAGCAGCAGTGATGGTGTCACTGCTAACCAGGGACACCTTCCACTGTCCCAACCTGCTCCAAACCCTGTCCAACCTGGCCTTGGAGACTTCCAGGGATGGAGCAGCCACAGCTTCTCTGGGCAGCCTGTGCCAGGGCCTCAGCACCCTCACAGGGAAGGATTTCATCCCAATATCCCATCTCTCCCTGCCCTCTGGCAGTGGGAAGCCATTCCCCTTTGTTCTGTCCCTCCATCCCTTGTCCCAAGTGCCTCTCCAGCTCTCCTGGAGCTCCTTTAAGTACTGGAAAGGGCTCTGAGGCCTCCATGGAACCTTTTTGTCTCCAGGCTTCTCTCCCAGCCTCTTCCACAACCCTGCCAAACCATGAACTTGAGGATCATCTATGAAACTTATCAGCAAACCTGGTCCTTCTGTCAGGGCACTTTGAGCCCTGCTCAGGGTGGGTTTTGTTTCCTCTCTCACAGCCATGATGACCCTGATGTCACCTCTGCCCAGCTGTTGTTCTGCCACTGCCAGCAGGCCACAGATCCAGCCCAGCCCTGCAGGAGGACAGCCCTGGGACAGCCCCTGACCCTTCTCAACATCCACAGGCACCTCAAGCTCATGGGGGCTCCTTTGGTGGTAGGACTGGGAAGGAGGAGCTGCTGGGGCAGTGGGCAGGAGGGCAGGGAGGGATGTGAGAGCAGAGAGAAGGGCTGAGCATGAGAATCTGCCCCTTCCAGTGGGTCCAAACACAGAACAGGCATCACCTGGTCCAGCTGCCTCACCAATTCAGGGCTGGCCAAAATGTAAATAAATTAGTGAGGGCATTTTTAAAATGAGTCTTAAGCACTGACCAACTTGATATGAAACTTGTTCCAGTGTTTGACCATGCTCTTGGTAAAGAGACCTTCCTAAGAGGAGGTTCTGTCTAAACCTCCCCTGATGCAGCTTTGAACCATTTCCACATGTTCTATCCCTGGATACACTGGAGACATCGGTGTTTCCCTCTCCACATCCCCTCAGGAAGCTGTGGAGAGCAATGGGGTCATCACTCACCCTCCTTTTCTCCAAACTAGGCAACCCCAAAATCCTCAGCTGCTCCTGTAGCCTCCCTGCAGGAATTTCAGCACCCTGTGGCATTTGATCTCAGTCCTCATGCCTTGGTGATCACAAGGGACAGGAGTTTCCTTTCTATTTCCTTCTTCCAGGGGGCAGAAAACTCCAACAGCCTCCTGTTCCCCCTGCTCATCCAAAAGAATGAATGGATGAGCTGGGAAGTTCCTCCTTCAGCCATTTCCCTGAATTTGGCCCATGGAGGGAAGGCACTGCACCAAGCACCTCAGTGCTGTCATGAAACAGCATGTCCAAGGCAGGAAGGGAAGGATTCCAGCTCTGGCATGTTGTGGCTGGGATTTTCAAACTGCCCCAGGGAATGGATGCCAGGTGAATAAAACTGATGGAGATTTGACATGTGGAGTTGCTAAGCCACAAAAAACATGCAAAATAAAGCCCAGGTTTTGAACAGAGAAGGTCATGACATGTTGGAACAGTTTAACTGGGGTTGTGTGGGTTCTGCTTCAATGGATGTTTTAGAATTGGGGTTGGAAGCTTTTTCCTGCTGATTTCTGTGGCTGGGGAAGAGCTGAGGTACTTCCAACAGCACAACCCTGTGTGTTCTCCAGACAGAAGTTGCTGAGGACCCCGAGAAGATCTCCACTGTTCACTTGCAGCTTGGGCTGCCCCTGGTGTTCATCCTGAGCCAGAGAGAGACCTATGAGGCTGACAGGAGGACAGCAGAGTTTGTGGCCTGGCAGCTCTTGGGGAAAGCAGGAGTTGCCCTTCTGTCCAGGTATTTCTCTCAGGTGTTTTGGGATTCTGCTTGCTTTTTGGTGGGGTTTCTGAGCTTGGTTACCCCAGCTGCAGGATGGCAGGCACTGGACTCAATCACACTTGGATGGGAGGCTAAAGGAGTAAAACCTCCTGTGAGGGTGTCACATTTAAGGACTTGTCCAGAATGAGATTACTTTGGAAGTGTTGCTGGCTTAAAAGTGGAAAAATATTCAGACTAAGAGAAATTTTGGACAGGAAACTTAGCACTGGTAGAATTAAGGGCAGAAAGAGGCGGGGTGACCTTCCATGTCACACCATCTAATGTTGACTTTGTGTTTTGAAGGGACCTCGTAGATCTGAACGTTCTGCATCGATCAAACGTCGCCCTGAAGACACCAGAGGAGGTTGGATGCTGGATTTCTTTGTTGGACAACTCTTACTGCCCTGCCTGGGCATGATGCTCTGGAGGGGTGGTGGGGTGTTGGTGATCTCTGTTATTATTTGGCAGAATTCCCTGAAGCTCAAGGGGGAAGTGTCTTTCCCAAGTTGTACACATGTGTGCAACAGGTTATCCAGAGAATCCTGGATATCCCATCCCTGGAAATGTTCCAGGCCAGGTTGGATGGGGCTTGGAACAACCTGGGATAGTGAAAGGTGTCCCTGCCCATGGCAGGGGATGGAACTGGATGATCTTTAATGTCCCTTCCATGATACCATGATTTGGGACTTCTTGAGTTTGGTGCTGCAGAGTGATTGTGCCTGCTGGGAAAGAGAAAATACTGAGTTTATTTTGGGTTCAAAACATAGAGTGACTTCTTTACACCTCAGGGCAACACGGGGTGTACATCCAAATGCAAATTCCCCAAAGATCTGGACTTCTCCAGGCCTTGGGAAAGGTGTCAAAAGATGGGAGACGGAATGAGTGTGAAAAGAAGAGCAAAATCAACCCAAGGTCTGTGCTGAGCTGATGTAACCCAATGCCTCTGGCAATGATCTGGGAAGAGGGCAGGGTGTGAGTGAAATGAGGCTGATCAAGATGAATTAAACTCAGGAGGGACCTGACCCAGCTTGTGAGGCAAGCTGGAATTTGGTGCTGGCAGATGCCAGGGAACACACGATGCCCCAGATTACCTGACCTGTCACACTTGTGATTGCAGAGCTGCAGGATCAGACCTGAGCATGCCCTGAGGGCTTCCCATGGCCTGCTGAGAGATGAGCACATTGGGTGGCTGCTCTGAGTGCCCCTGGGAGGTGCCAGCACTTTGTCATTTCTCAGCCCCTGATAAACTTTCCATTTTCTCTCAATATTGTCTGAGCCAGTGCCAACACCGGTTTTAAACTGACAAAGTGTCATTTCTTTATCTCGTGGCTGAGCTCCATGAGATAAAGGATTTCTTGTGCTGGTTTCCCAGGCTGTGATGGGCTGCTCAGCCCAGCCTGACCCCTTTTAATGAGGGGATGTCCAAGTGGCACCTGTACCTCCCTGCTCTCCTTGGCCACTGGCATTTTCCTTGCAGTGCTGGATCTATGTTAAGTTGCTGGGAGGTGGAGCTGCTGTTCATTTTCACCACAGCATCCCTCATAGCCACATTTACCTCCTCCCAAGGAAACATCAGCCTGGAGTGAGAAAAACTTATACACAGGAGAAATTGGGCCAAAGAAACACAACCCAGACATTGCCCTGTTTGGCAGCTTCAGGGATCTGTGACAATATCCCAAAAATAAGGAGTTGGGAGATGGTTCTCCATCAGCCTTGAGTTTGGTCTGCAGACAGAATAAACAGAGGGTGATGTGCTCCCACTGATTTATTGTTTTCCTTAGGGAATGCCAATCCAATACTTAGTCTTGGAAGACACTGATGAAGTTGTAACCCTGGTGGAAGACAAGAACAAGGTCAAACAAATCCAGGAGGATGAGCAGCAGGAGGAGGAGGAGGAAGATGAGGATGAGAATGAGAATAACAATCAAGGTGTGCAATTAATCAGTGAAAAGCTGATTGTCATCAGACAGAACATGCAATCAGCATCAGACACCTGTTAAAGCAGTAGGGAACACTTGCAAACCAACACAGTCACTTCATGGTGGCCACAAAGTGGCTCTTCCATTCTCTGAGATCACTGGAATATGACAGATCTAATTTTTAGGGGAAACACCAGGGAGAAAAATCAGAGCTGTTAGAGGAACAGTTGCAGTGTGAGGGACAGGAATGCTTGTGCTTGGATGCTCCAGCTCCAAAGGTGTGGGGGGTTAAATTGCACCCAGCACTGTCCTCTGCAAGCAGCTGGAGAGCCTCAGAATTATCCATCCCTTTGGAAGGGTTGGAGATCTGGTTTTGGAAGAGCAGACCAGCCTTGCCTCCTCCAGGGAGAAACAAAATCACGTGCTGGGCTGGCCCAGGGGGTGCAGTTCCCCCTGCCCTGGGCACATCTGTGGGTTCCTTGCAGATATCCAGGATGACCAGGTGGTGGAAGCAGTTTCCAGGGACAAGAAGCGAGAGCTGCCCCTGGAGCAGATCCTTGTCCTGACAGAGGAGAACTTCCACTCTTCCCTCTCAGAGGCTGCCCAGACTGTGGTGCTGTTTTATGCCAGTTGTGAGTATGAAATGGGGCCTGGCTGTCCCTTCTCCAACTTTGGGATGCTCCCCATGTTTTTCATGGTCCTGGAGAGATCCTGGAGGCAAGTTTTGACTATAAATCCGTGCCACATCCTGCCCTGTGGGCACTGATAACAATCAGATTCAATCACTTCTTCTCACTGGCTGATCACAGCAGATAGCAATGTTCAGAGATTTTTAATCTTCAATTTATAGGGAAAAAATGTGGGAGAAGAGGGGAAATTAAGATGGCATGGACTCATGGAATAGCCTGGACAGCCTGGGTGCTGTCTGCTGAAGCATAAAAAAGCAGAAGTATAAAGCTCAATTTTCTGTATTTTTTTCAAATCTTACAGAACTTGAAACACCTGGGGATGTAGAGAATCATAAAGTGCCATTGTCAGGGAGCAAGGTGGGGCTGGCTGTCACCTGGCTGTCCCTCAGGGCTGTGTTTCCCCTCTGCTGTGTTCCAGGGGAAGCTGTGTCCCTGGCAGTGCTGCGCTCTTACTCCGAGGTGGCTGCTCACCTGAAGGGTAAGGAATCCCTGGGTTCAGGGCTTTAACTGCTCCATTGATGGTACCTCACTCCCTCACCTGGAATACACTCATTTTTCCCCTTCAAACTTTCAAGGAAGTCATATCCACACCAGGTTGTTCAGGAACAATCTTTTGTATCTTATTTAGGGATCTATGCAGAATCTCTTCTCCCAGGGAACAAGGGACAGGACAAGAGGAGATGGCTTCAAGTTGCACCAGGAGAGGTTTAGTTTGGATATTAGGGAAAAGTTCTTCGTGGAAAGGGTTGTCCAGCCCTGACACAGCTGCCCAGGGCAGTGGTGGAGTCCCCATCCCTGGGAGAGATTTAAAATCCATGTGGATTTGGCACTTGGGTCTTGGCAGTGCTGGGAGAACCATTGGACTCTATGATCTTGGAGGGCTTTTCCAACCTGAACAATTCCATGATTCTTTAATTCCAGATGCCTTATCCCTAGAAAATTCCAGGCCAGGTTGGATGGGTGGAAGGTGTTCCTGCCCTGGCCCAGGAGATGCCCTACATGCTGCATCAATGTGCTGGGTGGCACCTCAGCTCTCCTGAAAAAAGCAGTTGTGATTATCCCTGGCTTTGGAGAAAATCAGGGCAGACAGGTGAGGGCAGGTCCAGATGCAGTGGGCAGGATGGTGTTGGAGAATTTGCAAGGATGGTGCCTCCAGGGCTCAGTTATGTGGGAATTCTCCCAGGTGGCCACAGAACTCCATAAATAACACATGATGGTGAACAATCAGCAGCACTCAGCGACAGCACATCAGGGAA
Organism: Lichenostomus cassidix; assembly: GCF_008360975.1. Classification (NCBI taxonomy): domain Eukaryota; kingdom Metazoa; phylum Chordata; class Aves; order Passeriformes; family Meliphagidae; genus Lichenostomus; species Lichenostomus cassidix. The sequence goes on along the minus strand of NC_139486.1, from coordinate 2,346,148 downwards.
TCTGGGAGCAAAGGCACCAGGGAGAGATCCTCCAGGAGAGTCTGTGCAGTGAGAGGCCCACATTCAGGCCTTCAGCCCCATCCCACTCTGGTTTGTGGAGAGAGGTGGATTTATACATGAGCTGAATCTCTTCCTGAGGTGCCTTTTTCTGCCCTTGGCTGCAGGGGACACTGAGGTGGCTTCATCCCACTGCAGACCAGTGGGGAAGTGGTATGGATCTGGGTGAGAGCTATTCCAGCACCTCTGGAGTTGCCTTCTCCTAGTTTTTTTTCTCCATCAAGGCTCATTTTTCCTGGTGCTGGCAGTCCCCTGGCACTGGGCACCATATCCTGCAGGATTCAGCAATGGGGATGTGTATGGAAACCCCACAGTTTTCTGGGAAGCAGCTGCAATGGGATTTGCTTAAAAGAAGCTCTCCTGGGAGTGCTGCAGACAGTGCTGTGGGCTGGAGGAAAGCAGCTCTGCATTCATGGTTTGCATGAAGGGAAAGTCACCAGCAGCTTTGATCTGGACTGAAATCCCAGGAATAAACAGGAAGAGTCAGGGGAGGTTGTTGTTGTTGTTGTTAGAGATATTGAGGTTGTTGGTGGTTTGGGGTTTCTTTTGGACTTCTCCAGCAGCCAGACCAGCTGAAGGAGCAACCTGGATAGTCTGTGGGTAAAACCTGACTTCTTCTCAAGCCAGTGGCCAAACCTTGGTGGGTTCAGCCCAGCCAGGGTTTCACCGTGTGTGTTCTGAGCCATCTGATAACAATCCCTGGGCAGGGAAGCAGCCACAGACAGATCCTCAACAGAGATCATGAACTGACTGGGGTCAGGGCCTTTCCTCTGTGATCACTGAGGTCCCTCCAAAGACTCCCAGGCCAGATGTGACCCTGTGGAGTAACTCCAGTCTGATTTCTCTGCCATGACCTCAGCAGACACAGAACAGCTGCATTAGTGGATCTGGAGATCCTTTTGAAGGAGCCTCAGGGAACTGGGAGAAGCAGCTACAGAGGAGCTGGAAAACCTCAGGATGCTGTTCCCTGGGCTCTCAGTGATGGCTGGATCAGGAAGAATACCTTGAGCTGTGCAGGACTGAGAATAAAACATGGGGTATGGCTAGGGACCTCAAAGCTCCCCAGGAGTGCTGGTATTCCTGCCTACTCCGGGGTGGAGCTTTCTTCCCGAGGGCTGGGAAGCCACAAGCAGCTGTCTGAGGAGTGAATCACCCCTGCTGCAGGCACATTTTGAGTTGCCAGAACCAGGTCCTGCTCCTCATGTCAATTCTTTGTGCAGAATGGCACTGAGAATAGGCCATGTGTGCTCCAACACAGCGGGAATGGGGGAGGCTGGAGACTGGAATGACCCTGTGAGTCATCCCATAACAGATGCTCAGCAGATCCTCACCAAATGAAGTTTACAGCCCTCAAGTGTTCTCACTTTGTTGAGAGATCCAGGAGACAAAGAGGAGAATCCCTGCCTTGCTGAACTTTTTCTTGGAGCAAGGATGTGCCATTCCCAGTCCCACTGGGGCTCACTGCTGCACCTCTAGTTTGCTTTTGCAAGATGGGAATTTTTGGAAGGGTTAAAGAGCAGAGGATGTGAAGGTGAAGCAGTGCTGAGCATTTCTTGAGTGTGTCATTGGCCTTTTTTTGCAAAGAAGAGAGGAAATCAATATCTGATCAGAGCAATATATTGTGATGAAGAAATAGTTCTGTTTCCCTCCCCAGTGCTCATGGGACCTTCCTGACCAGGAACTCACAGGGGGTGAAGTTGTAGCTCAAAGGCAGGAAAATCAGCTGCATGATTTAGCAATGGATATCCATGGAATGTAACTCTGAAGTGAGGATTTAGGAGTTCATTGTGTGATGTTTTCTGGGTAGTTGTTTCCCATTCTGTGTTGGATTCTCCCTCTTGAAGTGCAGTACTTCATACCTAACTTCTCTTTCATGTTGTTGCCTCTGGAACACTCTTTGAGTGAGTTGGTTTTTTCTTAAATACAATCATGGAATTGTTTAGGTTGGAAAAGCCGTCTAAGAAGTCCAATTCTTCCCCCAGCACTGCTAAGGCCACCAGTGCCCCATGTCCCCAAGTGCCACATCCACGGGGCTTTTAAATCTCTCCAGGGATGGGGACTCTGCACTGCTCTGGGCAGCTGTGCCAGGGCTGGACAACCCTTCAGGAAGAAATTTTCCCTAATATCCAATCTAAATCTCCCCTGGCACAATTTGAGGCTGTTCCCTCTCATCCTGTCCTGATGGGGCTCCTTCAGAGCACATGGTAGATAATTCCCTGAACTAATATCCAAACACTAAAATTCACATTTGAAGGACCTTCAAGCAGCCTCACAATTCGATTTTAACAGGACATCAAAGTCCCATTTACATGGAATTGTTTTCCAGAGTTGGGCAAGACACAAGATGATGTGGTAAGAGATGATGGGAACCAGCTATACTGCATCAGAGGTGTGAAGTAAATCTGAGGTCAGGCTTTCAGTTGGAGATCTTTGGAATGACACAAACCATTTCTGCTCTCACAGAGTGTTTGGACAATTCCAAACATTGTCTGAGTGGATTTGCAGGCCCTTTGCTCGTGCTGCTTCCTGCTTTTTCTGCACAAGTTTGCACGAGTTTGACCCAAGACTGAGCAGCAGCAAACTCCTTGTGTGAGCTGCAGTGCAGAACCTGAAATGAAAATTGTAGAAAATGGTTCTGTAGAGATGCCTTGGCCTTCCCTGGCAGCTACATTTCCAACCTGTGAACAAAATCCTTCCACAGCTTCAATCCCAGCATGGTTTGGGATGGAAGGGACCTTAAAGCCCATCTCATTTCACCTCTTGCCATGGGTAGAGACACCTTCCACTATCCCAGCTTGCTCCAAGCCCTGTCCAGCCTGGCCTTGGACACTTCCAGGGATGAGATGGGAGTCCACAGCCTCTCTGGGCAACCAGAATGTGTGCAACACTCAGCTGTGCTCAGTGCTCAGTAATTTGTTTTAATATTTGGTCAGCCTTGGCATGGCTTGTTGCTTGACCCTGCCCAGTGATCTCACTGCCCCCTCCAGAGCAGATTTGAAATCAGTTTGATTTTATTGTTTCTCTCTTACTGGCAATTTCCAGGCAAAGCTTCACTGGGTTTTTTTCTCAGGAGGGAAGTCTTTCAAACTGCTCCAGATTCTCATTGCTTAAGCCTTTCCAAAAACATGTTTCCAAAAACGTGACTTGCTGGGCTCTGCAGAGGTTTCACCAGGACACAAGAACATAATTTTCCCCCCATGGCCTGCAGATGCTGTTGAGAGTTCATCCCTTTCCTGCAGCACTGGTGGTGCCTTTGCATCTTGCTTCTCCTCATGGAATGCTGCTGTCCTTACACTTGGCCCTTCAAATTGCTTTCTGCTCTCCTGGGCTTGGGATCAAAGCCACACTGAATGTGTTTTATTCCATCAGCCAGGCCTTTAATGAAAACAGTGATCAAAATCAATCCCAGGATGGGGAGAGAAGCTTGGCTGGTTTGAACTGTTCTCTTAAGAAATCCTCATCATCTCCCCAACCCTGGTTTCTGAAGGACTCTTTGCCTTGGTCTGCCTCCATGTGTGTACTTGTCTGTAGGTTGCATCCCATCTTTCCCATGCAGCTGTTGAACCCTCTTCAAAGAAATTTAGGGAAGGAGTGAAGATTTCTGAGATAGGACATTCCTGCCATGGGTATGGACAACTGCACACAGTCCTTGGTCAAACCCCTGAGGCAGCTCAGGCCAGGCTGGAGGCCAAGGGAAGAGAGAGTGAAGCTGGTGATGCTTTAGGTCAGGATTTAGGTCAGGCTTAGCCATGGAGCAGCAGCAGCCTTTGCTGGGCTTCATCCAGCCCAGAGATGAAGGAAAGGTTGATAAAGTCCCTGGAAGTGTCCAAGGCCAGGTTAGACAGGGCTTGGAGCAGCCTGGGATAGTGGAAGATGTCCCTGCCCATGGCAGGGGGTGGAATGAGATGATCTTTGAGGTCTCTTCCAACCCAAACCATGCTGTGATTCCATGATTCTCTGATGAAGGAAATGCTGGAGTTGCACAGATCTTGAGCTCATGGAGAGCAAGCAGGGAACCAACCTTCACTGGTTTCACTTCTTACCACTCCCTGCATTGGTGAGACCCATCAAAAGCCTTTTTAGGACATTTCCCAGGACCCACAGTTGCACTGTGCTCTGTCATTCCCAAGTGCTCTTCCTTTCCCACTCCCCTTACTTGTGAGACACTTTGTTAAGGTCCTGCAGGTGTCTGCTGGTGGCTTGGGGGGGATCACAGAAAATCCTGAGTTGGAAGGGATCCACAAGGGTTACCAACTCTTGGCTGTGCTCAGAGCACCCCAACAATCCCACAACCCCAACAATGAGAGGAATTCCAGTAGCCTGTGGTATTTTATCCCTTACATCCCCTTTAACTGCTCTGTGTGCATTTGGCTTCGAGCTTGAGGTAGAACAGACATTTTTCAATATTGAGCACCTCAATAAATGCAAAAACCTTGGCTGCATCCTCCTCCTCCATGCCAAGCTTTGTCTTCCCTCTTTCCTGTAAGTGAGTTGCCTGCATTATTTCTTTCTCTTGGCCTTATTCCTAAGGTATTTCCAGTACCTTTCCTGGCTGCCTTTTAAGCTCCTGGACAGTTGCCTCAGGATTTCGTGGTGTCCTTTGGAGTCACCAGCCAGATGTGAATGTCTCTGGGAATGAGTGATTTCTAGAGGGAGATGGGCTGTACTCAAAGGGATTGTGTATTTAGGGTTGGATTTTGAGATTTCTGGCAGCATTAATACAAATATATACAATAATATCCACCGACCTAATAAAAAGCTCTATTTTCCAACCTATTTATTTTTATTTTTAGTTTTTCATATATCATTCATGTGTATTTATTTTCCACTCTAGGAACCCTGGGGGTTTTGCTGTCCAGAGTGAACTGCTGGGACTGGCCTGGCCTTTGCTCCCAGGAGAATGTCACCCAGTTCCCTACCCTGAGGATTTACAAGGAGGGACAGCAATCAGTGACATACGATGGCATGTGGGGAACCGAAGAGCTGAGCAGCTTCATCCTGCTGTGAGTGACAAATCCCCATGGGGTGACACTGTCACACCTGCCACATCCTGCTGTCACCATCTCTGGTTTATGCTGGAATTCCTTCTTGGTTATTTTTAATGGGGATCCCAAGGATCTCAGCGCAGCCACTTTGGCTCAGGCTCTTCTCTTTTCCCTAACCACCTCCAGTGCCTCTCTGTGGATAAACTTTGTCCTTCCTATAATTTTTGTCTCTATTGAGGTGTCACACTTGTCCCATTAGGCTGGGACCTCACTGGATTGAGGTCGTCCTCTCGTCCCTTCATCCCAGAAGAAGACAACAGCCCAGGTTATTTCTCTGCCTTTCCCCAGGAGCAGAATTCCCTGCCCGCTGAAGCTGACCACGATGGATGAAGCAGAAGGATATTTAAGAGGAGAATTTCCAGCTGAGCTGTCCTCCCATCCCCACACCTCACTCCTGGGAGTATTTAGCACATCCTCCAGAGAAGGTTTGTTGGTATTGGTGGGTTAAGCACTCTCCAGCTTCATTCCTGGTGGGACAGGAGTGCTTCCAGCTGCTTGGAAGTTCACAAGACAGCTGCCTGGCACTGCTTTGGTCAGTTTTACAGTGAGAGGTAGTTGTAGGCTAGTATTAAATTCCCTCTCTAGTATTAAATTCCTCCCTTCAAAGTAGTTCTAGGCTGGCATTAAATTCCCTCTCAACCTTTGATTTAGCCCAGATCCATCAGCCTCTTCTAACAGACACAGCATATTCTTCCTTAAAGAAAACCCTGTTGGGTTGATAATTATCTTGCTGACTTCTGAAAAAGTGCTGTTCCAGTCCTTGTGACACACAACCTTTATGTTTTAAAAAGCACAACAGGAATAAGGTAAAATACAAGTTTCTTGCTTCAAAAGGAATGAAATGTGGATAACTCAGTGAAATCCACTTGTGGATTTTGAAGGAGGTGGATATAGAAATGCAATATATTAACAAGGGAGAGGGAATAAAGGCAGTTTGGAAAGGGAGCATCACACTGTGCTTCAGGCATATCACAGAATCATGGAATGGTTTGGGTTGGAAGGGACATTAAAGATCATCCTATTTCACCCCCTGCCATGGGCAGGGACACCTTCCACTATCCCAGGCTGCTCCATGCCCTGTCCAACCTGGCCTTGGACACATCCAGGGGCAGCCACAGCTTCTCTGGGCAACCTGTGCCAGGACCTCACAGCTGGGAGCTGAGATCTTCCAACCCCACAGACTCTCAGTTGCCAGCTTCTCCTGGGAATTCCTACCTTACAAAAGGGAGAGCTTTCTGATCTTGCTTAAGCTCAAACTTTCAGACTATTTTTCATTTTAAAGCTCCCTTGTTTAAACTTTGGTTTCATGCAAACCAAGCTATGTTCTCACATGAGGGGGTCCAGAGAGAAGAGGTAAGAACAAGACAGAATGTCTGGAACCAACTGGAAAGCACTTGGGCAGTGTTCCCTGAACCAGCTGACAGCCAATTCCCTGCCTTCCTCTGGAGCATCTATTTTGATAAATATAGCAGGAAATTGTGCTGATCCCAAAAAACCTTTAGTCCAGCCCAGAGAAGCTGTGGCTCCCCCATCCCTGGCCAGGCTGGATGAGGCTTGGAGCAGCCTGGGACAGTGAAAGGTGTCCTTGCCCATGGCAGAGGTTTGGAACTGGATGAGCTTTCAGGTCTTTTCTAACCCAAACCATTCTGGGATTCTACAGAGAAGTTGTTCATTTCCTTCCATGCAAACAAGAGCCTTGGAGGTCTCCAGACAGCTCTTTGTGGATCCTGTAGGATTGCCTCTTCCCTCAGGGCACATTCCATCTGCAATCCACAATGGCACCCACAGTCTGGGGTAGTTCAGCCACAAGGAGATGAAATGCAGGATGTCTTTTCCACCCTCGGTTTCCTGGAGCTGTGATGCAGAGCAGCCTGAGGGAGCAGAAACCTGGAGCCAGCTGTTCCAGCACCAAACCAGGCTGGAGTCAGGAAAACCACATTGTTCCTCTTACCAACCTGCAGACTTATCTGGAATTCCCACTCATTTTCTCACGGCAGAATTCCTGCTCTAACCCAGAGCAGTGGTGCACTGTGTCATGGCCATTTCTAGGGAACTCAAACGGAGCAATGAAATGTCCTGCTAAACAAATCCCTGGATGTTTTCCAGCCCTTAGCATCAGGACTATGTTAAGAAACCCTTTGGAGGGTCAGAGCTAAAAGGGGTTTGTTGGAAAAATCCTAATTAAAATTTATTAGGAGGAGGTGAATGGTACTACGAAAGCAAGGAACAAGTGAGTGTTTTCCTGGAAACTTGGAGAACTCTGGGGACATAAATTTGTTTTTTTATGTAAAACTGGAAGCATCCTCGAAAGCAAGACTGTCCTAAACCCTGTGGCAAATGTTTGAAAATATCCCTGTGCTCTGCACAGCTCTGGTGCCTCACAGGGCTTGGCAGCATTAGTGGAAGCCAAGTGATGAAGGCTGGAGAGATGCTCCAGGTGCTGCTGTGCTGGAGATGTCTTCTTCCAGAGGAATAAGGGATGCTGCTCAGATCCTGCTTCCCAAAACTCTGCAGGGATTTTGGACCTTTCCTCATCTGGCAGCTTTATTCCTTTTTTTTCCCAAATCAGTGGAGTTGTGCTTGTGCAATTCATGGCATCAAGGAATGTGCTGTGCAGCCTGATCAGCCCCCTGAGGGAGTTAAAACTGTGTTTTCAGGGGGAACTAATTTCCTAGGAAATATTGAAATAGATTTTTTTAAGTGCTTCCTGTCTGCCATGGAGCTGTGTGAATTAGGGAGATTTCGGAGCAAAGAACCCATCACTGTGAGCCCTGGAGAAACAGGGGCTGGAGTGTGGCTCTGGGGCTGGCACAGCCAGAAACAGGGAGAAATTTGGAAGTGTGATAGGGATGGAGGATCTCATCAGGGCAAGGAATAAGCCTGGTGTTGCTGGAGGTTGTCCTGACTTAAGAGGGATTTGCTGTAGCCAGGGCTGCTCCAGGGCAGCACTTCTGGATGAACTCCTATCTCAAGTGAGGATTTAAAGCCTGGAGAAGTGCTTGGTGGAGGAGCTTGGGATGTGAACTTTTCTGTCAACACTGATAAAATCAAGTAACCAAAGACCAAAAGAGCTGGAAACCAACATCAAACCTATCCAAGAGTAGTTTCTCTGTAGCAGCTGGAGAGGGACTGGGGACAAGAGATGGAGGGACAGGACACAGGGAATGGCTTCCCACTGCCAGAGGGCAGGGAGAGATGGGAATTTGGGAAGGAATTCTTGGCTGTGAGGGTGGTCAGGCCCTGGCACAGGGTGCCTAGAGAAGCTGTGGCTGCCCCTGGATCCCTGGAAGTGTCCAAGGCCAGGTTGGACAGAGCTTGGAGCAGCCTGGGATAGTGGAAGGTGTCTCATGGCAGGGCTGGAATAGGATGATTAATAACTTTTCCCACCCAGACCATTCAGTGATTCTATGATAATGACTGAGCCCTCAATGAGCCACTCCTTAAGGAGCCATTTCCATTTATAAAGGAAAACACTTTAAATGAAAGTTTATAGGCCTCGTGGGAAACAATGGAAAATACAGCTTTGAGTGTAGCTGCAAAACAGGAATCGAAGAACCAAAAAGGGAGCAGTTGTGAGACAGTTCCATCTATTGAGCTCTGAGTCACTGGTCCCAGGGGCTTGGGCTGGCCAGCTGAGCTGTGACACTGAACGTTCTGAGCAACAGTCACTGCTGTCTGACAACAACTTACATCGTGGCTGTGTCTGCCATACCACCTTAATTCTCAGGAAGAGCCTCGCTTCTCCGAAGAGTGAGATGTCTCCCTCTGCTTGGGTCAGAAGAGTAGTTTTTGGTGCTTTTAGTTGCTCAATACAAAGAAGGAGGGGGATGGTGGTGTTGAAATCCTCCCTGTTCTCACCCCACCTTTGGCAGCAGCTGCTTGGAGCTCGGATCTCTGCATTTCACAAGCTCCCCACCGTGCCTTGCATGTTCCCACAAAGCTTGGCTTTCCCATGGATCCACTGCCTAAAACCACAGCCAGCCTGGACAGGGCTTGGAGCAACCTGGTCTAGTAGCAGCGGGTGGAATGAGATGAGCTTTCAGGTCCCTTCCAACCAAATAATCTGGGATTCTCTGAAAACTGAGGTTTTTTTATAAGGGACTCGACCAACTCTGTAGTCAGCTTTGTTTTGGAGCTGTGCTCTCAGTGTCAGCTGTGTTCAAGAGAGCTCCAGCCTGGTATTTCCCTACCCTGCAACAGCCCCAGCCTGCTCAGAGGAGCTGGATAAACCAAGAGACACTTGAGGGAGAGGTTGGTTTATCTCCAGGCTCTTAGCCCCACTCCAGTAAAGCCATCATCCATCATTTCTCAAAGGTCACTGGGATTTGTATGATTTCTGTTTAGACTTCTAATCGGTCTCCTGTTTCCAAGAACACTTACAGACTCTAAGCCCTTAAAGACATTTCATTCTCCTTAAAGACATTTCATTCTCCAGCAGTGCCTCTGTCCTGCAGATCCTGGAGGCTCAGTGCTGGTGGCTGATGAGCAAACACTGTTCTCATAATGGGAATTTTCCCCTCATCCTTGGTCTCTGCCTGCTCCTCCTCCCATGGCCTGCAGCCCTGAGCTGCAGTAATTTCTTGTGAGCCTCTAATCCTGGTTTAGTTCCTGAAAGTCTGCTCTGGCAGGGTGGTTATGTGTGGTTATGGTTATGTGTTATGTGTGCATCGATCAGGTTTCCAGGAAAAACTATCAACAGCTCTCTTTCTATTGTTTATTCTTGTATCTTTGTCTTTCTCCAGCCAGGGAAGCTTTTGAAGAGGCAGGAAACATCCTGAGTGGCCATGTGAGGATGGGGATGTATTTTGAAGATGATGCCTTGGCTTTGTAAGTGGTTTCTCTTTTTCCTTTGGGAAGAATTCCAGCTGCTTTGCACTTAGTGAAAGGCAGTGCCTGGAGTAAGTGTCACTGTGCTGAGTGACAGCTACAAGTGACTTATTCCTGCAGGGAGAGGGGTCAGGACTCATCCCAAGGGAATTGTCACCTTGCCTCTGCCACTGATTCTCAGCCTGTCCATGGTCACCTCACTGAGCCCTGCTGGAACTGTCAGGCAAATTAATCCACAAACACCAGAGGTTTGTGTCCAAAAAGGAGACAGAGGAGTCCTGTAACTTTATTCATGAATAAAGAGAGAAATGCCCATGACTTCTCCCTTTATTGGTGAATAAATAGGGGCAAAGTCCTTTGGGTTAGAGCGTGAGAGGTGCTCAGTGCCTAGAAATGCAGCTGGATGGATCCAGGAGGAATCTCCAGCTTGGCCTGGCTGCTCATTTCCATCAGGAATTACCTATCAAGGCAGAGTTAAAAATCCCAGGAGGTCCTTGGCCTGTTTTCCAGGTGTGGGTTTAACAGCCTGCAATGCAGCAGGGAATTATTTTCATTAGCTCCTTAGAGGTGTGATGCATTCCTGATGAGAAACAGGCATTTTTGTGGTGAGCACAGAGAATAAAAATGCAAAAACCTTGGGAATACATCTCCATTTAACCAAACTGTGCTCCAGACATCAGTTTGACCACCCCCAGTTAAGACTTTTCTTCCTTAAGGATTTCAGCCCAGCTGATAAAAGAAAAAAAAAAGCAGAGGACAGGGTGATCTTACAAGGTACCATTAGAAAAAGCCTGTGCTCTCTCAGAGCTGACACATGCAATATTCCACCTCCCTGCTCCTGCTCCAGGAGCCTGCAGCCTGCTCCTGTTCAGCAGCAATATTTAGTACAGTTTATATTGATAGTCCTTCTGCCAAATTTGGCTTTTGGCTGTGATTTGTGGCTGAAGCTACTGTAGCCTGATGGGCTTCTCAACTGTAAGCAGAAAGTAAACACTTACAGGAATTCCTTATGCAAGAGCCAGCCTCGCTTCCCTTCTTCAGAAAAAAAGAAAAGCCATTCTTCAGCTCAACGCTCGGGGAGAAAATATTTGTGGCTCCCAGGTCACAGAAAGCTGATTCCCCTTTTGTGCATCCTGAAGACCTTTGCCAGAGAAAAAATGGCTCCAGGATACACAAAGCCTGGTGTCAGCAAAGCTGTTTGCTCAGCAGGCACCTGCTGGGCTGGTCACTAATGAAGGGGAAAAAGGCATTGAGGAAGAAATGCTTTGAATGAGGTTGTTATTTATTTCCACGTCGATGTCAGAGGTTCCTGCCAAGGGTTTGTTTGCAGATGGTTTTGATTGAAATGCAAGACTGTGTTACTCACTGAATGGTCCTGCTGTATAAATAGAAAGCTGTGGTAAGCAGCAACACAACCCTTCAGTACCAGGAAGAGGAGAAGGGATTTCAGGCTAGAGTGTAGCTGGGGAATTTGGTGTTTTCTGGCAGGATGTATTTCCTTATAGAATCCTAGAATGGTTTGGGTTGGAAGAGACCTTAAAGCTCATCTCGTTTCACCGTGGGCAGGGACACCTTCCACTGTCCCAGGTTGCTCCAAGCCCCATCCAGCCTGGCCTTGGGCACTTCCAGGGATGGGGCAGATCTCTGGAAGTCTTTTCCAGTGCCTCACCACCCTCACAGATGCTGATCAAAGGCTGCTGAATAAGTTGATGTATTTTAAAAACAGGGAACAAGAGTCCTCACTCCTCTGAGCCATGACCAAGGCAAAGAATCTCTTTAAAACCTGGAGAAGTTTAATAAGTTCAAATTCCCCAAATTAATCTTTTTTTAGGGTTTTGCCACTCTTAATCAACAGTAAATGCAGGTTAATTTGCAAAATATTAGTGGAAAGGGAAGTTAAGGATCTTCCTCACAGCCCAAAGGATTTGCAGAGGTGCAAAAATCAACAACTTTTGAGTAGCAGAACTTGGGAGTCCAGAAAAGGAGAAGAAAGCTTAAATCAGGGCTGGATTTACAAAGATAAATAAAAAAAGCTGAAATGGTTCAGATAAATCCAAGAACAGTTTAGCAATTCTTTCCCAGCATTTGAAAGCCTCAGGGAGGTCCATGCTCAGGAGTTGGACTTCTGTGATCCTTGTGGGTCCTTTCCAGCTGAGGATATTCTGTGATCCTCTGGTCACTGCTGCTCTCTACCACAACATCAGCACAGCTCTGGGGGAGCCCTTGGAAGTTGGCAGTGGTTGTATAATTCCCAGAGAGATAAATGCTGTGATGGAGGATGGAAAAGACCTCCATAAGAGTTAGACACCATGGAAATGACTTATCTGCAGTTCCCTCCACGTGCTTTGTCATTGATGACCTAAAGAAATTCCAGGCTGAGAGTGGGGAGGGGCTGGGATGGAATTCCCAGAGAAGCTGTGGCTGCCCCTGGATCCCTGGAAGTGTCCAAGGCCAGGCTGGACAGGGCTTGGAGCAACCTGGGACAGTGGAAAGTGTCCCTGTCCTTGACAGGGGTGGAATGGATGATCTTTAAAGTCCCTTCAACCCAAACCATTCTGGGATTCTTTGGTGTCACAACCATTGAAAATTTGCTAGGAGCCTTTGAAAAACAAACCAGCCATGCCCCAAAAAACTGCCAAGGCAGCTGATTTCCTCTGTCACACCCTTCCTCTGGGCAGTGCCATCTGGAGCCTCCAGGGCTGAAGTTCCTCAAACTTCCAGAAAATTGCTGTCCTGGCTTGGTGTCCCCCCTGCCCTTTCATTGCTCAGACTTCTCCTATTTTTGCTTTTCCCACTTTCTCAGCTTTTCTTTGAATACCTGGAAAGCCTCTTACCAGAAGGACATTGGGGAATAAGGGATGATCTGGTTACTCCCCTAAGACTGGGTAGCTGCAGCCTCTGTGTGTTAGTCTAATGTGGGGCTTGGACTTCACCAAAATTTTTGGGCTTCAAAGTTCACTGAGACAAAAATTGGATCTCCTGGAGGTTGTTTTGTCTGGGTCGTGTCACTCAGGTGAAATCTGCCACCTTCTGTCTGCCTTGGCTTGTGAGGCAGAGTGAAGCCCTGGGTGGAGGTTTGCACCACCCAACCTTAGGTGTGAGAATGAAGGAGAAGTAGGAATAAAATCCCAGAATCCCAGAATGGTTTGGGTTGGAAGAAACCTTAAAGCTCATCCAATGCCACCCCTGCCATGGGCAGGGACACTTCCCACTATCCCAGGCTGCTCCAAGCCCTGTCCAGCCTGGCCTTGGACACTTCCAGGGATGAGAGATATCTCCAGGATGATGGCAGCTCTGTGTGCAGCACATTTGGTGTGTTTCCAATCCCCCTGTGACCATCCCTCTTTTTCAGATCCCAAAAATATTCCGTGTCCCCCCCTGCCCTCCTCCTTGCCCGGGGCAGAGGCCAGAGTGTGGAAAGCATTGCTCTATCCAAACACAGCACACAGGACATGGTGCAGATGATCAGATACGAACTGCTGGACGTTTTTGTGAGTAAAAATAAAACCAAAATGTCCTTTTTTCCATTGCAGTCGCTTGCAGAGCCCTGATGATAGCGTGGAGTTCTGCAGAACAGCCATGTCTGCTCGTTATTTTTATCATGCTGAGTTTGTTTCTAAATTTTATGACTTGGAGCAGGGAGCCTGGACAGCAATCTGCTGTTTGCTGCTCTTTGAGCAGAGGACACTGGAGTTGAGGGATGAGCCTCAGAGTCACTCACCCTCTGCTGCAGTGGCTTGGCCTCTCACAGGATCTATTCCCTATTCCCAGGGCCTTTTCCATGTCCCTTTTGGAGCTTGGTTTTAGCTCAGTGCAGCTGGGCTGAGCTGGCCTTGCTTCTCCCTGCTCTGCTCACATTGCCATCTCCACGCTCAGAGCTGCTCCCACTGATTTGGTGGGATTGGGTTGGGCAAAGACATCTCCAAGTGCCCCAAAATCCCAGCACTCCCCCAGCTTCCCACATCCCACATGGGCACTACAGCCTTGCTAAACCCCTGCACCCTCATGGAAGAGCAGAAAGTCAAATTTTCCCCTGTTTTCTCCTCCCCATAACCACCAATTTCTCTGTTTTGACGTCTTGCAGCCAGAAATCACTGTTTCAAATCTGCCCCAGTACTTGCAGCTCAGAAAACCTTTCCTCATCCTGTTCAGTGCTGGTGACATCAGTCAAATGGAAAGCAAGGAAATGCTGAAACTGGCAAAAAGAAGACCCCAGCAGGCGTTTGTGGCTTGCTGGTTGAACCTGTGAGTGCATGAAAATCTCTTCTTTCCTTTCCACTAACTCGCTCTGAGTGTTGCAGAAAAAAACCCTTTGAGGCTGCAATTACTGAGAACACGAGTTGGTAATGTGATTATTGGGTCTGAAATCATCATCAGGAGTTGGGAGGTCAAACCATTGAGCAATGATTTAGCCAGTGTTCTGGGCAGCTGCAAAAATTGCCTGACAAAGTAAAATTGGTAAATGTTTAATTGATTGCAGGAATTGTTTTCGATAGAGGAAAATCGTTCTCTAGTGTTTGTAGTTGCTTGACCCTGGGTCTGGTGTTATTTGTGTTTTTGTTGCATGTGGGAGTTAAAAAAAAAAAGGAAATCTGCCCTCCTGGAATGTCTTTTGGTGATTTTCCACCAGCAATTAGGGGGAATGACTGTTGGTCATTGACTGGGGAAAGAAAGTTTTCACAAGAAGGTCCAACCAAAAACCCAATAAATTAAACTTAAAAGCTATTCAAGAATCAAAGTTAATTCAAGACCTAAGAAATAGAAAGTTGTAGGAAAGGGGATTTTATTTTAATCCTCCCCTTCTTAGTTGCATTTTGAATTTTTGGCCTCTATTTGTTTTGCCCAAGCCTAGAGACAATTCAGCAGCTTAATCATAACGTGCTTTGAAGTCTGGGAAGCACCGTGCAGCGTGGGCTGGAGCTGAGCTGAGCTGAGGGGGAATGCACATGTGTTCAGAGAGGAGGGATTGGGCTGCCAGTAATGCTCCAGAAACGAGAGCCCTGGAACTTCCCCACCTACACATCTGCCTTTGCTCTGCCTTCCTGAGACACAAAAAGCCTTCCTGTGCGAGAACAAAATGGCATTGCCACAAATCAGGGCAGAATCCCAGACTGGTTTGGGTTGGAAGGGATTGGGTTGGTTCAAAGATCATCCAGTCCAACCCCTGCCATGTTCAGGGACACCTTCCACTATCCCAGGTTGCTCCAAGCTCCATCCAGCCTGGCCTTGGACACTTCCAGGGATCCAGGGGCAGCCACAGCCTCTCTGGGCACTCTGTGCCAGAGCCTCACCATCTTCTTTCCCTCTGTCCCAATGTCCTCTTCACTGTCTGTCACTTGAGGAATTTGTCTTTCCATCCCTGTCACCACAGGGCAGTGACAGCAGCTGGGCTGGAAGGAGCTGGCAGCTCTCCCTGAGGCTGCAGGACCTGTCCCACTCCTGTCTCAGCTGTTCTTAAAAGCTTAAAGTGGACAACATTTTCCACTTTCCTACAGAGTTTGCTCTGCTCAGGGATTTCTTTACACATCCAGGCTGTTGTCCCCTAACAGGGGACCCTGACAGCTTCCTTAAGGCATTAAGCTTATGTATTGTGCCATGAGCTTAGAGTCAGAGAATCCTGGAGTGGTTTGGGTTGGAAAGGACCTTAAAGCCCATCCTGTTTGTCCATGGGCAGGGACACCTCCCACCATCCCAGGCTGCTCCAAGCCCTGTCCAACCTGGCCTGGAACACTTCCAGGGATGATGCTTCTGCAGTCCCACAGGCAAAACTGTGCTTTGCTGGATGTGACCCAAAAGCTTTGGTGGTTTTTTGGCTCTCAGTCCCATTGTGCTGCCAAAGCTGAATCTCCTCTTCCCAACAGGAAGAAGACTCCAGTGGGACATGGCATCCTGAGGACATATTTTTCCACCATGCCTTCTCTGCCTGTTCTCCTCTGGGTGAACCTCCATGCTGGGGGTCAGGTATTCAAGTTCCCACCAGAGCAGTCCATCACTGAGATGAACATCTTGTCTTGGCTGGAGAAGCTCCAAGCAGGACTGGAGATTCCCAGCAGTAAGTGGACCCAGGTTTATAACGTTCCCAAGCACACACTGTGAGCTCCAGTCTGTTTATGAGAAGATACTACGTGCAATAAATTGTCTGCCCTGGAATTTAACGATGGAAAAACCAGCTCTGCTTGTTAGAGCTGGAGAAGTACAAATAGTCCAGCCAGGAGAGAATGCCCACACTCACAAATTTGCTTTGGGACTGTTTAATGCTCTGAGCCAAACGTGGATAGTTTGGAATGGACATCTTTTCCCTGTGATAATCCCCAAATCTGGCTGTGTTTTCCCATTCCCAAACACAGCTCGCTAATAAAAAACCTCCCAGCTCCTAGTTGTCAGTGTAAGAAGTAGCTGCTCTTCAGGCACCTTCCTGCATTTCTTTTTGGGTGGGAAAGGATAAGAAAAGTTTAGGAAGTTGGTGTTTTGCTGGGGTTTTTGGGATGTAAAAGGTTGGCTTGTGCTGTGAAGCTTTTCACTGCATCTTGATCAGCCTGATGAGGCTGTGGAGGAAGCCAGCATGGAAATGCCTTCCTCAGGAAAGCTGGAGAGGGACAAGGGATGGAGGGACAGGACAAGGGGGAATGGCTTCCCACTGCCAGAGGGCAGGGAGAGATGGGAGATTGGGAAGGAATTCCTGGCTGTGAGGGTGGGGAGGCCCCTGGATCCCTGGAAACACTCAAGGCCAGGTTGGATGGGGCTTGAAGCAAGCTGGGATAGTGGAAGGTGTCCCTGCCTGTGGCAGGGGCTGGAATGGGATGACCTTGAAGGTCCCTTCCCTCCCAAAACATTTTAAGATTCTGGGATTCTATGATCTTTCAGAAACTATTTTAAATTTTATATTCATTGGAAGGGGGGAAAAAGCCATAATTCCTTGGAAAGGGAAATACCCCTGGAAGTGAGGCATAACTCTTCCCCTGCTAACTGGGACTGTGTTTGCTGCTCAGGTTCCTTGTCTGAGGAAGACTGGAAGCCACCACTCCCTGCCTACGACTTCCTCCAGATGATGGAGCCATCCGTGCCTGAGCTCTCCCCCCAGCCCGGGGACAGCCCGGCACAACACCCACCCAAAAACGCCGGAGGGGACACTGCCAGCCGGGAGGAGCCATCCCAGGAGAGCACGGCCCAGGAAGGTGGAGTCCCCGGGAGGGGCCTGCGGGGGACAGCCCCGAGGGTGGCAGCCAGGGACAAGCAGGGCAAGAGACACAGCGAGCTCTGAGAGCTGCGGTGGGGAAAGGTTTGTGACTGACATGGGAAACAGCTCACTTTCCCAGCCCTCTCTGAGCCTTTCTCCAAGGAGAGAAGTGGTTTCAGGGTGGAGGGAGAGGCCACTCCCTGCTGCAGAGTGCTGGTGGCTTCTGATGCCAGAGACGTGTCTGTACCTCCCATGTGTTGTTCCCTGGCTGCTGTTGAGAGCTCACCGAGCAGCAAACTACACTGGAAAAGACAAATCTGTAGATTCTCTTAATCTCACAGTCACTTCAGTTGCCCCTGAGCAGGAAGGGGTGAATGATTCCAACATAAAAAGCCCATTTCTCTCCTCCCTGGTTGCAGGAGAAGCTCTACTGATGTGTGTCAGCAAATCCTGCAATTCCATCCACGCTGAAACTGTGTGGAGCTGGGAGGGATGGCATTCCACCACTCCAGGGCTGCTCCAACCAGCCCCTAGTTGTGTTTGCACCTGACTTGTGCCCCAAATTCATGAACATCTTCATCCTCAGGGGGAAGAGGAGGATCTGGTCAGAGCAGATTTATCACAGAGGCCAAAGCTCAGGTCACACAACAGCCCTGAATAGCTGGGACAGGACTCTGCCAGCAAATCCCGAGGGTGGGCAGGTTGGGAGATGGCTTTCCTCACTGCTGGCATTTTCTTGGTCTCCAGCCCAGGGGTTATTTGCAGCCTCGATTTGTCTTTGCTCTCGCTGACAGCGGTGAGGTTGGTGCTTCCTGAGCTGGGAATGGTGCAGGGAGTGAGGTCTGGGGGAAGAGCAGCACTGTGGGAAAGAAGGGAGGGAGATGAAGGGCAAGGCTGGACCCTGGCAAGGTGGGATGGAGATGCAAAACCTGGCTTTTCAGCCTCTGCCCATCCTTGGGGGACAGGAAATGGCAAGGGGTTGAAAGCTGATGGACTTTAAGGTCCCTTCCAACCCCAACCCCATGATCATCCCACTCACTCCAATGAACATCTCCCTTCCACTGCACCACTGAGACATGTCTGGAGGGGGGCAGATCCTCCTCCTGCTCCTTAGGCCTCTGAAATTACTGGGAAGAGGAAAAAAAGCTGGAAAACACTGCTGAGAGTGTTGTAAGCTCTGTATTTCTCATCCTGCAAGCAGCACACATGGCTATGAGTCTTTTGAAATCCCCAGAAATAGATCATTAGTCCTGGGCTCTCCTGGAAGCCCTTAATTGAAAGAGTTTTTGGGCTGAATGTCAGGCTTTGAGCCAAAATGTATGCATTTGAAGGAATAAACTGCAGCCTGCTGATCAGAGGCATTATTCCCAAGGGAAGGGTGTGAACAGATCCTTCGTGTGTTCCCATCATTCCTCTGCTGGATAAGGTCCTTAGACTGCTGAATTTCATAAACTACACTGGTCATTTCCCATCCTGTCCCTCATCATCATCATCGAATCCCAGAATGGGTTGGGTTGGAAGGACCTTAAAGCTCATCTTGTTTCAAGCCTCTGCCATGTTCAGGGACACATTCCACTATCCCAGGTTGCTCCAAGCCCTGTCCAGCCTGGCCTTGGACACTTGCAGGGATGCAGGGGCAGCCACAGCTTCTCTGGGCATTCTGTGCCAGGGCTTCACTATCCTCACAGATAAAAATTCCTTCCCAATATCCCATCTATTCGTGCCCTCTGGCAGTTTGAAGTGCAATATTTGCGTTTGTCATTGCATCTTAAATAAACTCCATCTCAAGCAGACTCCTCTGCATGTTTTGGGTGGTGGGAGCAGGGCTGGGTGCCCCTCAGCAGCAGGATCCCTTCCTTCTGCAGGGTTTGTGTGAGACCAGGAGCATTCCCTCATCCCAGCTCTTCTCCACGTGTCCTTTTCCAGCGGGAGCGGGCTCGGGGCAGCAGTTTGTCACTAGGGGTCAGTGCCACATCTCCGTTGTGGCTCCGCGAATCGCTGCCTCTCCCAGTGCTGCTGGATTGACTCCGGAGGGTCAGGAACAGCTTCCCAAAGGGATCCTGCGGGGATGAGGGGCTGTTTGCTCCGAGGGGCTGTGGCTGGGGAGTCCTGGCTTTGCTGGCTTCCTCCCCAGCATCACCAGTGGGATCCACCAGCTGCAGCCTCCCAGGCTGGGTTGGGATGCCAGGAGCCCTGAGCTGAGCTCACCTTGCAGTGCAGACTTGGGAAGGGATGTGCTCATCTGGGTTTGCTGTGGATGCAGGTCAGGGTCCTGGGCCACATCAGGTGCCTTTGAGTTTATTAGGGTTTTATTTTTCTGTACAAAATGTCTTTTCCATTGGAAAATTCCATTCCGCCCAAACAGGCACTCGGGGAAATCTGTGGAGGTAGATATGTGCCAGGAAATGTATGGACAGGGGGAAGACTTTAGGGATGCTGAGGGCAGTTTGATGGGATCTGCATCCCAAAGTTTCCTCATCCACCAGAGGAAACATTCCAGCACTTGGCTTTTTCCAACAGCTCCAGCTCTGGGGATGGAGCAGGATGGAAAGAAACACTCAGAAAATGTTTATGGAATCAGAGCCACAGAGTGGTTTGGGTTGAAAGGGACCTTTAAAGGGCATCAGTCCAACCCTGCCATGGGCTGGAACACCTTCCACTGGACAAGGCTGCTCCAATTCCCATCCAGCCTGGCCTGGAATTACACCTTGGCTGAGAAGTGAGGCAGAGGAGGCAGAGCTCCTGTTCTTGGGGGGAACTGTGAGGGACAGAGTGATTCCCAGAGTCTGGAGCAGTGGGATGCTGTCCTGTCCCAGGAGGCTGCAGGAGCAGGACGGATCACCAGGCCCCTGTTGTGAGCAATGCTGCTGCTCAAGTGAGGTGAGATCACCATGGGCACTGATGCTATCAGCTCCTTCTTCAACCCTTTAACAATAACAGATGTGTTTGTGTGGCTAAACCACAGCTGTGCCTCCCTCGGTGGTGCTGGGGGGGTTCAGGCTCAGCTGAAGGTTTCCTGACAGATATGGTTCAACTACAGCTTCAGAGCAAAGTTGTCTTCTGGTGGGACTTGATTTCAGTGCTGCTCTAAAGGTGGACATTTGGATGTGCTTCAGGAGCCTTTCAGGGGATGTTTCAATTATCAGAAGATAAAACAATGACACACACCTCCCAAAAAAAAGATTGTGTGCTTGTCCTGAAAGCAAAACAATTTATTATCCAAAACAACAGGAAATTCTCCATGCACTCCTTGTTGGGCTCTTCCAGCTCAGGATATTCTGTGATTCTCTGCTCTCTCCCCATCCTCAAGGAGTCCCACAAAGCCATCATCATCGGTTAGGAGGGAGGAAGGCTGACAGCAATGCTCACTGCAGGGCAGAGAGAATATCGAAGGTGTGTGTTGTGTTTTCCATGTTTAAAAGCTTTCAGGGGGAGCATTACAGAGTTGCCTGCTGCTCTCCAAAATGTGGAACATCAGAAGCAATCCCAGTGTTTCTCCCAGGTTTCCCACTCTTTGAGCAGAACCAGGGTGCTGAAAGACAAGCCTGAAAGACTTCCACCATTCCTTGTATTGGAAGTGGATTTTCTAAAATTCCTTGTGTTGGAAGTGGATTTTCCAGCCCATCCCAGACCATGGCTGGATGGCCACAGCCCCTCCTGGCAAGCCTCATTCCGTGTCCAGCTCTGTCTGGGATACAGCTGCAGGAAGAGGCTGCTGCAGCAGGAAGGAGGCAGCAGAGGACATTGTCCCCAGGAGGGAGATGCTGCCAGGCAGGAGCAGGGCCACGGGAAGGACAGATCTGCCTGGACAGATTCCAGCAGCGCTGCCAGGATGTGGAGCAGGACAGGACCTGGTGAGCTGGCTCATGTCCCTGGGGCTGGCTGGGGACAGGGAGGCTGGCAGAGTTGCCAGGTGAGGCTGGGCTGCTGCTGAGGGTGTCTGGAATAGCCTCAACCAGAGCTCAGCCCACCCCTGGGGACATCCAGGGTGATGCAATCCATCCTGGTACCCCGGGGCTGTGTTCCCTGTGCCCTCAGCATGGCATGAGGGGATGGAAAAGGATCCTGGCTGTCCATCATTGCCGGTGTGTCACCCCAAAGCAGCTCCCCAGCCTCACACAGTGCCTGTCAGTGTGGGGCAGGTGGTGGGGACTGAACAGGGACAATCTGGGGACAGACAGACAGGTGCTGGCCCAGGGGTGGGATGGGAAGTGATTGATGCCCTAATGGCAGAGCAGAGGAGCTGTGCTGGGGAAGGGATTGTGGAGGTTTGGGATGGAGCTGGGATGTGACATGAGGGAGGGTGGAGGTTTGGGTTGGAGCTGGGATGGGAGATGAGGGATGGTGGAGGTTTGGGATGGAGCTGGGATGTGAGATGAGGGATGGTGGAGGTTTGGGATGGAGCTGGGATGTGAGATGAGGGATGGTGGAGGTTTGGGATGGAGCTGGGATGTGAGATGAGGGGTGGTGGCTGAGCAGGATGGAGCTCCTCATTACACAGGGTGGCTCTTCCTCCTGGCACTTTCAGTATCCCCAGCCCCCAAGCCTTGCAGGGTGGCCAGGATGGGATCTCCATCCCTTCTGCCCTGTGCCCAGCATGGACAGGGGTTGGATCTCCAGGACACCATCCTGGATGGGGATTGGGATGGAGCTGGGAAGAGCAATCCAAACCAGCTCCTCGCAGAACACCTTCTACCTGTATTTTCCATTCCTACAGACATGCTCCACCTCCAGCCTCTCCTTCTGGCCCTGCAGCCCCAGCTCTGCCCTCCTGCTCTGCATTCCCAAGCCAGGGCCATGCTGGGGCCTCTCTGCTCCTGACTCACACCCAGAGGGTGAAGTCAAAGTCCAGGCTGGAAGAGCAGCAACCACCACGGACCATCCCAAGGTAATCCCTTCCCAGTGCCTTTCCTGCTGCTTCTGCAAACTGGGAGCCCCCCTGGGGTTCCAGGGGGCTGTGGAGGGAGCAGAGGTGGCACATCCCCTGTGGGACATTGCTGTTCATTGTCCATTGTTCCCTCTTGGCTCGGACAGGGAGCGATAAGTGGGGAGAAGGCAGCACTTTTCCTGCTCCCCGACAGGTTATTTCCTGACCTCTCCTTAGGTAAACTCAGCCCTTCACCTCCCTGAGAGTTTGCTTTGCTCTCCTGCATCCTCCAGCACGGCGTGGGGCCCAGGAGAGCTGCCTGCCTCTATTAATAGCCCCTGGAATTGCCAAATCCCTCCTGTGTGTTGAAAGAGTGGCCGCAAGGCCATGATTCAGCTCCGTGGTAACGCACGGGACACTTCCCCGGCACGGCTGGGCTGGGAAGGCTCCCAGCTCTGCTCCCAGCTCTGCTCCCAGCCCTGCTCCAGCCTGGAGGGTAAGCTGGGCTCTCCAGAGGGGAGGGGAGATGGGGAAGAGTCCATCAGCTGGGATTTCTTGGCTTGCTGGCAATGCAAATGGTGCTATTGCTAAACCTGGTGGTGTTCTCTGTGTTGGCCATTGCCCGAGCTCACTCTGCACATGGATCCACAAGGAGTAAAGTCCAGGACCTCAGAGAGGGCAAAGCCATGGAATCCTGGGATTATTTAAGTTGGAAAAGCCCTCTAAGATCATCTAATCCAACTGTTCCCTCAGCGCTTCAAAGTCTCACCAAATCATGTCCCCAAGTGCCACATCTAGTACCTTAGAATCCCTCGAGGCATGGTGTCTCCACCACTGCCCTGGGCAGCTGTGCCAGTGCTTGGTGATCTTTTCCATGAAGAAGTTTTTCCCACCTGGCAGTGCTGCTCCATGTTCCCACTCATCCCCGTCCCCAGGGCATCAGCAAAACCCAAATAAATAAATCCATAAATAAAAAAGCTGCCCAAACCCAACCTATCTGTTTATCCTCTCTCTGTGATTTCCAGCAGAGTTGGAGACAGGAGTTGGGAATGTCTGTGGCTTCCAGCTCAGACATAATGCTGCAGCCTTGGCTTGTTGGATGTTGGAGCAGAGCAGGCGATTGGGAAATTGGTCCCAAAAGGTTTGGAGGTCCCAGCTGGGAATGGGTCACCTCCTGTGTGTCATTGTCACCAGGGTGGCCATCCTGGGTGGGAACAGGGCACGGTGAGGGTGTCATCCAGCCTTCCTGTGCATCCAGAGGGACACCTAGTCCTTTCTCCCAGTTTGCAACTGGTGGGTGCAGCTTTCTGCACTGGGAGCAGGATGGGGATGCCCAGCAGGGACTGTCCCCAGTCTGGGCAAACAGGGATCTCTCTCCCTGGGAGCCAAGAGAGAAAGCCATGGAGAGTGACATGGGAGGGTGGGAATGTGATTCAGGCTGTGTCACCCAGGGCAGCACTGCCCTGGCTGGAGGAAATCCCTCTTGATTCACAGCTTGGGAAGTCCTGTGGCTTTTTGGGGCTGCGGTGACACAGTGATGCCACCCCACAGCAAAGAGGGCTCTGGGTGATGTGACACTGCCAGGTGCCACCATTGCTCACCACGCCAGCAGCCTGGCCTGGAGGATGCAGGAAGGCAGTGACATCCCAAGGATGACACACAGCTCACCAAAATGCTGCCTGACAAAGAGAGAAAGCTGGAATTTTTCCCTGGCAGGGATTTCTCTCTTCCCTTCTCACAGCCAGCAGCACAGTTTTAGGGACTGAGCTCCAACTGGGACAGGTCTGACATATTTGACTTTATTTCTGCTTCCCAGGGAATGGGAAAGGCTTCCCAACATATCCTGATGGCAGAGCTTCAACTATTCCCCTGGCAAGCCATGTCCTGCTGTGTCAGAGGGGCCAGCTGGCTGCAATTCCCGGTTTTTCCCCCGTGCTGACCTGGCAGGACACCCCCTACACCCCTTATCCCCATAAGGTGGGTTTCCCACCCATGGGTGAATCCCTGGATAGACCCCAAGTGCCTTGCTGGGGGTGGAGATCCCTCAGAAGGGGGGGAGTTGAATCCAGGGTTGGATTTTGGGAACCACCAGCCATCACCAGCTGAGGTTGCTCTGCCTTCCTCTGTACTTGGATTTGTTCCCTAAATCCCAGCTCATGTCTGCTGCTGGACACAAACTCCAAAGAGTCCTTCCCTGTGAGCCAGCAGGGCCAGCCCTACACATTCCTCTCCCCAGCCAGCTGCCCCAGTAGATGTATGTCTTTAGGATGTGAGTTATTTAGTCTTATTTAATCACAAGCCTCCTGTTGTCCATTTCCTTTGGACGTCCTCAGCTTTCCATGAATTTTTCTTGAGCAACATCCCTCTGAGATCCCGGGGATGGCTGGGAATTGAGTCAGCGGATGCAAGGACTGTGTAACTCTGCTCTGCTCTCTCCCACCCATGGATCTTCCCTGATCCATCACAGTCCAAACTCTTCTGTGCATCCACCCTCCTGTGTAGGGAAAATGAGTGCTGGGAACATCCTGCTGCTTGATGTCTGGGATATGGAGCCAGGCTGGGAGAGCTGGGAATGTTCACCTGGAGAAGGGGAGAAGCTCCAGGGAGAGCTCAGAGCTCCTGCCAGTGCCTAAAGGGGCTCCAGGAGAGCTGGAGAGGGACAGGGGACAAGGGATGGAGGGACAGGACACAGGGAATTGTTTCTCACTGCCAGAAGGCAGGGATAGGTGGGATATTGGGGAGGAATTCTTCTCTGTGAGGGTGGTGAAACCCTGACACAGGGTGCCCAGAGAAGCTGTGGCTGCCCCTGGATCCCTGGCAGTGTCCAAGGCCAGGCTGGACAGGGCTTGGAACAACCTGGGATAGTGGAAGGTGTCCCTGCCATGGCAGGGGTGGCACTGGATGGGCTTTAAGGTCCTTCCAGCCCAACCCATTCTGGGATTCTGTGACAGGAGATGTTTTTTCTCAGACTGGCAGTCAAGTCCATTTTCTTGCCCAGACAGAGAAAGATGATTTTTGCCCCTCCCAGCCCCTTCCCAGCTGGCAGCTCTACTGGTCACTTTATCCTCTGCAGAGCTCAGCTCTTGCTCATTCCTCGTTGCTCTCCTGGCCATTGTCCCCTCACAGTGACCTCTGCCTGCCCTGTCCCACTCCAATGTCCCCAGCACGAGGCTCTGTGGGATTTTCCAAGCCACAGCAGCTGTTGATTTGTGTTGAGAATGTCCCACAAACTGAATTTTCAGCCAACTCCTTGTCCCCTTCCATCCTGGCTGTCCCCCCCTGGGCTGTGGCTCCCTGTGGGATCCACCCTGCTCCCCTCAGCTGCTGCCATCCCCTGTGGCCCCCTGAGAGGGCAGGGACACTCTACAAGGGGTTTAGACCCTCTACAGGGATGAGAATCCTACAATGACTCCCTACAAGGACAGGGATCACCCTGATAAGAACAGGGACCCTGATGCTGGGACAAGGATCCCACAGGGACTGCCCTGCAAGGATGGGGACCCCAAAGGTGTCCCCTCTGAGCTGTGGGCTGCCAGCAGCCTTCCACTCCCAGAAAGGCACCAGTGAAGCCAAGCAGGGGTGAAAGGACAGTTAAATAGGATTTTAAAATGTACTGTGTGAAGGAAAGTCTGAGAGAAAACACGCCCGACAGAAGAAATCCTCCCTGGCTTAGCACGTCCTTCTGAAAACACACAATGACTTCAGAAAAATGTGAGAAAACACATCTTCCCTCCCCAGAGGGGAAAAAAATAGAGAAAAGCAGCCACGTGATGGTGTTTGGTGAGTGGATCTCAATCCTTGTCCCAGCGGGGATGGGGATTTGGGGCCATCAGCAGCAGAAATCCCTGAGAGCCTAAAAATCCCCCTAAAAAAGTTGCCAGACGCTGGATATTTGCTCCAATGCTCCCAAACAGAAGGGATGTGCCACCCCAGGGCCCTTCAGCCCCCCTCTGATTACAATCAATAATTATTGTTTATAAACTTTGCAAACCCTGATTTATCCCAACAACTGCTGTGCATTAATCCCAGCCATGAATAATTAAGGGAATCACTCTTGTGAAGCTCTGGAGAAGTGTTTGGCACCGTGGGAGCACTGGGGATTTGAATCTGAGCCCAGCAGCTCCATGCTGCAGTTGGAAGTGGTGCCAGTGGGATGGAAAATGCCATGCCTGGGGTGGGGGGCAGAATTGGCCACAATGCCCTGGTTTGGGCAGAAACTCCAACAAGGAGAAAAATGCTGAGGATCTCTGCATTTTCTGGGGAAAGCTCCCTGGGGAAGGAGCTCTCTGAGGGGAAAGAGCTGCTGGAAGCAGCAGATGTGCTGCCCTGGATGTGCTGGGGTTGGGTTTTGATCCCTAAACCCTCTCAGGCACAGCAGGAGTTCTGCATTTTTCTCTCCCAGGATGCTCCCAAACCCCTCAGCAGCACCAAGGTTTCCAGAGCATCTTGTTGAGGTTTCTAGGGCTGATTTGGCTGCCAAAACTGGGGGATGCAAAAGGTAATGAATGGCAAAATGACAATGAAGGTAATGAATGGCAAAAAGGGATGATGGCAAAATGCTCCCTCTGAGAAACCAGCTGGGCACAGCAATTCCAATGGTCAGACACAGCAGGACAGAGCCTGGAAACTTTCCCCTTTCTCCTGTCCCCTTCTCCTTTCACTTTTTCCCTTTTCTCTTTCCCTCTTTCCATTTTCTCTTCCTTTCCCCTTCCCATTTTCTTTGTTCCCTGTCTCTTGCCCCCTTTCCCTTGTCTCTTGCCCCCTTTCCCCTTCCCCTTTTCTCTTCCCCTTTCCCCATCCCGTCCTCTTTTCCTTTCCTTTTTCCTGATTGCCCTTCCTCCTTCCCTAGTTCTCTGTCCCCTTTCCCTTTTCCCTTGTCTCCTTTCCCTTTTCCCTTTTCCCTTGTCCCTTGTCCCCTTTCCCTTTTCTCTTGCCCTCTTTCCCCCATCCTCTTTTCCTTTTTCTCTTCTTGTTTCCCATCCCCTTCCCAGTTCCTTCATTCCCTGTCCCTTGTCCCCCTTCTCCCATTCCCTGTCCCCTTTCCCTTTCCTTTTCCCCTTTCTCTTCCTGATTTCCCTTCCCCTTTCCCTTGTCCCCTTTTCCTTTTCCTTTTCCTTTTCCTTTTCCTTTCCCTTTTCCTTTCCCTTTTCTCTCGCCCACTTTCCCCCATCCTTTTTTCCCTTTTCTCTTCTCGTTTCTCATCCCCTTCCCTTTTTTCTCTCTATTTTCCCCTGTCCCCATCCCTATTTGCAGAGGCTCCCTGCTCCTTCTCATCCCCCTCAGGGCCATTGTCCTGCAGGAGGGATCCATTCTGGGAGCAGCCCCAGGGGACCCCCAGCTGACCCGGCGTGCTGGAGGAAGCAGGAGCACTGCACAGCTTTCCAAAACTGTGATCATTCCGAGATGATGAGCAGCTTCCTCCAGGAGCCCCAGGGAGCACTTGGCAGAGCCTCTCAGCAGGGCATGGGCTGCTCCTGCCTTCCCCAGGCCCTGCTTTGCTGGGAGTCAATGCCAAGGGCTCATCCTGACGGATCTGCAGCTCAATCCAACCCCTGCAGGGCCCTCGGGGAGACCTCGTGCCTCTGGACGAGCAATTCCCAGCCCTAATTGCATGGAAAAAGGTCTTGAGCAGAGGAAACAGCAGCTGCTCATGACAAATAAATGTTGTCTCGTGTACACATCCACTCCCCAGGACAAACCCCATGGCCAAAGCTCTGGTAGCACGAAAAGTCCAGGGATAAACAGGCTCCAAACCGCTTCTTGTAAACAGTTCCTTTGCATTTTAACTCTGTTCAAAACTCTGTCTGCTTTTGATGTTTCACATCTGTGCTGGCCCTCGCCATTTCCTCCTGTCCCCACGCCAGCAGATTGATAAAACCTCGTCCCTGCTGTGGTGTTTGGGATCCTGGGCTCCCAAAAAATGGCATCCAGAGTGGATTTATCCATCTTGGTTCTGCCAACTACTGCCATGCTGCTTTTCCAGCACCTTCTAGGTGCTTTCTGGGGCTGGAATTGCAGTGCAGAGGGAGGAGTTGGAGCTGGTGTGGGTTTGGGAGGGTGATGAGCTCAAGGAGTTGTCTCTCCCAACACCACAGAGGGGAAACTGAGGCAGGGAAATCATAGAATCCCAGAATGGTTTGGGTTGGAAGGGACCTTAAAGATCATCCCATTGCACACCCTCTGCCATGGCAGGGACACCTTCCACTAGCCCAGGTTGCTCCAAACCCCATCCAGCCTGGCCTTGGACACTGCCAGGGCTGGGACGTGCCAGACCTGAGGGCTGGAATTTTGGCTATGGCAGGAGCTCAGTCACAACCCAGCTGGTCAGAAAAACAAGCTTTTACAGGTGTTTTTTTAGAGAGTTTTTCCTCCAGCCACAAAATGACACCTTCTGCATCTGGGGCAGCTCAGCAGGAACCACTGTGAAACCAGAGCCACTGGGACACAAAACCCTACAAAGATTTATGGTCTGACTTACTCAGCAACCCCAGGAGCTTTGCTGTCCTCCTCACATGAGTTCAGCTCACGAGGCTGCTGACAGGGTCCTGATTTTTCCTAATAAGTGGGGTTTTTGGGAGAGTTCACAGGTTCATCATGCAGGGCAGGCTGGTAAGCCATCCACCCCACGCCACGATGCCCCGAAGATTTTATGGCCCTATAAAAATCAGATGCTCCCTGTGAGTTTGACACTGTTTAGTCTCTTGGTTTGGAAGATTTTGGTCTCTTTGGGAGCAACACCAGCAGCATTTCCCTGCGGATTTGATGGACAGGGATGTTTGCACATTTCAGGGAAAGCAGTTAAAGTTTAAAAAAGCAGCTCGGCCCGGGAAACCCTGGCGATTTCCAGGAGTGTCCCCAACACATCTCCCGCCTCAGGCTGTCAAACAGGGACACGATGTGCCACTTCCAAACCTCTGGAAAAACCCGCGGGCACCAGGGAAGAGCCACCCCGCCCTCCCTGCCGGATGCATCAGCACGGAGAGCAGCGAGTGAGGATATAAATTCCCTCACACCTCATCTGGATGCTCTTGGGGAAAGGACTTTCTCCATGAGTGCACAAACAAGCGGTGGCCTTGGACACTCAGTCCCTCCTCGAGTCACAGCCGCTGTATTTTTAGCTCCACATCCCAGCCAGGCTCGTAAAACTTTCCCTCCTTTATGTTTTCAGTTTCAGCGGATCATCTCGGGGCTCTGGTTGGATTTTTCCCACTGCCTCTTGTTGGTTTTGTGGTTGGATGTCCCCCAGTTGGAGGGGGAAACCCTGGGGGGCTCTGCTCCATCCAGCCCTTTGCCTGGATGAGTATTTTGGATAAAGGATGGATCAGGGAACTGCAGGGATAGAGGGATTCAGGGATACAGGGATACAGGGATTCAGGGATACAGGGATTTAGGAATACAAAGTCCAGCCCCATTCCAGGATTCTCCACCTCACCCTCCCACCACAGCCAGCTCCACCTCCTCCAACCCAGGAGGGCTGCACCTCCATGGAATCATGGAATATTTACACTGGAACAAACCTTAAATCCCATCTAGTTCCACCCTGCCATGGGCAGGGAGACCTTGCACTAAACCAGGTTGTTCAGGCTGTTGTTTTCCTGTCAGAGTGTGAGAAAAACAGAGTTACATGAGAAAATGTCTGGGCACAGCCACTCTAAATGAGGAGGTCACATCCACAGCTAAAAAAAAAAATAAATTGTTAGGCTGGAGAAATTGGAGAGTTTGTGGTAATCTGGGGAAAACTCACGAGACCTTCATCCTCTGCAAGGATGAATCCAAAAGCCAGAACAAGAATTATTATTATTATTATTATTATTATTAATATATCACAGAAAAGCTTGAAAATTCAAAGCTCTGCTGGGAGAGCTGGGGGTGTTGAGCTGGAGAGGAGAAGGATCAGAGAGACCTCAGAGCTCCTGCCAGGGCCTGAAGGACATAAAGACTTGCCTGGAGCTTTCCTGCACCAGCAGGTTTCCGGTGTGGGAATAAAAAAGTCATTAAGGGCTGGCAGACAATGAAATGAGACTTTGTCATCTTGCATTTGAGCCGAGCAGACGTCGAGGGAGCTGATGAGAGGCAAATTAATTTGCCTTTTGCAAAGGTTCCTGCGTGATGGTAATAAAAGCAGAGCTCTGTGCAGGCTCAGGGCTCAGGAGGCAGAGATTCCTGGTTCTCCATCTCCTCACAGAGCCCTGATGAAAGCTCTTTTCTCCTTTGGAATGGGGAAAAGGAGTTTTTTTTTATTCCAGGGCTCGGGGGTAATCCCTGGCCAGCAGCTCAGGATGAATCCCAGCAAAGAGACTCAAGTTTCAGGTGGTTCCTCTCCTTGCAGGCAGCAATTTCTCTTGTATTTTGGCGTTAAATTTGATCCAGCTAACTTCCCAGAGCCCACCTGCCAGGATTGCTGCCCTGACTCTGCTGCAGCACAAAGCAGATCCCAGCGGGACGAATGCTGGGAGGTTCTCTCCCAGCCCAGCATTTCCTGACAAGGAGCCATAAACCTCCCAAAAAAACAAGCAGCTGCTAATTAGTGGTCAGCAGCCGAGCTGGGGGCTGGCAGGAGTGAATCCTTGGCTTCTGGGAGAATCCTGCCTTGGGGTTGTACCCTGTGCTGCCACAGATCCTGCCGTGTCCTCTTCCCACCCTGTCACATCCCTCAGTCCCAGCAGGATGTGACCACCTCACCATTTCCAACATTTTTCCCATTTAAAAAAAAATTTTCCTTCTAATTTTTGCACCCCAGGCAGCCTTTCCCTCCGGCTTAGAGGAGAATTAGGCAACTGCTCCTGAAATTCCAGCGTGAACAACCAGGTCATGACCATCTAGATAAATAAAGCTCACTGATCCATGGCTCTTCCCGAAGATTTTAGCTATTTTTCCAGCCAAGCACACACTGAGACATGATGGGAGCACCAAACCCTGAGCCTGGAATGTGTCTTTCCTCCTGCTGGGTGCATGGCTGAGGGAATAATCTGGGAAGGGACAGCTGTGCCCTCCAAGGATGCTGCCAGGTTTGGATTCCCAGGAATCCTGGGCTTGGCACCAGGATGGATGACATTCCATTCGGATTCCACCATCCCATTCCACCCCAGCTTCACCAGGCACACCTGGCAACCCGATCCCAAAAATCCCACACCCCCTCCAAAGCCCCCCCAGCCACAGGGGTGCTGCCAAAAAACCCTCTTGAGCAACTGCAGCCCCTGCCTGACATCTGCCCACAGGCGTTTGGGAGGCCAGGAAACTTCCTGTGGCTGTTGGCTGCCTGACAGGAGTGATGACCTCAATGCTGGCTTTTTTTAGGGTGGGTATTTTTGGGGGTTGTGTTTTGATAACAGGTGGGAGCTCAGCCTGCCTCCCCCTGGCTGTGGGATGGGCAGGTTTTAGGGAAGAGCACAGAGGTGGGAGGATTTCTGCAGCTCAGGGGGCAGAGGGAAGGTGGAAAATGTCATTAGGCATCTGTGAGACGCAGTTTAGTGTCACTTTTTAGGGAACTGGAGGGCAGCCACTTCCCTCTGCTGCCCTCTCCCCTCATTCCCGTGGTTTCATCCCACGGATGCTCCAGGCCAGCCAGACATTTCCTCCACCTCTACATCCCCAGCACAAACCCACGCATGATTCAGCAGGCTCCTCTGAGAGACATTTATTATTTAAATAAAAGAACTCTTCTCTTTTACATCACCTCGAGTCACGAACCACGGAAAAGCCCCAAATCTTGGCACCTTTGGGCTCCCTGAGCAGAGCTGCAGCTCCCAGACGAGACACAACACTTGAAATGCCCCAGGGTGTGTTGGATGCTGCTCAAATTGGGGGCTTGAGAAAATTCCCAATGGCAGTGGTGACCTTGGACTGAGGAGTTGGATGCTCCTCATCCCAGGGGAAACCAGCCTGGAGTCCCAGAGAGCAACAGGAATCCCAGAAAACAAACTAGTGGTGTTGGAGGATGCTGCCCAGCGAGGCAGGATTGATAACCTGGATGGTTTTGCACTTGGTTTTTTTGCTTTTATTGATTTTTTTGGGTTTTATTTTAAATATTTGTCCTAGTCAAGGCCAAGCCCAAACCCCATCACCCTGGATGTGGGTGAAGCTCATGGCTGTGACCAAAACCTCTCATTCCCTGGGAAAGGCTCTTCATTCCCTTTGTTGGCTCTTGCAAAAATCACAGGGCAAAGGGAATTTCCAAATGGATGCTGAGAAGGGGCTGCTCTGCTCCATCACAGCACCAGGGAAGGGCCAAAATTTGGCTTTTTTAGTACCTTGGTGCCCCTCAGGGAAACACCAGTGCCTAAAATCTCAGGGGTGTGGGGCAGACAGACAGACAGACAGACAGACACAAGCACACAGACACGCACCTGAAAAAGTGCATTTCCTCAGGCAACCAGCCTGAAAAAGGGGGAGTATTTGAGGATACACTGCTCCCTCCCTCTCCTACCCAATCCTTAGGGCTCTGGGGGCACAGATGGGTGTTTGCAGCCCCCCAGCCCCATCTCCAGGAGCTGTAGCCCTGCCTGCATCCCAAATAACCACGGAGACCTTGCTGGGAAGCACCCCAGCAGGGATTTCTGCTTCCCAACACCTCCCAGCCGTGGTGTTAGAGCAAATCCCCCCACACTTCACTCCCCAGCAGGGCTGAGCCCTTCTCCAGGTGGGATCAGCCCCAGGGGTGACAGCAGCACTCAGGAACTCCTCAGCCCTTCCAACCTTGTCCCACTGGACTTTTGTCCCCAGGAGAGGCCACGGTGGCTTTCCAGCTGCTCCCCAGGTGACACCTGGCTGAGCCACCCCCACCCAGCCCACGCTGCCACAGACACCTCCCTTCACAAGCCCTAAGGCAGGAATCTCCCGGAATGGCCGACGGATCTACTGCCTGAAGATGTCCAGCCGTGTGGCCAGCTTGGTGACAGTGGCAGTCTGGCTGTCCGGGGCGGTGGGTGGCACCTGGCAGCAGAGCACGGAGCGCATGAGGCGCAGCACTGGTGGCCTCAGGATGGCAAAAACCCAGGGATCCACGATGGAGTTGATGGACAGGAAGCGCAGAGCCAGCAGGTCCCAGTCGTGGTTGGCCTCTCCCCTGCTGAACTTGTTCATGTAGGCACAGATCTGCAAAATCAGGGAATCGTGGGATGGGGTGGGTTGGTTGGGAATGGAAAATCATCTCGTTCCACCCTCCTGCCATTCCACCATCCCAGGGTGCTCCAAGCCCTGTCCAACCTGGCCTGGAACACTTCCAGCCACAGCTTCTCTGGGCATCCTGTGCCAGGGCCTCACCACCCTCACAGGGAAGAATTTTTTCCCAATATCCCATCTAAATGGGACTCTCTGTTGGTTTGAAACCATTCCCCCTTGCCCTTGGAAAAAGTCTCTTCATCTTTCTTGCAGCTCCTTTCCGGTACTGGAAGGTCCCAATTAGGTCACCCCAAAGCCTTCTCTTGTCTGGGCTGAACAATCCCAATTCTTCCAGCCTTTCCTCACAGCAGGGCTGCTCCATCCCTTTAATCAATTTTGTTCCACCTCTAGATTCACTCCTTTTGTGCTGGAAGGACCCCAGAGCTGGACACAGCCCTGCAGAAGGGTCTCACAATCACCTCCCTCAACCTGGGAGAATCCACTGGGAGAAAAAAAAAGCCAATTCTGGGCTCCCAGGATCCCAGCTTTCTGGGGCAACTGGGGCTGTCACAGCAAATCTGCTGACTCCATGGGTTTAAATGAACTTTAAATGAAAGCCAGCCCTGTGCTGTTTCATTTAGAGACCCAATAAAACCAGTGGCTGCTGCAGGAAGGTGGTGTCTCTCACCTTGAGCCCATGCAGGAGCAACGAACCTGGGAGATGGAGAGGATGAGAGGTGCTGGACCTCTCCGGTCCTTCCTGCAATGTGCCGACTCATCACGTCCTGCGGGGCTTCCTGGCAGGGTGACTCAGCACTCCTTACTCATTCGGGTCAGCCACCCCCTTGCTCCGGGCTGAGGGGATGCTCGGATGGGGGTGGGAAGCAGGAACATCCCTGCTCTGCCTGGGATCTGCCGGGTATCACCCCGGGATGGCACATCCCACGGCACGAGGTGGCCACAGGCAGCATTTCCAGGGCTGTCCTGAGCTCGGGGAGGGTTTGGGAGGGATTTGGAGGCCTGATGGGGTCGTGTGCTTGGTGTGCTCCTGGGAGGAGCGGTGACTGCTGTGAGCAGCCGGGGACAGGAGAGAAAGTGTCACCCCGAGGGGACAGCTGGGTTTGAGCTGCTGCCAAAGCGCAGCCCCACAGGGGAGCCAGCGATGGGAAAAGGGAAGCTGGCTCTGGATAAGGCTCTATCTGCTGCCACAGGGCCCATGGGATCCTGGCCAGCGCCGCTTTCCCAGCCTGTCTGCCCCGAGCACACCCCCAGGGCTCTGCCCACGTGTCCCCACCGAGGGGTTCCGCTTCCTGGTGACCGCAGCGGCCAAACCCAGGCTTTTTTGGGACACGGGAAGAGCTGCCCATCATCTGTGGGTTCATTGTCAGGAGCTGCAGTGCCTCTCAGGGCATTGAGGCTCCTGGGATGCTCGTGGGTATCTGGACATTACTCCTTTGTCCTAAAACCCCATCAGCCTGGCTCGGTTATTTCCTTTTCCCTTGGGAAAAGCAAGGGAGCATGAAGGGAAGGTAGAGTCTATTTAACACCAGGAGCATGAATTTAGCACTGGCTGTGCTCCCAACTTTGGTCAGGTCACTTCTAATGGGAACAAAGTGACCTCCTGCAGTGGGGATCACACACATGGGCAGGGGGGCTGAGGGGCTCCAGAGTCCACAATGCTCCTGGTGGAAAAGCACTTGGATGGGTGAAAAGTAGCCCTTTGGAGGGGACAGCCCAGGGCAGAGTCAGGGCATTTGCTCTCTCCACTTCCACACTTGGCTGTTTTGATCCTGGATTTCTGCTGGATGGGGCACGGGATGTGGGCATTTCCCTTGGGATGACACGTGCTGTGGCTGCTGTGCCAGCTCCCTGTTCCCAGAGAACTCCCATCTCTGTGCCTGCACCTCGGTGCTGCTGCAGAGGAGTACAAACTGCTGTCTAACAGCCTCCTGCATCTCCAGCTCCATCCACAGAAATTTGGGATAACTCATCCCGCCCAGCTCAGACACCCTCTTCCTCCAGCCCAGGGCAGCTCCTTCATCCCATCGTTAGGAGTGTAATTGGTTGCTCTGCCATCTCTCACACTTCAACCACGAGTTCCTGGATCCTGGGAATTGCAGGGGTCCAGGGGACCTCCATCCACCCTGTCTCTGCCTGAGCCACACTGCCTGCCCTTGGAGAATCTGTGGGGTGGGAGGACACTTTTGCTCCTGCCACCCCATCCTCCTGCCACTCCGTCCTCTTGCCACTCCATCCATGTCACCTCATCCTCCTGCCATCCCATCTTTCTGACACTCCATCCTCCTCTCTTGTCACTCCATCCCCCTGCCACCCATCCTCTTGCCACCCCACCCTCCTGCCACCCCATCCACCTCCTGGCACTGAGGATACAGGGAGTGGTTCCCCCTGCTCCCCAACTGATGTGCAAATTGCCAAGTTCACGGCCGAGCTGGGATCTCCCAAGCTTCAGGAAGAGCAAAGCTTTGACCTCAACCCTCGCGGTCTGGGCAG
Organism: Lichenostomus cassidix; assembly: GCF_008360975.1. Lineage (NCBI taxonomy): Eukaryota > Metazoa > Chordata > Aves > Passeriformes > Meliphagidae > Lichenostomus > Lichenostomus cassidix. The sequence continues at coordinate 2,310,564 of NC_139486.1, read as the reverse complement.
CAGAGCTGGGGGAACCTTATAAAGGCAGAGAGAGCAGTGTGGGTGCCAGGGAAAGGTGACAGGCAGCGGCACTCACCGTGAAGGGCAGGGAGCAGATGACGAAGGTGATGGTCATGATGGAGAGCAGCAGGAGGTGGTCGATCTCCTCGGCCATGGAGAACATGCGCCGGGCGCAGCCGCTGCCCGAGCGGGGCTGCTCCAGCGTGGTCAGCCGGCGAGTCCTCTGCCCGCGGCGGTGCATGCGGGCCAAGTTCACGATGACGCTCAGGTTGCAGAGCAGCACGGCCAGGATGAGGAAGAGGAGCAGGGTGGCGTAGAGCAGCGAGAAGGTGACGTCCAGCCCGGCCGCCTCCGGGTCGAGCCGGTGGGGATCCAGGCGCATCTGGATGAAGCACCAGGTGCCGGGGCAGTACTGCACGTAGCAGCCGAAGCCCAGCAGGGGCAGGGAGCAGAAGGCGGCCGAGAAGGTGTAGATGGCCGGCAGGGCCACCAAGCCCGTGCGGGGGCTCAGGAAGCGCTCGTAGAAGTACGGCCGCCCCAGGGCCAGGCAGCGCTCCAGCGCCATGGTGAAGAGGATGAGCATGGTGGCGAGGCCGAAGAAGCTCATGGCGAAGCCGAAGTAGCGGCAGATGTGTCCTCCGTCGGCCAGCGCGGTGAGGGTGCGGTTGCGGTGGTAGGAGGCGAGCACCAAGGGGCTGACGGAGCAGGTGCCCAGCAGGTCGGTGACCACCAGCGCCAGCACCAGGACGTGGAACAGCGCTGGCGGGCGCTGCCGGGGCCAGCGGCGGCCGCGCAGGAGCAGCCCGAGCGCCAGGAGGTTGCCCAGGAGCCCCGCCGAGAACATGAGGGCGCTGACCAGCGGCCCGACCCCGGCCGGCAGCGCTGTCCCGCCGGGTCCGCACGCCCGCTCCGTCCCGTTCATCCCGCGCCGCCGCCGCCGCACGCCCGACTGCGCTGCCGCCCCTGGCACCGGCACCGGCACCGCCCGCCCCGACGGCACCGCCCCGAGCCCCCGGCACCGCCCCGAGCCCCCGGCACCGCCCCGGGCCCCCCCGGGCCGGAGCACCGAGGGATGGACGGAGCGCAGCCGGGGGACGCGCACGGACCGACCCCGGCCGGAGCGAGAGTGCCGGGGCTGGTCAGGGAGCCCCGGACACGGCCAGTCCCGGAGCGGTCCGAGAGCCCCGATGCCAGGCCGGGGATGCCGGGGTGGCCCCGGGATCGCTGGGACAGTCCCCGGTGCTATCCCGGCTCCGGCAGCCCCGAGACACGCCCAGTCCCGCTGCCCGAGCGGGAGCGGCCGGTGTCGGTCCAGCAGCCCCGGTGAGGTTTCGGGAGCCCCTCGCATGGCCAGCCCTGGTGCTGCCCCAGGACCCCAAAGCACTGTGACCCCCAGGGCCACCATCCCGAGCCTGGTGTGGGGTGGCTATCCCAGCTGAGCCCAGGAGGTCCCTATGGCCCCAGAGGTGCCCAGAACCGATGAGAACTCTCTGCCCCGTGGCTGGCACTGTGCCATGTCCCCACTGTCCCCCTGTCCTACATGTCATCAGAGGTCCCCAAGGGGGTGCAGCCTGTCTGGCCATGACCTCAAAGCCCATCCCATTCCACCCGCTGCCTTGGGCAAGGACACTTTCCATCAAACAAGGTTGCTCCAAGCCTCATCCAACCTGGAACACATCCAGGGATGGGAAATCCCAGATGCTCTGTCCATCCTTCAGAACACCACCCCTCACTGCAGCTGCCTTTATTTAAGCAGAGTGCTTTTATTGCTGCTTCACAGGTCACTCAAGGGTGGAAAATCTTTCACCTCCTGTGGCCCTGGGACTGTTCCAATAATTTAATTTTTGATTTACACCATACACCTTGTCCCCCAAACCTCAGTAAAACACTGCAGTGGACACAACAGGTTGCAGACACGAGAGTGTTTTTGGCTGGTTTTTTTTTTTTTTTTTTTAAACCACACTTTTGTAACAGGAACTTCGTAAAGGAAATACAGGGCATGGCAAACTCCAGGGCTGCGTGAGCTGCGGTTTGTGACAGCACCTCCATTTCCCAGGGGCCACTCCTCCTCCTGGCTTTGCTTTCTTCCCTCACACAGCTCAAAGGCCTCTTTGGAGTGGTGGGGAGGATGAGCTGAGGGTCAGGTGGCAAAGGCACAGCTCCAGCTCTGTCCTCAAGGTCAAAGCGATGGTTGAGATGGAGGGGAAGATGTTTTAGCTATGCCTGAGCACTTCAGCCCAGGTGGGCCAGGAAAACACATCCCAGGAGCTCTTTGAACCCTAATTCCACTCCTGATCCATGGACATATCCAGTGTAGGGAGCCATCCTGCTTGCTCCCGGAGGATTTGGTGGCACCCTGGCACCTTCAGCCCTCCTTTGTGGCATCCACAAATTCCCCTGAGGCTGAATCCTGCCTGATCCATCCAGGCAGCCTCAGTCTGCTCATCCAGAGACCTTTTCCGAGCAGCAGGCACCCTCTAGGGTGGTTTCTCCAAGGCTTTTCCCAGCCTCCCACTCCTTTCTGGCGTTCCTTGTCACAGCTCAGGAAGGGGTTTTGGCTTCTTGTGGAGCTCATTTTCCTGGCAGCTAATGGAGCCTTAAATACCCTTCTGGGGCTTTGGGCTTCTCCACTGACAGTTGTCTCTGATGGGATTTTTCTGCAATAATGGGAAAATTGCTGGGCTTTTGTTTTTTTTTCATTCCCCCTTGTGAGCTCGAAACCAGGAACAGGCTGCTTGGTACAATCTGTCCTGCCTTGGGAAGTGTTTTTCTTCCCTTTGCTTCCATGTTTAGCTCCTGTGTCTCGCCTCCAGCGAGGGCCATGTCAAATCCTAGAATTGTTTAGGTTGGAAAAGTCCTCTGAGACATGGAGTCCATCCATTCCTCTGCCAAGCACTGCTGAGGCCACTGCTGACCCATGTCCCCAAGTGCCACATCCACACAGCATCCCCTCCAGGGACGGGGATTCCACCACTGCCCTGGGCAGCTGTGCCAATGAAGAAATTTTCCCAATATCCAATCTAAACTTTCTGTGGCCTAATTTGAGGCTATTCCCTCTTTTTCTGTCCCTTTTCCCTGAGAGCACAGCCTGACTCCCCCGGCTGTCCCCTCCTGTCAGGAGCTGTGCAGAGCCACAAGGTCCCCCTGAGCTTCTTTTCTCCAGGCTGAGCTCCTTTCCAGCTCCTTCAGCCTCTCCTGGTGCTTCAGACCCTTCCCAGCTCTGTTCCCATCCCTGGACACTCTCCAGTTCCTCATACATCCTCCCTAGGTTTATTGGCATTGTTTTCCCTAGAAGAAGATTCCCAAGCTTGGCCCAGTTGGAGAGAACACTCTGGGCTTTCTAGAAAAGTTTCATGAACTTCACAGAGAGGACTCAGCCTCTGGAGTTTGCTCCATCCCTGGTGGGTTTTAAAGGATGGCTCTGGCTCCAGGGACATGGAGGAGTCCAGCCCTCACCTTTATGGTGAGTGGATTTCATCCTTTTCAAACCAAAATCCCATCTTATGTTTAGCAAATCCAGACAACACTTTTCTTCCAAAACTTTCCCATCCTTTGTTTTGTGTTCCAGTGCTTCCAGCAGCCTCATTCCCCACCCTAAAAAAAGCAGGGCTGAGGGCTGGCACGGCAGCTCCAGGTTTTGGTGCCTTGGCTTGTCCCGTTCCAGCACCTGGGTGCATGAGTTAAAAAACAAATCGAGCCACTCCTGGGCTGGCTGGGGCTCCTGGCAGCCCTGGCACTGCTGCCTGCCCAGGCACGAGCCTCCCTGCTTCCAGAATAGCTGAAAAATGCAGGCAGACAATAAAAAAACCAAACGGGCTCTTTGCAGGAATGAAACAATTTGTCGGGAAATGAGCTCCTGCAAAGTTGAGCCTGGATTTTGTGAGCTAAAATAAAAAAAACCACCCTGAGAGTGATTTATGTCCGGGAAAGGAGAGGGATGCAGGGTGAGGTGATGCTGGTGGCAGCAGTGACAGCGTGGGACAGGGCAGCTGGCAGTGCTGGAGGGTGGCAGTGACATAAAACAGCTCCGAAAAGAGCATGGCTGGTGGAGCTCCAGCCTGGAGCTGAGCAGTTTCTCTTTATTGCCTCCATTACGAGTCAGGTCTGTCCCTTGGGAATGGCTGGCACGGGAGCAGCCTGGCACGGAGGGATCCCGTGGGGAATGACTGAGCAGTGTGAGGAGCTGGGGGGAGGCTGTGATCAGGGAGAGCTCCACAGCAGCTCTGCCCTCCTCAGCTGGAGATCCCTGAGCTTTTTTGGCTCCTATTTAGCAGCATTTACAACTAACCCACGGATTGCCGGCGGTTTTTATTCCGATTTTTATTTACTTCATGTTTCCTTTTCCTTTCATTTTGATCTTTTCCGAACTCAGTAAGAAGAAGAAGGGGCTCTAAGCTCCGACAGAACTCCTGAAGCCCCAAACTCTCCGTGTCTGGGCACTGAAAAACGGGGTGTCCAAGGGACCAGCTTGGGGTGGAGAACATCCGTGGCCTCCTCGGCCCTGGCTGGGGACGTGCTGCCATCTCTGGAGAGGACAGAGACACGGCAGCCCCGGCAGCACCAGGAGTGAGGATTTATCTGCCTGGAGGCTGTTCTGGCTGCAGCCCTGAGCCCAAACCTCGCTGGCTGCAGCTTGGCTCACCCAGGCGGCTGGAGACTCCGAGTCTGTTCCCACAGCGGGCTGGATAGCAGGGAGGGCAGAATGCCGATTAAAAGTGCTGCCCAAGCCAGAGGAGAGTGTCAAGGTCGCTGGGATCTGTGTGATCCCAGCTGGGGAGAGAGATGCTGAAGGGATGGGGAGTCACCCATGGCTCTCTGATTTCATTCCTGTGATGATAAACTCACAGATGTGTCAGTGATGCAGTGTTTGGATCATCTTGGAGCTCAGGTGAAGCCTGGTTTTGCACCTTAATAAAGAACCTGGTTTGGTTTGTGTCAATTTAATTACTGCTTTTCACAGATCGTGGTTACCCTGGGATCTAAACACACACATCGTAGGGCAGGGACATTTCCTGGGGTAGTGACCTTTCCTGGGGCAGTGACCTTTCCTGGGGCAGGGATCTCTCCTGGGGCAGGGATCTCTCCTGGGGCAGTGACTTTTCCTGGGGCAGTGACCTTTCCTGGAGCAGGGATCTCTCCTGGGGCAGGCAAATCCTCGCTGAGATCACAGGCAGATGATGCTCTGCACACACAGAGCACCCCTAGCTTGTGTTAATTGCTGGATCCATGATCTGGGAATTCTTTTCCCACCTCAGTGATCATTCCATCGTTCTACATTGCTGAACACTCCCAGCCTGCCCGTGCCTGGTCTGTCTGTCCCGAGTGGATCTGTCTGGGGAGGAGATCCCCATTTAGGGGGACAACAAGGCGTTTCAGGGCTGTTATCTCACCCGGCTGGGGTGGAACAGATCCCGGGAAAGGCACGGCACAGGCTCGGAGCTGTTGACTCTGCAGCCCCACGTGAGCATCTCCAAGTCGATACCATGTCGGTAACATGAAACCAATCCATGAACCAACACTCATTTCCTTCTCTCTCCTCAGAAAACCCCGAGGAGAGGCCCTGAGCTGGCAGCTTGCAGGTGCCCCCAAAATATCCCCCAACACAGCTCTGCCCTTTTGTCCAGCCTGGAGAGCCTGGCTGGTCAAACAGCCAGAGCCAAGCCCAGCAGGTCACCTCCAAAAAAGCTCCAAGATAGAGTTTGTTCCTTCAAACCCAGAATGTGACACCGAGAGCAAACATCACGTGAGAGCAGGTAGGAACACGGCTACACCTTGCAAGGCTGAGCTAAATAGAGAGAAATATTCTCTGTCTTCTCCAAGGGCACTAAACAGTTGGTCATCATAATTTTTTTGGGCTAAATGGTCACTTGAGGCAGATATTAAATCCAGTTAATACGTGTGGTTGAGGGGAAATGGATCTTCCATTAAAACGGTTGCTCTCTTGCACGCTTTCACCGAGAGCTTGTGCCTCCCAGGCTCTGTGTTCTCTCAATTACTGCTCTCATTAGGGCTCAGGATGGTCATAAATACGGAATTTAAATAATTACAGCAGAACAGGTAGAGCTGAGCAACACAAATGCAACACTGGCGCTCGGAGGAATCAATTTTCCAGGGAAGAGCGAGACAACAGTGCATAAAGCACAGCCCTGCTCCTGGAATATGGAAGATCCTGGGCAGGGATGGAAGGATGGTGGGAATCCCATGGAGGGATCCCGCCTGCCCTCCAGCTCCTCGTGAATTATTGCTCATTTTTCTGAGTCCTGACACCCCAAAGGCTCCCTCCTGCCCCTCACCCAGCCTGGGACACCCCAAACAGCTCCGGATGAACGCCCTCGGCATGGAATGGGATTGTGCACGGGATGAAACAGAGCTCTGAACCACTTTTATTCCATGGGGACACATTCCCCACTTCTCCCTGGGTGTCCCCACTGCCCTGAACCTCACTGCAAACCCCTCCTGCTTTCCTGCAGCCGGGCGCTCCCTAATCCCTCCGCAAAGCGCTGCTGCTCGGAATATCCCCAGCTCCGCGGGAGCCCCGCCCGCTTCCTCTCGGGAGCGAAACCGCAGCCTGGGGAGGGGACAGAAACCCTTCACGGCGTCCCTCGCAGCCAGCTGGACGCTGTCCCCGCCTGCCACCGCCCTCGGGATGCTCCAGGGCAGGGATGCGGGGCCGAAGGCTCGCTCCTCATCCTCGCCAGCAGCCGCCGGCTTCTGCAGCAGCGCCGCGCTCAGGGGATGCCGAGCTGCGGGGGATCTGTCCTGCGCCAGCCCGGGGGACAGAACTGGCCCTCAGCCGCCGGCTTGGAGCCTTGCAGGGAAGCTTTGCGGGAGTTGAGCCTCCGGCAGACCCTGCGCACGAAGGAGCGGAAGACGGAGGTGCGGAAGATGATGAAGACCCAGGGATCCACGATGGAGTTGACGGAGAGGAAGCGCAGAGCGCTCAGGTCGGCGTTCTCGTTGAAATCGGCGGCAAAAGCGCCCATGTACACCCGGATCTGGCAAAAAAATGAGGGAATAGGGGGAAAATTGAGAGGTCAGGGAAATAGGGGGGATTAGGGAAGGTGTTGCTGCGGTGGGGATAAAAATATTCCTGCGAGGGCAGCGAAAGAAGTTTTAATCCCTCAATGTCCCTATGGATGGCATCAGGATGTGCTGTGGGGTGCAGATCCAGCTGGGAGTGGGGCTGGGTCACGGAGGGTGGTGGCACAGGGACACTGTGTCAGAGCTGGAAAGGTGGCCCTGGTGACCGGGGTGGTTTCATGGCTGAAGGAATCATCCCACCTTGGCAGGTGCTGCTCTGTCCCCAAGTCCTGCCGTGGATATCAGACCTGGAATCCATGGGATAACCCGGCAGGGATTGACACCACAGGGCTGATCACAAAACCAGCACGAACCCAGTCGAGCCAGGGCTGCTGGTGGCTGATAGCTCACGGTGTGGCTCCAGAGGGGACAGAGGGGACAGGAAGAGGAGGTGGAGATCGTCACCAAGGGCAGTGGCAGCACCCACGCACACCCCCCAATCTGATTTTGGGATAACCCCGCCTGTGGCACCAGCTCTGCCTGCTGAGGGTGATGGAAGGGTGGAATTGCAGGATCCAGAGGCAGGAATGGGGTGGGGGAGCAGCAAGAGCTCTCATGCTGGGGTTTTTCCACCCCCACCCCACCAGCGGGACCTCCATCCCTGGGCAAGAAGAGGGAGGATTTTGGGGAGTATTTCCCCCAGTTTGGGCAATCCAGTGAGGATCAAAGGGAGCTGGATCTACTCAGCACTTTTGGGACATGGGGGTGGGAATGGGGGGTTATTGAGGGGTCTGATGGGGTGGGAATGGGGGGATTTGAAGGGTCTGATGGGGGTGAGAATGGGGGGTTTTGATGCAATGAACTGTTCCCCCCAACCCTTAAACCTCTCGAGGGCAACCTCAGAGGAATAGAGGGTGAGGGAAGTGTTATTCCAACGGAGTAAAAGCAGCAAACAGATCCCTAATGGGTTGGGGGACACTGGGATGGGACTAAAATAATCACCCAAGCCCTCCAACACCTCTGGGACAGTGGTGATGATCGGGGGTATCATTCCAGGGGAATTAAAGAATGAAGTGACCCCATGGGATGTGGTGCTGGCAGTGGGTATTCCTGGGGCAATGGGGTGGGGGGGGCAAATATTCCAAGGAAATTTGAGCAATAAATCAACCCCCAGGACAGGGTGCTGAGGTTGTTGTGGTTATTCCAGAGGGATTAAAGCAATGAATTAACTTTCCCCATCCCAGATTGGGGTTGGAGGTTATTCCATGAGGGTTAAAGCAACAGCCAGGTCTCTGGGATAGGATGGGGGACACTCAGAGGGGGAAAAAATTACCTGACACCCCCACCCCGGTACCTCTGGCACAGAGTGGTGGTGCTGGGGGGTTATTCCGTGAGGGCTAAAGGATAACCTTTAATTTAAAGAAATTAAATTTACTTTATTCCATGAATTTTAATAAATTAAGAACCGGGGACACAGTGCTGGTGTTGGGAGGGGAGCAGCATCCCAGAATGGGATAGATGAGCCAGGGGGGTTTTAATCCAAGGGGATTAAAGAACAGCCTGACCCTCGGGCTCAGTGTGGTACGGGTGGGTTACTCACAGGGGACTAAAGCCATGAATCCCCCCAGCACATCAGGAGTGCTTGGCAGTTCCAGAGTTTATTCCAAGGGGTCAAAGCACCCCCTGACCCCCCGGGAGAGGGTGGTGGTGATGGGGGAGTTATTCCAAGGGGTTTTAGGCAAGACCTGGTCCCTGTGGGCAGAGTGGGGGAGTGTTTAGGAGGCAAAATCTTATCCCCTACGAGCTGGAGGTGGTGCCAGGGTTTATCCCAAAATCAGTGCTCTGATCCGGCCAGGACTGAGCGCTGCTGCTGGGGGGGATATTCCAGGGTCTTTGGCAGTGGTCTGACCCCCATGGACAGGATGAGGGACAATCCCAAGGAGGCCAAACCATGCATCCAACCTCCTCGCGAGGAGATGGCTTTGAGGAAAGATTATTTCCCAAGGAGATTAATGCACCGAGCGACCCCCGGCGAGGGACCAAAGGCACCACCCACACCCTCAGGGCAGGAAGGGGGGTTTCCCGGAGGCGGAGGGGCTGCGGGATTACTCACGATGAGCGGCAGGGAGCAGACGGTGAAGAGCACGGTCATGAGCCCCAGCAGGACGAGGTGATCGAGCTCCTCCATGCGCGGGGCGGCGGCGGGGGGAGCTCCGCGGCGGGGCTGCCGGCGCGCCATGCCGTACAGGTGCCGCATGCTGCTCACGTTGCAAGCCACGATGGCCAGCACCAGCAAGCCCATCAGGCTGGCGTAGAGCACGGGGAAGCCCAGCTCGCGCGGGCCGCCGCCGGCCATCCGGATGAAGCACCACGTGCCCGGGCAGTACTGCATGGGCACCCCGAAGCCCAGCAGGGGCAGCGCGCAGAACAGAGCGCACAGCCCCGCGGCCGCCGGAGCCAGCGTGGCACCCAGGCGGCGGGTCAGGTGCCGCCGGTAGAAGTAGGGATGCCCCAGGGAAAGCCAACACTCCAGCGCCATGGCCAGCAGCAGCAGGGTGGGGGCGAGCCCGAAGAAAGCCATGAGGAAGGCGAAGAGCTGGCACAGCACCCCCGGCTCGTCCTCGCCGCGTCCCCCCGGGCCCAGCTCGCTGAGGCTGCGGTTGTAGGCGTAGGCGGCCAGCACGATGGGGCTGAGCAGGCACTTGCCCAGCAGGTCGGTGACCGCCAGCCCGCTGACCAGCACGTAGAACACCGACACCTTGGGCGGGCGGCCGCCGGGCGAGCGGGAACGCCGCCGGTGCTGGCCCAGCAGCAACAGGGCCAGGACGTTCCCCAGGAGCCCCGCGGCGAACAGCACCGAGCTGGGCACGGCAGACTGCCCGCTCTCGATGTAGCGGCTGCTGCGGCAGCGGTAACCCATCGGGACGGGATGGGATGCGATGGATGCCCCGCTCCGCCTCGGGATGTCCCGCGCTGCACCGGGGTGCGATAAATGTCCCCCGCCGCGGCGGGACGGGATGATGTTCCGCACCGCACAGGGGTGATGTCCCGCCCCGGGATGCGATGGGATGGATGTCCCGCACCGGGATGCGATGGGATGGATGGACCTCACCGCGCCGCGGCTGCCGGCGGCGACTGTCCCGGCTGGGCGGGCTGCCCCCGGCGCGGAGAGGGGGAGGAGGGAGAAGGAGGAGGAGGAGAGAGGCGCGGTACAAGCGGGCACGGCCCCCGGGACTGCCCCTTCTCGCCGCCCGACCCGCCCCGGCCGTCGGAGCTGGGCTGCGGGGCGGGGGGGCTGCGCTGCTCCCCCGGCAGAACCGAGAGGCTCCCGGGAAGAGGGAGGGGAAGGGGCCGGGGGTGAGTGCCGGGGGTTACGGGTGAGGGGCTCCGGATGAGGGGAGCTGAGCCCCTCGGGGGTGGGCAGTGCCGGAAGGGGGACAGGGCTGAGCCCCGGGGGGTTAAGGTGGGCGAGCTGGGTCCAAGCACGGCGGGGGAGTTACTGGAGAGGGGGGACTGAGCCCTTGGGGGGTGACAGGGACAAGGGGTCCGGCTGAGCCCCCGGGTGACACAGGACAGGGGGCTGGGGCTGATTCCCTGGTGGGTGTCACAGAAACCAATCTGATCCTGGAAAGTGTTCCCGCCCGCGGCAGGGCGGTGGAACGGGATGATCTTTCGAATCCACTTCAACCCAAACAATTCTGAGATTCTGTGCTACGATTCACCCTGAGCAGATACCACATCTACCTGCAGCCCACCCCGCAGCTGTGCCCTGTGGTGGCACCGCTGCTGACCCCCAGCCCCTGCCAGTGCTCCTCCATCCCACCAGCAAACTCCGGGAGAAGCCCCCAGAGCTTCTGCCAGGAAAAGCAGTTCCGACCGCAGCAACACGGCTGCAAAACACACAGCGGCGTGCAGGATGCATGTGATGATGAATAAGCACGAAACCGTGGCTGCCTGCTTTCAGGACACTTTTTGCTACTCTGAGGGAGCGTAGACGAGGCACAGGGAGGTATCAAGATGACAGCAGGGGTGGGAAAGGAGGGCTGAGGGGTCTGACATCAGCACGGCAAGTGTGAGCGATGGGCTGTGGTTCTGCTGCATGGGGGGAGCTGGGGATTCCTCCAGCAGTGAGCGCAGAGAGTGTTTGTGGCAGCGCGAGTGAAAGTCCCCGGTCTGGAAGAAATCAAGATCAAACTCGTCGCAGCTCGGCTGCAACACCCGCGGTTGGTGTTGAAGTGCTGCCCTCATTAGGGCTGAACGCGAACCCAGAGGCTGCTTCCTGCCTGGGCCCCGGGGGGGGAGGAAATTCGGACTGCCCTGGGAAGCAATCTGAGTTTTATCCTCCAAAACAGCTCCTGATAAACACAACCACTGTTTTCCTTAGCTGACCCAGCACCCCGGTCCCACCGACTGCTCTCAGCAGGAGGGAAGAGGGGGAAGATGTGGAGGGATCCCTCAGGTTTTCCCCAGGATAAAGACTGGGCAGGAGAGCCCAGCACCTGTGGAGAGCTGATTTCCTGGGAGCACAATGTCTGTCCTGATCCCCGGAGCAATCGCTGCCAGCCCTGCTGCCACGCTGTGAACACCAGGGAGGATGCAGTGGCACAGGTTGCCCAGAGCAGCTCTGGCTGCCCCTGGATCCCTGGAAGTGTTCCAGGCCAGGTTGGACAGGGCTTGGAGCAACCTGGGATAGTGGAAGGTGTCCCTGCCCACAGCAGGGAGTGGAACTGGGTGGGCTTTGGGATTCCTTCCAACCCAAACCATTCTGGGATTCTGTGATGACCCCAGGCATGTGCTGCCAGCTGAGTGGTGACCTCACACTGTCCCACATCTGCTCTGATGGGGAAGAGACTGAAGCTCTGGGCTGTTCCCTCAGCACTGGAAAGTCCCTCGACAGCCATCAGATTTGGCGACAATTCAATGCTCGGCAAGAGGAGGAGGAACTGTGACAAAACGCAGCGCTTTTTGGAGGTTGGTGCTGCCTGTCATTGCACCAGCTGCGGCTGGAAACCCCAAAGGACATGGGGATGCTGCTGCTGCTGACCTTGCACTGCTCGATGGGGAAAGCCTGGGGTGGAGAAGGGACTTTTTGGGGCCATGTGGCTCTGAGGCTCTGGGTGCAGCCCCGTGGGGCAGGACCTGGTGCAGAGGTGGCTGGGGGAGTCAGAGCAGGTGGGCAGGGGGATGCTTTCACCTGATCCCAACTCCTTCCCCTGCTGCTGGAGGATGTGATGCTGAGGATGGCCAACCACAGCGCCCATCCTTCTCCGGGGAGAGGGATGATCCCTCAAACCAGGCTGGGGCCGGGATAGGTGTGCAGCCAGGAATGTAACCGCAGACTCACCCCCTCCTCCACCCCCCTGGGAGAGAACCCAGCGCGGGCAGCCGGGTTGAGCCGAGTCCCCGTTTAGCTCTCCTTTGGGCTCATTTGCATAAATTGCAGCTATTTGGAGAGGGGAAAACGATTTGGAGAAAGTGTCCTCAGCCCGTATGACAAATCTCTCCCGCTCGTCACGCTTCCGACGTGACCCTCTTCAGGCTGGTCACATTCCTGGTGGAGAGAGGGGAGAAAAAAAAACGGAATAAAAACAACCCAAAGCGGAAGAAAAAGCAGCCGCAAAGCCCAGAGACAAACGAGGAGCTGGAAAAAACTTGAAGCATCCACAAAGAATTTTAGTGGGGATTTTTTTTCCCCAAAAAACTTTTATTGACTGCCTACGGCTTCTCCCTGCCAGCCTTTGGTGAAGGTTGCCTGCTCCAGCGCTGTGCCACGTTTTTGCCAAGCCTGGCTTTTCCCAAAGAGCCACAGCTGCCCGGGGAGCCGCAGCTCTTTGTCACATCACGGCTCAAGGCGGCCGCGCTGGGCTTTTCTTGCCTTCCCGCAGCTCAGCGCTCCCTTTGGAAGTGTTTGCCGTGGCGTGTGGATAACCTAATTTAGAGCCCGTGAGCCGGGGCGGGTTTTGGCAGCCGGATGGAGGGATGCTGCTGCCCGGGAACGGCGGCTTTGGCAGCTCCTGCTGGATATTGTCATGCGGAGCAAACCGGGCTGGGAGAGTCCTGCAGGGAAGAGCCAACCTGTTCCTTGTCCGGGAGCACTGGATCATCACTGCTGGTGCTTCCTGACCATCCCAGTCTCGCTCCCTTTGCTGCTCCTGGACAGAGCCTTGCCTTCCCCTCCCCAGAGTCCTTTCCCAGTTATTCCCTCGTCTCCCCCAGCTCCGGTTTCCCCAGACTAAACAGCCTTTCACTTTTTCCAGGCGGCGGGATTTGGGGATTCACAGCTCCCCGGCGTGGGTAGGTGATGCTGCTGTTGCCAAAATGATGCTCTGAGAGGCTGGGGAGGCACCCAGGGTCAGGTGTCCAGGGATTGGAGCACAGGGATAGGGAATTGTCACCTTGGTGATACCCCGGGGTATTCCCTCCCTCGGAACAGTGGGATTTCTTAGCTGGGAAAACTCTCCGAGCATCTTAAACACGCCCGAACACCCTGATTTAAAGCGACAGACAGAGGCAGGGCTGGTCCCCGTGTCCCCTCACCCTGACTGCGACAGTGTCCCCGGCAGAGCGGAGTTCTGGTGCACAATTTGGGAAGACAACAGCCTCGCTCTGAGTCACCGGCTGCAATCCTGCCGATTGTTTCCAGCTGCGGAGGAGCAAAAAAAAGCCCTGGGCAGTCGGGAATTGTGCCGCCAGCCGCGGGCTCATCCCGTGGGGCTCCCGGGGCTGCAGCCACCTCCTCCTGCCGCTTTTCCATCCCGCCAGCTCTGCCCGAGGGAGGAAAACCAAGGGGAGAGAAAGCAGCGCCGCGGCGGGAAGGCGCTGGGCAGGAAGGGGGCGATGGAGCAACGCTGCCCAGTTGCACAAGCCCTGCCCGGGCTGGGTTTGTCCCGGCCGTGGGATGACCGGAAAGAGCAAGGAAAGTGGTTTTGGGCTCGGTGGAGTTTCCAGCACAGCCAAGGGCGAGTCACGGGGAGGGAGGCGGGGGGTGCAGGGGGTGACAGGAGAGGGGTGAGGACAGGTTGAGGGAGTTCCTGGAAATCGGGAGGGAGAGCAAGGGAATCACCCCTGGGATGGGGAGGAAGGGTGGGCTGGTGGGGGTTGAGGAAAGAGGGATGGAGGGAAGGAAGGTGGGAGGAAAGGGAAGGGAGAAGAAAAGGAGGACACTTGTCCCAGCCCCGCTGTGTGTGTGTCCGGGCTGGGCGGGTGCAGCTCTGATCACCTCCTGCGGGTCCCGGCTGTGTCACCCGCGGCTGTCTGCGGGGTGCGGGGGCTGACCTGTGCCTGAGCAGAGCCAGCGGGGTGCGGGGGCACCGCGAGGGGTCCCGCCGGGGCTGAGGGCTGTCTGAGGTACGTGTGTGCCATCGGTCCCGGTGCGTGTCCCGGGGCGGGCGGCAGGCGGCGGCAGCGACCGCAGCGATCGCCGGGACGCAGGACCGGCCCCGCTCCACGCCCCATCCCATCCCATCCCATCCCATCCCATCCCTTTTCCTCCCCTCCTTCCCTCCCGGCGCTGCCCAGCGCTCCCCCGCCGATCCCAGCTGAAGTGTTGCCTCCAACATCAGAAGGACGTGGAGCTGCTGGAGCGAGTCCAGAGAGTCCACGGAGATGCTCCAGGGCTGGAGCCAGGCTGGGAGAGCTGGAGGTGTTCAGCAGTGAGATTTTTAGAGCTCCTTCCAGGGGCTATAGAGGCTCCAGGAGAGCCAGAGAGGGACTGGGGACAAGGCATGGAGTGACAGGACAAGGGGGAATGGCTTCCCACTGCCAGGGGACAGGGATATTGGGAAGGAATTCTTCCCTGTGAGGGTGGTGAGGCCCTGGCACAGGGTGCCCAGAGAAGCTGTGGCTGCCCCTGGATCCCTGGCAGTGTCCAAGGCCAGGCTGGACAGCCTGGGATAGTGGAAGGTGTCCCTGCCCACGGCAGGGGGTGGAATGGGATGAACTTTAATCTTCCTTCTTTCCATCCTTCCTTCCCTCCCTCCCTCTCCATGGGGAAAAATCCCAAGACGATTTGAAGTTCGCTTTAAGAGGAGAGGGACCCTGAGCTAAAAAACAAAATCAAATCTTGGGAAACGTAATAATTCAATGCAAGCGGGCTGGCTCACTGCTTTAGGCATGGAAAGGTTGTGAATCCCACACATGGGAGGACTTCCATCCCTCTGGATCTCCGTGTGTCCATGAGCTCCCTACGGCTGCACAGCCTGTCCCGGGGAGCGCGCTGGGCGGAGCTCCCAAATGTGCTGCCCATGTGTTCCGCTAGTTCCCATTGAATTTCCAGCCATCTCTGTCCCCATTTAGCCGGATCGCTCAGCCCTAAAATCCCTTTCAGCCTGAAACGCCGCCGGCTCTGCATCCGTCTCCAATTTAAAGAACAAATCCTCCCGCCCTCAGCCGCCGCGGGTCCTGCCGGGCCAGGGTGACCTCGGCGCTGCTGGACGCTGCCTTTTGGTCACAGCGGATGGAGGGGACACGTGTCGGGGGGCAATAGCCTCTTCACCCAGCCCCGAGAGGCTCGGCGGGACAAAGGCTGGCAGGGGAGATGGAGCCAGGGCAATGTGGCTGGGAGCAGATTTGCTCGGAGAGGTTGTCAGCGGGAGACAAAGGCAGGAAGCAGATAAATGCGGCGAACGAGGCTAATTGCTGGGATTAGTCACCCCGGAGCCCTCGGGGGCTGCAGGGGTCAGCGCTGGAGGCCCCAGGAGGTCAGGCGAGGAGAGATGAGCTGGAAAGAGGTTTTTGGGGGGAGGCTTGGATTTGTTAGAGCCGTGGGAAGGGCTGGAGCCCATCTCTGATGGATCCCAGTGTCCCCTTTCCAGGGGAAGGTGTCCCTGTCCATGGCAGGGGTTTGAAACAAGATGGGATTTAAGGTCCTTTCCAACCCAAAGGATTCAGGGATTCAATGACTCCCTGTACACTTCCAGCTGGGGAGAGGCTGGGCAGATTCCAGGGGCACCTAATCCATACAGCAATTAAAACCTAATTCTGCAGGAAACTCTTAATTTGGGATATTAACAGCCAAGGAAATGTCTCAGAGCTGCAGCAGCTCTGCCCAGGGTGTGTTGGGGTCAGAGCCCTGGGATGGGGCAGGAGCAGACCTGTTAGGGGAGGTTTAGCTTGGATTTCAGGGAAAGTTCTTACCCCAGAGGGTGCTGGCACTGCCCAGGCTCCCCAGGGAATGGGCACAGCCTGAGGCTGCTAGAGCTCCAGGAGTGTTTGGACAACCCAAGGATGCAGAGGGTGGGATTGTTGGGGTGTCTGGGCAGTGCCAGGACTCGACCTGGATGATCCCTGTGAGAATTCTCTGATTGTATTCTGTGATTCTGTGCTATCAAGAACGACAGGGACAGGCCATGTGTGTCTTTGTGCTGCAGGGAAAAACAGCAGACTCCTTGGAAACGCCGGCTGGGCTGATTTTATCTGCGCTGTGAGCCCTGATAGATGCTCCAGCACAAACCCATCAGGGCTGCTCTGCCTGCAGATGCAATCCCCTCTGCCAGGGTATTTGCTGGAGCCTGGACCAAATAAGGAGCTCGTGGCTAATCTTGGGGAGCAGGAATCAGTCAGTGCCAGGCACGGGTGTGAGCTCTGTGCCGAGCTGCTGGGGCTCTGCACGCTCATCCGGCAGCTGCTGCAGCAAAAAACAGCTTTGCAGCAATATTTAGAGAGAGGAAGGAAGGAAGGAGAGCCCCAGAGATTTAAAAAAAAAAAAATCCTTTTCTTTACCTTTATGTCTTAAAATACATTCTAAAAGCTGGAGCAGTTCTTGGGGCTGGGGCTCAGATGTCTCAGAAAACTTTTCCATGGAGGAGCAGAGTTTTCACCCTGTGAGTCTTCATCTTCCCGAGGTGCTGGCAGATCTGAGCTCCAATATCCAGCTGGGATGACTCAGCAGATTAATCCTGGAATCACAGAGTGGTTTGGGTTGGAAGAAACCTTAAAGCTCATCTCATTCCAACCCCCTGCCATGGGCAGGGACACCTTCCACTAGACCAGGTTGCTCCAAGCCCTGTCCAGTTAGGTTTTCCTCCTCTCCATGCACTGAAATATTTTCCCACATTTCTGCTCCAGCCGAGCTGCCCAGGACCAAGAAACCCTTTTTATAAAGACCTTGGTTTTCCATGCTATGGACCCACAGGTGTTCTGCACCCCATCCTTCCAACTCTCCATAAGGAAAACCTTTCTCCCTTTGATGCCCTGAGCAGAAAGAGCAGTGCTGGGTCACAGCTGGAGGGTGTGGGATGGACCCTCTGTGGGAAACCCTCTGCAGCAGGGGTGGCTGTCCTTGAGGACCTCAGCAGGTCCTGCTCCATCCCTGGATCCATTGGGAAGAATCCCCGCAGTGGGAGGAGGTGCTGAGTCGTGAGGAGAAGCTGAGTCAAGGATCCCAGGGCAAAATGAATGGGAAGCGTTCCCAAAAATGGAACAAAAATGTGGAGAGCTGGGTGCTGTGCTGGGGGAGACCTGCCCTGCTGCCAGCACATCCCAGCAGGATGTTCCCGGGAAAGGAAAGGGGATGGAATCCCAGGAGAGATCCCTCAAATGGCCTGAGGGGATGCAGAGCCACCCCACAGGAGGGGCATGGCCACCCAGCGAGTCCCCCTTTGTCCTTGGCACAGCTCAGAGGTTGTTCCTGCTGCTGGAAAGCTGAGCACCACTTGTGGGTTCTCAGGTGGCCCCAAAGGGTTGAACTCAAACCCAAGGCTGTTCCCACTTTCCCAGGCAAGGGGGAATTTTCCTCCCAGGAAATGGCTCTGGATTGTTTTTATGCCCAAGCTAATGGTTTTCTCTTCTGTCTGGTTTTACAGACCCTCAGAAATGCTGCTGTCACGTTTGGCTGGTATTATCCAAGAGATTCTGGTTATTAAGGATGGATGGATTTTCTTCCTACCGTTCCATGAAAGGAGGGTGCAGCCAGGTGGGGTCGGGCTTTGCTCGCAGGGAATGAGTGACAGGAAAGAGGAAACAGCCTAAGTTGTCCCAGGGGAGGTTCAGATTGGATTTTAGGAAAAATTCTTCATGGGATAGGTTGTCCAGGCTGCCCAGGGTAGTGGTGGGTTCACCATCCTGGAGGGATTTAAAAGCCCTGTGGATGTGGCACTTGGGGACATGGGGCAGTGGTGGCCTTGGCAGTGCTTGGGGAAGGGGAGGACTTGATGACTTTACAGGGCTTTTCCAACCTAAACAATTCCATGATTCTATGAGGAGGGACCCCAGAGATCTCTTTTGCTTAGGACATGAGGCCAAAACAATTTCTGGTGCTGCTCCAGGGAGCTCAGGGGTGCACAGCCCCCTCCCTGCCAGAGCCCTTTTTCTTGGCAGAGCCACAGAGATGTTCAAGGCACCGTTTTGAGGCCCTTCCTGCCAAATAGGCTGACCTTGAGCAGGCCTGGTTTCCGATATCCAGGGGGAGAAACACTCCAAGGGCATTATTGCAGTGACCCACTGACCCAGCTGGCAGCAGCACACTGCTGACCGAGCCTGTGCCAGAGCCAGCTGCATCCCTGCCCTTATCCCATCCCACTGCAGCCCTGCTTCCCTCCAAACATCCCAGAGCCCCGAACGGCCCCGGTGCATCCTGTGAGCCTTTCCTTTCTGCTGCAGCCCCCAGGCACGCTCCCATCTCCCATCGCCGGCAATCACGCTTCCTCCCCCGGCTGCCCCGGCAGAGAGGCGTTTCCTGCTGCTTCCCTTATCTCTGCCGGCTGCAGGGGCTCAGCAGTGCCAGGCCTGGGGGAGAGGCTGCCGGGATTTCCTGCCTCAGCAGCCTCAGCGCCAGGGATTCCTCTGCTTTTCCTGCTCCTCGCCAGGGGAAGGTGAGCTTTCAGCAGGGCAGGGGGGTGCTGGCTCCCCTGCAGCTACATCTGGCAGGAGTGTGACCAGTGGTTTGTCCTGGTTTTCCCAGTTTTCACCGTGGTGGGGCTGCTGGGTCGGGACAGATCTGTCCTCAGCTTCGTCCCAGAGCTTCCTCCATGTCCTGCCATGTCAGCACATCTGTTTCTGCCCAAAATGCCTCCCAGGAAATGGCTCCGGATTGTTTTCATGCCCAAGCGAAGAGAAGGGATGGACCCTGCAGCAAAAGGCTCTGCTGAGGCACATGGAAGTGATTACAGGGATCAGTCCCTGCAGCACCTCCCTTGCCAGCACATGGTGTGGGAGAGCACAGCCTGTCCCTGTCCCCATCTATATCCCAAATCCCGTCCACATCCCTAGACCTACTCCCATGCCCATGCATATCCCAAATCCTTGTCCCTTTCCTCACCTTCCTCTTCATTCCCTACATCCATCCTCATCCATATCCCCATCCCCACCCTTGTTTCCATCTTCATCCCTGTCCTTACACCCATCCCTGTTCCTCTACCCTTCCCAATGTCCATCCCTGTCTCTGTCCCCATCCCTATCTCTACCCATCCCCATCAAGGCCCTCATCCTTATCCTCATCCCAATTCTTTTCCCCATCCTTTTCCTCATCCCTTTCCCCATCCCTGCTGAGGCTCCCAGCTTCTCCCAAATCCACAGGGATGCCCACGTCAGCAGGACTCTACTCCCAAGGCCAGGGTGTGACTCCTGCTCTTCCCAGCTGCCACTTCTTTAGCTGCCTGGTGGCTCAAGGAGTCGGGAAAAGGCACTTTTTAGCACCCTAAAGACTGCAGGAAGCCTGGCAGCTCCTCCTTCCAGGTCCAGAGGATCCTCAGGCCTCATGGTCTGGATTTTCAACACCCATGGGGCAGCAAGGTTTTCCTCCCTTTCCCTCCCACCCTTCCTGCCCCCCCCTGCCCATTGCCACCTCTGAGGTGCCACCAAATGCCACCATTCCCCGTGGGAGGGACATCCCAGCTGGGATCTCACCAGGCAGAGGAGCTGCTGGCCTCTTGCAGCTCCCAGTTTCCCTGGAGAGCCGTGGAGGTGTTTGAGCTTCAAAGAAAAGCCACATTTTGGCACAGGATGCGCCTCAAAGACTGCAGATCGTGTCCAGCTGGCCTGGACCCTGCTCGAAATCCTAATGGTTTTCCATGTCCAGGCAGAGTGACTCCTTCCAGGGGCTGGAGCCAGCCAGCTGCCTGCAGCCCAGGGGCAGTGGCTTCTCCAGATGTGGCTCCAGCAGTCACATTCCCTGGAATAGCCAGACTTCCAAACCAGCTCAGTCCGAGCACGGGTGGGAGCTGCTTTCCAGGGTGCCATGGATTGCACTCTGCCTAGGATGGAGGGGACAGGGGCAGCAGTGACAAACCCCTGTCACTGCAATCGACGGGGTGGAGGGTGGCCAGCTGCTTCCCATGGGAGGATTCCTGTCGGGAATGCCATGAATGTGTCCCTGATTTATTTCTCGCGACAGCCTGCAGGGGTTTGACACTTCTCCCCTTGTTATCTGGCATTCCTCGGGCATGGATGTCTTGGGACAGATGCAGCACTCCAGGCCAGGGAAGGGGGAAACGCTGCAGGAAGCTGGAGCAGAGCTTTTGGCTGCTCCCAGCCCGGATTTCCAGGAGCATTCATTGAGTCCAGCTGTCGGGATTTGAGCTCTTCCTCCCCTCCAGCGCTGTGGGTGCTCCCACCCCGACACCCCAACACCCCGACACCCCAACACCCCGACACCCCAACACCCCGACACCCCAACACCCCGACCCCAAGGCAGGGAACCCTCCTCGCTCCATCGGTCGCTGCAGAGCTCTCCGGGCGGAGATGATGGATGATGGGACAGAGGAAGGATAAACAGCGCTGACCCCTCGCCCTGCCGGGCGTGCGTGGGGGGCCGCTAGCTGACCGCCTGCCAGTGGAGCTGCACGACAGATTTTGGCCGCCCCTGTCCTCCCCCCGCGTGTCCCCTGGGGATGAGGAGTCACGTTTCTTCCCGGCTCAAGGGAGCGAGCGGGGAGCGGCCAGAGCCTCCCGCCCACGCCGCGACCCCAGCCCCGACCCCGGCTGGACGCGGGCCCGGCCCCGGGGGCGTTGCGGCGAGCCGGGGGGGATGCTGGGCTCCGGGGGGCCACGGGGCACCAAGAGGGGACCCCACTGTCCTTCCCGGGACGCCCCCTCGGCACACCGCCGCTGCGGTACCGCGCTGCCCCCGGGATGCCGGCAGTGACCAGCGGGACGCGCGGGGATGCGGGAGGCGGGCGCTGCAAGCCGGGACGGATTTTGGGGAGAGACCCGATTGGTCGGGGACGGGGACGGCCGCCGCTTGGCCACGCCCCCCCTCGGGCTACTCCCCGTCCCGCTCCGCCGGCTCCGGTTCCCTCCGCCGGGCCGGGGTCGCCCCGTCCGGTCCGTCCCGCTCCGCTCGGCTGCTCCGCTCGGTTCGGCTCCGCGCGGCGCCGTCGGGGTGTCCCGGTGTCGGGATGCGGGCGGTGGCGGCGGTGCTGGCGGCGGTGCTGGCGGTGGGGACAGCCCTGCCCCGCCCGGGGCTGCTCCCGCACGGCGCGGCCCGCGGCGATGCCCAGCTCCGGCCCGGGGACGACGAGAGCTCTCCCGGGGTGCTGCTCCGCCGCGCCCTGCGCCTCTACGGCCGCACGGCCCGCCGCCTTTACGTGAGTCCTGGCTGGCCGCGCTCCCCGCTCCGCTCTCCCTCCCTGCCCTCCTTCTCCCCGGCTACTCTTCCTCCCTGCCCCGCTTCCTGCTCTCCATCATCTCCCTCTGCCCCTCCATCTTCACTCCGTCCATCTCTCCACCCTCCGTCCCTCCCTCCTTCCAGCCTTGTCTCTCTCCGTCTTCCCACTCTGCTTCCCTCCATCCCTCTGTCCCACCATCCCTCCATCTTTCTATCCTTCCTCCGCAGCCTTTACACTCCTTCCTCCTCCTCCTCCCCGCCCCTGCCGCTCCACGCGCACCTTTGCCGTCCCAACGCACGTGTGTCTCCTCCATCCATCCATCCATCCATCCATCCATCCATCCATCCATCCATCCATTTCCCCCGTTCCCGCCTTCTCCTGCCCGGTGTCTCCGGCTGCCGAGGAACAAGAGGGCTTTCTCCTCCGCAGCTGTTCCCCCGCCAGCAGCGGCTGCAGCTGGGATGGCCCCTGAGCTGCAGCTCCCTGGGGGGATGGAGAAGCCCGAGGTCTTTGTTTTCTGCCCGGCCGGATGGGGCCACGCGGCCTCAGAGCCCGAGGAGGGGGGGACAGGGCGTGGGGCCCTGCGGTGGTGGCACCTCTGCGGCTCCTGAGCATCCTGCCCCTCTCTCCCTGCAGGTGGGGACCAACGGGGTCATCTCCACCCAGGATTTCCCCAGGGAGACGCAGTACGTGGATGACGATTTCCCCACAGACTTCCCCGTCATCGCCCCCTTCCTGGCCGACCTCGACACCTCCGGGGACAGAGGGAACATCTACTACCGGCAGGATGACTCTCGGGACGTGCTGGAGCAGGCTGTGGGATACATCCAGGCTGGGTTCCCCCGTTCTGCCAGCTCCTTCGTGCCCACCAATGCCTTCATTGCCACCTGGGAGGACGTGGGCGCCTACCAGGAGCTCTCCCAGGATGCTGAGCCCTCCACAAAGGTGAGGCCGACGGGCTGAGCTTGGATGCCCATCCTACATGGCATGGGAGGATGAGTTTTTCTCTCGTGGTGCCCAAAACACTGAGCGTTCTGAGCAGCTGGATGGTGGCTCCGTGCATCCACCCTTGGATGAGCAGCAGGAGGAACAGGGAGCTTTTGTGGCAGTGGTGGGGCTGTTGGCCTTAAGGTTGCCTTCAGCCTCGTGGTTGGAGGTGATGGTACAAGGCAACGAGTGATAGGACAAGGGGGAATGGCTTTAAATTGATTTGGTTTGATGTTAGGAAGAAATTCTTGTCTGTGAAGGGGGTGAGGGGCTGGGGTGGAATTCCCAGAGAAGCTGTTGCTGTCCCTGGATCCCTGGAAGTGTCCAAGGCCAGGCTGGACAGAGCTTGGAGCAGCCTGGGATAGTGGAAGGTGTCCCTGCTATGGCAGGGGTGGGACTGGATGAGTTTTAAGGTCCCTTTCAACCCAAACCATTCCAGGCTTCTGATTCTTTTCAGACAAAGCTTTCCAGTGCTGGTGGCTCTGGATTTGCAGGGCAGAGGGTGGCCAGAGGCAGCTGGGGGAGGCCCTGGTTTAGGTCACCTATTGTGCTCCTGACCTTTCCTGGTGGCTGGGGTTGGTCCTTCCTCCTGCCCCTGTGCTGATTACGCTGGATCCGCCTTCGGAATTTCCACCGTGGGCTGATTTTGTGTCTGCAAAACAAGCTCATAGGTGGTCTGCCAGGTCAGGGGGCGACCTGTGCTCTCCACCCATGGGGCTGATAAGGCTCCTGCGTGGGTGGATCTCCAGCGCTGCCTTTCCCCAAAAACGCCGGGCCGTGAGCTGTCACATCGGGCTGATGACATGCCGAGGAGGTGACAGTGACGCTCCGCCAGCTGCGTGGAGTCCGACGAGCTGAACATGATGAGCTGCACGAGGCAAACCCTGGTGATGGATCCCCGGAGCTGTGTGAGGGTGATGGGCTGTCACCCAAAGCCCAGCAGCAGCCACCAGGTCCCCAAGGGCCACCAGGAGCCACCCCAGCCATCCCCCCGCTCCAGGGCCCTTCGGTAGCGCCTTGCCAAGAGGGAAGCTGAGCAAGGCAAGGAGCTGAGGTTTGGAAGGGAGTGAGGCACATTTTTTCCTCTAATTTAAAACTTGGGAAAACAGCTGAAGAGATGCCATCAGGGGCCTCACAGCGACCTCGAGGCCATCGAAAACGCAGCCTCCTTTTCTCTTCCCAGTTGTGGTTTTTTGCCCACTCTCTGAGAAGTTTGGATCAGGCTTTAAAATGAAACTGGTCTGGTTTGGAAACGAGAATCTGCAGGGAAAGCTTCGTTCAAGATTCTCTGAAATGCAGCCTGTGCTTTGCTGAGCTCCCCCTTCTCCAAAACTGCTAAAAACTCCCCAAACATCACCTTTTTTTTTCTGACCAAATGTGGCATTTATGGAAACGCTGCCCTCCTGCTGCTCAGAACCAGGACTGACTCCAAAGGCTTTCCCCCTGCTCTGGAAAGTCACAGCTAATCCCTTTTGAGCCCCAAAAGTAGAAAACTGGGTTAAGTCGCGGATCCCCAGACCTCTCCTGGGTGGGTGGTCTGGTGGTGCTGTGGCAGCTCCCTGTCCCCTCCAGCTCCTCGGGTCACCCTCCTGCTCCCTGCAGTGACGCTTTCCCGGGCTGCAGAGCAGGACAAGGGCTGACCCCGCTTCTCTAGGAGCAAAACTTGCCCTTTTGGGTGGAATTTGCCCTTTGCAGCTCTTCGCTGTGAGCAGCCGGGGGCTTCCCCCCCTTCCCTTCGTCCCGCCGCGCCAGCACATCGATGTCACCCAGCATGTCCCCCTCGCCACAGGGCAGGACCAGCCCTGCAGCTGCTGCTGGGATTCGGCTGCGTGGGGTTGGAATCCAGCCCCGGGGGGAGGGGGGGTTATCCCGCCTCCCCTCCAGCTTTTTGGCTGCCTTTTCGGGGTCTCTGAATGCCCCGAGTGTGTGACAGGCACAACAAGGCTCTTTATATCCCGCGGGGCTGCCGGGAAATCCAGCGATGCTCCGGGGCTGGAGCCCCAAAATCGGGGCTGGTGCTGCGGGGGTGGCGTGGAGGGGTCATCCCCACCCTCCCTCCCGCTGCTCCGGGGGTGAAATTGGGAGTTTAATCGCTTTTCCTTCTCTCGGGCGCCGTTCCCTGCGTGCTGATTCCAGCAGCTCGGCGGGAAGGGCTGCTGCTCCCCTCTTGGGGTTATTTCTTGGGGGAGCAGGAGCTGTGTGGGGTTGGTTTCTCCGGGTTTGGAGGGTGTGGATTCTCAGGAGGGCTGTGCTGGCTCCGTGGCCTCCCCATCCCTGGGTTGTGGCCGCAGTCCTGCCGCCTGGTGAGGCCCCAAGGCTCTCTGGCAGGGCTGGCAGGGCAGGCGGCCAGCGTGCCTATAGCGGGATGTATGGGAAGCTGGGAGCACAGGCATGTTTTTTCCGGAGGAAATGGAGCTAAAATTGTTCTCAGGGACAAGCGGGGGGTGCAGGTTTTCCTCCGGTGCTGATGGGATGGAGCAAGGGGGTGTCAGGGGGAGGATGGGAGTGAGGGGTTCCAGGTTTCAGTGCCACCCCATACAGGGGTGTCAGGGGTCAGGGATGCTCCTGGGACACCCTGGCACTGAGAGGTGGCCTGGCTGGGCTGTGGGCTCCTATGGGGATGCTGAGCATCTTCCCAGGACGTGGCACTTGGGGTGTGGCTAGGCATGAGCAGCCCCAGCTCCTGCTTTTCCCCAGGAGGTTTCTGCAGGCTGACTATGGAATGGTTTGGGTTGGAAGGGACCTTAAGGAACATCCAGGTCCACCCCTGCTGTGGGCAGAGACACCTTCCACTGTCCCAGGTTGCTCCAAGCCCTGTCCAACCTGGCTTTGGACACTTCCAGGGATCCAGGGGCAGCCACAGCTTCTCTGGGCACCCTGTGCCAGGGCCTTACCACCATCACAGAGAAGAATTCCTTCCCAATATCCCATTTATTCCTGCCCTATAGCAGTGGGAAGCCATTCCCTGTGTCCTGTCCCTCCATCCCTTGTCCCCAGTCCCTCTCCAGCTCTCCTGGAGCTCCTTTAGGCCCTGGCAGGAGCTCTGAGGTCTCCCTGGAGCTTCTCTTGTCCAGGTGAACACCCTCAGCTCTCCTCTCCTGGCTCCATGGAGGTGCTCTCTGTCCGAGGGCCCTTTTGGGGTGCTCTCATGCCCTGTGGTGTGTGTGGAGCTTCCTCCCATACCCCTGCTCCCCTTCCTTCCCTCCTGTGCCATGTTCCTGCCCCTCCATGCCATCCATGCCTCTCCCTTCGGCAGCTCAACACCTTCCAGGCAGTCATAGCCTACAACGATGAGGACACCTACAGCATCTTCCTCTATCCCCACGGCGGCCTCCAGTTCCTGGGGACGAGCCCCAAGGAGTCCTACAACGTCCAGCTGGAGCTGCCAGCCAGGGTGGGCTTCAGCTGGGGGGACGGCGACGACCCGAAGAGGGACGGGCTGTTCCACAGCCTGGCCAGCAGCGAGCAGGCTCTGAGGAACCTGGAGAGGTGTGTGGCACTGGGGGGCTGTGTGGGGTGGGCAGGGGGAGCAGGGTCACCTTATCCCACCCCTGGAGTCATTTCGGGCCTGGAAAAATTCCAGAAGTGAGCTGGGGGTGCTGGGCTGTGTCAAGGGCTCAACCCCACAGGCACAGGAGTGCATTGGGGTCCTGGAGGGGTGGTGTCCCCTTTGGGGTGGGTTTCCCCTCACGGCTGGGGTGATGTTTATGTGTTCTGTGTCCACAGGGAGAGCAACACGGGAATCCCTGGCGTGTGGGTTTTCCGTGTGGGCAGCGTGGAGCACGCGGAGCCGGGAGGCAGTGAAGGAGCTGCTGCTGCTGCTGTGCCCCAGAGCCTCCCTGAGCACCCCAAACCTGGCACCGCCAGCTACACCCACCCACTCTCCAGCCACGCAGCCATGGCACAGCTTCCCAGCCATGGATCCCATGCCCCGGTGCTGCTGGGCTTTGTCCCCGGCAGGAGGGACACCCCGGAGCAGAGCCGCTGGCTGCAGCCTGACGGGGATGGTGGCACCCGGCAGAGCTACGCTGCCAACCCCTCATCCTACAGCTCCGGCCAGCACGGCGTGGGCGTGGAGGAGGATGTGCACTTCAACCCTGATGGTGAGTGACCACAGCCCCTGCGATGGCCCAGCAGGGACAACGATCCAGCTGGGCTGATGACCCGGTGGGGACAGTGACCAAGCGGGGACGGCTCGTGGTGGGTGGCTCCCTAAAAACATCCCCTGACTGCAAGTTCACCCCTTCCCAAGGGGCTGGTGCTGGAGGAGTGTGGGCTGGAGCCACTCCTGCAAAGCTGCTGCCCTTCCCGCTCCTCCTCCCAGCCCAATCCCGCTGCCAAGGGCTGCTGGAGCCATGCCGGATTTGCCAATGGAAAAGGCGGGAGGCTTGGAGCACGGGAAGGGATGGGATGCTCAGGGGACAGCATGAGTCCAGGGTTGGCCTTCCTGCCCTCCCTGCCACCGAGCCAGCTGTGGAGCCGCCGTGGCACGTGCCCGGGACAGCAGAGCCCCGTCCCTAGCCAACTGGCTCCCAAAAATACCCTCCGGAATTTGATCTCCTGCCCTCTGTCAGATCCGCCTGAAATCAGACAACAGGTTCCGAGCCCTCTGCCGCCCCTCTGCACCCTGGGTGACTCCTTTGGGAACTGCCACTGCCAGCTGGCACATTTCCAGGCGGTGTTTTCAGGGCCAAGAAAACAAGGCAGTCACCCCCCACGAGGGGTGGCTTTGTCACTGTGTCCCCAACCCTTTCCCCTCGTCCCCAGGGTTCACCTACAGCGCAGCCAGCAAGGAGACGTGTGCCCAGCACCACGGGCGCTGCTCCCCGCACGCCTTCTGCACCGACTACACCACCGGCTTCTGCTGCCACTGCCGGGCCACCTTCTACGGGAACGGGCGGCAGTGCCTGCCCGAAGGTACGCGGGGCGGGCGGCGGGGACGGGCAGCCCGTGCCTGGGTGGCCGCTGCCAGGGGTGCCCGTCTCCCCGCCCAGGGGCCGTGCATCGCCTCAACGGCAAGGTGAGCGGGAGCCTGAGGGTGGGACGGGCGTCCGTGCGCTTCCAGGATGTGGACCTGCACGCCTACATCGTGGGCAGCGACGGCAGAGCCTACACGGCCATCAGCGGGGTGCCCCAGCCTGCTGCCCGCGCCCTGCTGCCCCTGCTGCCCGTCGGGGGGCTCTTCGCGTGGCTCTTCGCCCTGGAGGAGCCTGGCGCCGAGAACGGCTTCAGCATCACCGGTGAGCTGGGATTTGGGATGGGCTGTTGCTCCCAGGGGTGTGGATCTTCGGGTGGGTGCTGAGGGGTTTGGGGTAGCTCCATGGCTCCTCCAGCTGTCTCAGGTCCACCTGACACTGGCTGTCACTCCTCGCTGTGAGACCCTGCAGGTGTGCTGGTGCAGCAGGGAAGGACACTTTGGCGTTGTTGTCCCTACAAATGCTGCCTGTTCCCTTTTCCTGCCCAGGCGCCGAATTCACCCAGAACCTGGAGGTGACATTTTACCCCGGTGGGGAGACTGTCCAGGTCACTCAGACAGCCGAGGGCCTGGGGCCAGACAATTACTTAAACCTCAAGACACACATCCAGGGTGAGGTGCCATTCCTGCCAGACAATGTCACCGTCCACATCACTCCCTACAAGGAGCTCTACTCCTACTCCAGCTCAGGTAAGGCCTGTGCCCACCTGGCTTCAGTTCCTCTGATGCCACCCCTGAATGCCCAAAAACACCCGAGACACAGCAATGCTGACACTGTCTTCCCCACATCCCACGGGTTTCTCCTTGCTGTCCGGCAGCCGTGACATCCTCAGGCCAGCGGGAATACGTGGTGGCCGCGGGCACCGCCAACCAGAGCTTGTCCTACCGCCTGCGCCAGAACATCACCTTCTCTGGCTGCCCTCACTCGCGGCTGCCGGCGCGGCAGCAGCTCAGCGTGGCTCGTGCCTTCGCCCTCTTCGACAGCCACGAGCACGTCCTGCGCTACGCCCTGGCTGCCCGCATTGGCCCGGCACGAGGTGAGTGCCAGCACCCATCCCAGAGTGCCAGTTCAGAGTGCCAACCCCCACTGGGAGTGCTGCCATCTCCCAAAGCTGCGGAGCGATTGCTTTGCCCAAAATCAGCCAGAAAGGAGGGTTTTTCCAAGCAGTTTGAGCTGCAGCGCTGCTAGCATGGCGGGGGTGGCACTGGGTGGCACAGCCATGGTTCCCTGCATGGGACAATGGTGCTGTGACATTGGGTATAAATGGGAATGGCCACTCCCTGCATCTGCCAGATCTCTTTTTCCCCCTAACATCCCTCTGTGCCCGCAGATGATGCCGGGAATCCCGCGGTGAGCCCGTGCCACGATGGCACCCACATGTGCGAGGCACCAGCGCGCTGCCAGCCCGGCGTGGGCACGGAGTACACCTGCGAGTGCACGGCTGGCTACCGCCGAGACGGACGGGGCTGCCGAGGTCAGCGGGGCCGGGGGTGGCTGCTGGGGGGGAGCTGGTGGATCTGTGCCCCATCAGGCAATATCCCTGGTATTTGGGATGCTGGGATATCGCAGCACACATAGGGAGCTTCACCAAGCATACGGATGAATGATGAGGGGAAACTGAGGCAGGATGCTGGATGTCCCTGGGGAAGTGGTCCGGGAGCAAAGAAAAAAGAGGGAAAAAGAAAAGAGAGACAGGAAAAAGCAAAACCAGTGGAAAAATAATCTCTGTGTTTCATAAATCCAGCCATCTTCATTGTCGCTTTCCTATTACACCAAACTTCATAATGCAAATTTGTCTTCCAAATCCCTTTCCACAAGTATGTCCCTTTCCCAGTGCCTGTGAGCTGCACTGCACAGTGATGCTGGTAAGGAATTCAAGGGTTCTACCTTTCAATAAGGATTAGGATTCCTTCTCCTGAGGTCCCAGTTTGAGTAACCAATCTTATCTCTGTAGTTTCAAATCATTGATATCCCCAAATATTGGTGTGCCTTGAATGAAAGCTTATCAAAACAATACACCAAAAATGATCTTGTTATTTTTTCCCTTTTGCTTTGAAATTGTTAGAAAGTTAATTCTGCAGTTGAATTATAAATTGAAAAAAGCTCAGTGGCAGACATGGGATGGGCAGCATGGGGCAGGATGTTCCCTGTCACACCAGGAGCAGCCAGCCCCCCAAGATGGGGATGCCCAGCACCATCAGGGTGCCCTGTGTCTCCTCCTTTCCCTAGATGTGGACGAGTGTGCCGAGGGCCTGAGCCAGTGTGGTCCTTTCTCCGTGTGCCTGAACGTGCCGGGCAGTTACCGCTGCGAGTGCCGCGGCGGCTACCGGCCAGCAGGAGATGGGCAGGCGTGTGTGCGTAAGTGCCATCGCCGTTTTGGGGTGTCCCCAACTCTTGTGCCCCACGGATGTGTCCCGATCAGCCTCCTCTGTCCCCGCAGCGCTGGCACCGGCGAGTGACCCGTGTGAGGACGGGCGGCACCCCTGCGCTCCGGCGGACAGGGCGCGGTGTCTGTCCCGCGGTGACGGCCGTGCCACCTGCGAGTGCCTCCCCAGCTACAGCGGTGATGGCATCCACTGCTCGGGTAAGGGGGGCACGGGGGAACCCCACGCCGCAGCTGCTGGTGATGCCTGAAACAGGCTTCCTGAAACAGAGGGCAAAACAATTAGGTGTATAAAATGTGGACAAATTTATTCAAGGCCTTCAAGGTACATTGGGGCAAGCAAAGCCCCCCTGGGGAACTACACCCAAAATGGATGCTCGGGTGATGAGCTCTTCTCCTTTTATAAGTTTTGTCTTATTAGCATATTGGTCCCTAATTCTCCAATCACACCTTGAGGTGATGATACTGACTGCCCCAGGCCCTGCTTCCCTTTTCCACCGTTGTTTATATATTTCCAGGCCCTAAGGTAATGAATATGTCCTTGAATCTCCATCCAGAGAGCTTTGTTTCGGCTAAATGTGTTGAGAACAGAAGTTTTCAGCATTTTGTAAGAGCACGGAACTACACCAAGTTATAGATACATGAACAGGAAAAAACCCTGAAATTATTAAGGTATCACTGGGGTGTCCCTGTCCTGGCTGATCCCATTTCCCCCTGCAGATGTGGATGAGTGTGCTGAAAACCCGTGTCACCCGGCTGCCACCTGCTACAACACCCCAGGCTCCTTTTCCTGCCACTGCCGGCCTGGCTATGAGGGCGATGGCTTCCAGTGCACATATGGTGAGTTGCCCACTTGCCCCTGTGCCCTCCCTGCCTGGCACAACACCCCAGCCTCACTGTCCTCTTTTTTGGCTTTCCAGCAGCAGAAGGGAACCCGCAGCGGCTGACGCCATGCCAGCACGAGCAGATGTACCCGCGGGAGGTGCCACCAGGGCCCTCCCCGCTGGGTGACAGGCACGTGCCCCAGTGTGATGAGCAGGGCAGGTACCGGCCGCTGCAGTGCCACGGCAGCTCTGGACACTGCTGGTGTGTGGATGCAGCCGGGCAGGAGATTGCTGGAACTCGGACAGCGCCGGGCACCACCCCGCCACGCTGCGGGAGCCCAGGTCAGTCACACCCTCCAGGGTCAGGGGAGTGGGGTCAGGTGCTTGGACATCTGGCTGGCATCCCAATGACATCCCACTTACACCCAGCCAGTGGGACTGTGAGGCCACAGTGAGTGGAGGGGACCCAGAAACTAAAACATAAGGAGTTTCATCTCAACACGAGGAAGAACTTCGTTACGTTGAGGGTGGCAGAGTCCTGGAACAGCTGCCCAGGGAGGATGTGGAGTCTCCCTCTCTGGAGACATTCCAGGGTCACCTGGATGTGTTCCTGTGTCACCTACTCCAGGTGACCCTGCCTTGACAGGGAGGTTGGCCTGGATGATATCCAGAGGTCCATTCCAACCCTGAGGATTCTGCTCCTCTGTGAGCCCCTGCCTGACCACCTGGCTGGGGCTTCACTGCCATGGCCTGAGGGCAGGGTGCTGTCCAGTGGGTGCATCGAGGGGCTCGTGGGTGTTTAGGGTGCCCTGGCCCATGAGGTTACAGTGGCTGTGGCCATTGGGACACCTCCTGTGTCAACTTGTGATGGAGGGGACACCCGTGGGGTGTGGAGGGGACACCCGTGGGGTGTGGAGGGGACACCTGTGGGGTGTGGAGGGGACACCTGTGGGGTGTGGAGGGGCCTGGAGCAGGGCAGCCCTGACCCTGCCCAATCCAAGGGGTGCTGGAAGACCGGGCTGCAGTGGTGCCAAGTGGCTCCAGGGGAGCTGTGTGGCACCCCCTGAGTCCAGTACGGGGACGTTTGCCGCCGGCAGAGTCCATCCAGCAGCTGACGCCCTGCGAACACGCGCGGATGTACCCGCGGGAGGTGCCACCGGGGCCCTTCCCCGTGGGTGACGGCCACGTGCCCCAGTGTGACGAGCAGGGCAGGTACCGGCCGCTGCAGTGCCACAGCAGCTCTGGACACTGCTGGTGCGTGGATGAGGCCGGGCAGGAGATCGCCGGGACTCGGACAGCGCCGGGCACCACCCCGCCACGCTGCGGGAGCCCAGGTTAGTGACACCCGGGGAGACACGGCAAGGAGAGGGGGACACAAAAAAGCCCTGAGTCCCCTGAGTGGGGAGGCTGACAGGAGGTGACTGTCCCCTTGCCTGTGCCAGAGCCCACAGAGAGACCTCCCAGCATGTGCGAGCGCTGGCGGCAGAGCTTGCTGGAGCACTACGGCGGCAGCCCCCGCGGGGACCAGTATGTGCCACAGTGTGACAGCAGTGGGGACTTCACCCCGCTGCAGTGCCACGGCGACAGCGGCTACTGCTGGTGCGTGGAGCAGAGCGGCAGGGAGATCCCGGGAACGCGCTCCGAGCCTGGCACCACCCCACCCTGTAAGAGCACAGTGCCCCAAAGCCACCCTGCCACACCTACAGCACCCGCTCTGGGTGTGGGGCTGAGGGGACAGCACTCCCTGAGCCATCTCTGTCCCTCTATTTGTTTGCCAGGCCTGCCCACTGTCGCCCCGCCCAGCGTCCGGCCCGAGCCCCGGCCTGATGTGTCCCCACCGGCCACGGGGACATTCCTGCTGTACGCCCAGGGCCAGCAGATCGGGTACCTGCCGCTGAACGGCACCCGGCTGCAGAAGGAGGCGGCCAAGACCCTGCTCTCCCTGCATGTACGGTATCCTTGGGATGGGGATGGGGTGCAGGAATACCTGAGGGAGTTGGGGACAGGCTGGTGCTGCCACTCGGTGTTTTCACATCTTTCTGGATCACTTGTCTGATCAGCTGATTGAGCTGTCAGTTTGAGGGGTCACCTCTTGGGGCATGATGGTCTTTGGGGACATTGGCTGTGCTGGCTTAGTGCTGAGGTGGCACTTTGGACAAGGGCCTGGAGGGAGAGGATGAGGGGGAATGGCTTCCCAATGACAGAGGGCAGGGAGAGATGGGATATTGGGAAGGAATTTTTCCCTGTGAGGGTGGTGAGGCCCTGGCACAGGGTGCCCAGAGAAGCTCTGGCTGCCCCTGGATCCCTGGAGGTGTCCAAGGCCAGGCTGGACAGGGCTTGGAGCAACCTGGGACAGGGGAAGTTGTCCCTGCCCATGGCAGGAGGTTGGAACTGATCTTTAAGGCTCCTTCCAACCCAAACCATGCTGGGATCCATGGATTCTATTTTCACCTCCCTCCAGCCCTCCCCAGCAGAGAGGCAAGTCCCACACAGGTCCCAGATCTGGGACTGCCCACGAAGGGAAGAAGTTCAGGTGCTCCCAGAGCTTTCCAGCATTGGTCACAGCCCAGACTTCCAGCTGCAGGGCTCTACTGCAGACATGCCTTTTTCCTTCCTTGGATTCCTCTTGGATCTTGGCCATGTGCATCTCCAGCCAGGCCAGACCAAGGCAGAGGAACGCTGAAATCTGGGCCACGACCCTCCCAGCACCCTGGGGAAGTGAAAAGCCTTGTCAAGTATTCCATCTCCCCATCCTGAAGGTCATTTCCCGGGCTGGCTTTGCTCTTGGAGCAGCCTCTCCTTGAGGCAGAGGGTTCAAATCCATCTGGCCATGGGTGTGAGGCTGCACCAGCTGGCCTGAAATCCTGTGCTGCAGGATTCAGCTGGGAGGGTGCAGTGGGATCCCGTCAGGGCCGGGTTTTGCTGGGGAAATGGGATTTGAGTGTCCCAGGCAGCTCGGGATGAGGATGCTCACGGAGCCTCCTGGCAGGATGTCACCCCGTGTCCCTCTCCCGACCCTGGCAGGGCTCCATCGTGGTGGGGATCGACTACGACTGCCGGGAGAAGATGATCTACTGGACCGACGTGGCCGGCCGGACCATCAGCCGGGCAGGCCTGGAGCCAGGCTCCGAGCCAGAGACCATCATCAGCTCAGGTGTGTCCCCTGTGTCACCTGCCCACAGCCACATCTGCTGTTCCCACCACAGTTCCAGGGCTGTCCTGCTCCAGGCTGCTCCCATCCCGTGGTTTTGGGTTTGGGATGCCTGAGGGATCCTGGAGCAGCATTTCCCTGAGCATGGCCATCTCCCCTCAGGGCTCATCAGCCCCGAGGGCCTGGCCGTGGACCACCTGCGCCGGGCCATGTTCTGGACGGACAGTGGGCTGGACAGGATCGAGAGGGCGCGGCTGGACGGCTCCGAGCGCCGCATGCTCTTCGACACCGAGCTCGTCAACCCCCGCGCCATCGCCGTGGATCCTGTCAGAGGGTGAGCAGCAGCGATTCCGCAGGGATTTTGGGCTTTGCAAGGGGCAAAACCTGGACACAGCTGAGCCTGGAGCAGCTCTCCTGCTCTGCACACCCTGTAGGAGGGATTGGTTCTCTTCCCCAGTCCCTCTTTTATTTAATAATTCAGGATTTGGCTAAAGCTGTTGTTTCAGTATCAGGATGTAGATTATTTTGAAAAGCTTTGGAAACACAAGCTGTGCCTCCAGGGTGCTGTTGGGATACAAAATGTGCTGCTCCTAAGACTCGCCCTGGTCGAGGAGCTGCAGTTTGGGTCATAAACATGTTTGATATCGTTCTGCTCTGCTTGGAGAGATTTTTTCCTAATAAAATAAAGATGGTTCAGGCACTGATAAGGGGAAAACCAGGCCCTGCTCCTGGCAAGAACCAGGATAATCTCTCACCGCTCCTGACTGTGTGCCCTGTTTGTGCTTTATTTCCCAAGCAACCTTTACTGGACCGACTGGAATCGGGAAGCTCCCAAAATCGAAACTTCCACTGTCAACGGAGCCAACAGGAGGGTCCTGGTGCACACGGACATTGGTTTGCCCAATGGCCTGACTTTTGACCCCTTCTCCAAGCTGCTGTGTTGGGCAGACGCAGGTAATGTCCCCAAGGATGGACCAGAGAATGTCACACTGAGCCTTGAGGGAAAAACTGCAAGGTTGTTGATGTCTTCAGCCCAGTGCTACCTGTGGGCTCCACTGTTGTGCTGGGGGAGGTTTAGATTGGATTTTAGGAAAGATTCCTTCATGGAAAAGGTTGTTCTCAGGGCAGTGGTGGAGTCCTCATCCCTGGAGGGATTTAAAAGCCGTGTGGATGTGGCAGTTGGGGACATGGAGCAGTGGTGGCCTTGGCAGTGCTGGAAAATGCTTGGACTTGACGGTCTTAGAGGGTTTTTCCAACCTCAAGTTTATGATTCTACATCTTTGGGCTGAAAAGCTCTTTCAAAATGGAATAAATCAGGGAAAAGCTCTTCCCCCACAGGGTGCTGGGTCTGGGAATGGTCACAGCCCCAAAGCTGCCAGAGCTCTGGGAGTGTTTGGATGCTTTTAGGGATGCACAGGGATGCATGGGATTGTTGGGGTGTCTGCAGGGCCAGGAGCCAAACTGGATTCTGTAAAAATACAAAGAAAGCATTTGGTGTGGCATTTTCAGTGGGATTGGCAAGTGTCTTGTGTTTGAACAGGCACCAAGCACCTGGAATGCACATTCCCGGACGGCACAGGCCGGCGCCTCATCCAGAGCAACCTCAACTACCCCTTCAGCATCATCAGCTACGCCAACCACTTCTACCACACGGACTGGAGACGGTGAGTGAGGCAAAACCCATCCCTGCAAGGCTGGGAATGCTGAGCTCCCCTCCCTGAGAGGAATCCCAAATCCTGCAGCCTCCCCAGAGGGTCTCTGGAGAGCTGAGCGTAGCTCCAACAACACCTGCTTGTAAATCTCAGCACGGAGCAGTTGTTTAGCCACAAGCCCAACTCCTTCCCAAACTCACAGAAACAGTGGTTTGGGGTTTTTTTTTTTAACTAAACTTGGCTCAAGTCTTTGGATCTAGATCAGGTCAAAGGAAAGATCCTGTCCTCAGCCGTTCCCTCTGCCTCGGCAGCAGGAATTCGCCTCTATTCCCACTCCAGCTGGAAGCTCTCACAGCTCCCATCCAATCTTGGATTACAACAAACACTTAAGAGCTTGCCACGCTTGGAGGAGACTCTCAGGGAGATAATGTCTCCTTGGAAGGCTCTTTTCTGTGGCTGCATCACCACAGAGAAATGCACTGAATGAGATGGAGGGGGATTTTACGAGGCAAATTTCTTTCCACTTGTCCTGCAGGTGTTCAGAGCAAGCTTTTCAGCTGCCTGTTCTTAAAAACACATAGAGAGGGGGAAAAATCCCACATTTCATAGGTGACTAAAACATTTCTCCCCCTTTTTTTTCCCCAGGGATGGGGTGATAGCTGTAAATAAAGAAACTGGCTCCTTCACTGATGAGTATCTTCCAGAGCAGCGATCCCACCTCTATGGAATAACAGCAGTTTATCCCTACTGCCCTGGAGGTAAAATTCCCCCAAAACCCATCCCCTTGTGAATTCTGATGGCTGCTCAGTGCCTGACACACTAAAAAATCTCCATTTCTCCCTGCAGCAAGGAAAAAGTAACTCCAATCTCAAGGAAACAACAACATCTTTGCACCCAGAAGAATTTCAGACCCAGAAAACTGTCACTGCATATAAAGGGGAAAAGTCCTTCACCCAGGCCAGTGAAGTGCCCTGCTTTCCTGCAAAAGATTACCAAGTATTTTTTATAGTTATACCTCAAGATTTTACTACTGTATTTTTTTACCACGTGGAAAACATTGAGATCTCACAAAAAAAAAAAAGGTCCTGGGAAGCTCAGGCCACAAGTCGAACTCTTGCTCCTGCAAGATTTAAAATGTAGCTTTTTTTTACTCCAGTGCTTTATTTTATTGGAAGAAGAACAGTTTCATTTTTCAGAGTTTTGACAATCTGACCAAGAGGTCCTTTTATCCAAAAAAACAATTAAGTGCCTATGGGAAGCTTTGGATGCAGTAAATTGCTGGGTGTAAATAACAAACAGCCCTGAAGACAGAGACTGTGTTTGCTCCAAAATCCTGCAGAACAGGGATGGGATGTGGCAAAGGCATTGAAGATTTTTCCAGAGGATGATTCTGTGTTTTCACCACTGCCTCCATGCATGTCTTTTAGTATTTATATTAGAAGAATATGCTAGAATTGATCTGTTCATGCTTGTTGGGTCTTCCAAGTGCCTTCCTAGACCTACCCAGTGTAGACCAATACATGTTCAGAAATACCAGTTACATTGTAATGCTTCACTTTTTCTAGGTTACTTCAATAATGGAATAAAAAAAGGTTGGTTTAAGTTTCCCTTTGGATTCAGTCTTTCAGTATTTCAGCACAGGGAAGCAACAAGAAAGCCAGGAGCAAGCTGTTCCTAGGGCAGGACCTCAGCAGAAGAGGATTTTATGTAACATTCCCCTCAGCACAAAGCCAAACACAATGAAAAAGAGACAAAAAATTAAAAAAAAAACCCCAAAAACGTCCTATTTGCCAACTGAGAGCTCACCAGAACAATTTGTCTGTTTTGCTCAATTTCATTTATTTAAAGAAAAAAAAAAAAAAAACCTGACAATTCATCAGAAGTCAGAATTCAATTTCCTGTTTTCTTTCCGAACAGGAAAATAATCCCATTTCGAACTGCATGCCAGAATGGGATCTGTGGGTGGATCCTAATTGCACTAAGTACACACAGGGGCTAAAAACCTTCTCTCCCTTCATCTCCCCACTTTTCCCAGTCTGTGGTCAGTCTTGGGATCAGCAATGATGGCCTGGACAGCCACGATGGCTTCGTTGATTTTGGTTTGCAGCTCCCGCAGCTCCTCGATGTGCAGCAGGCGGAGGATTTGGGCAGCTTCGTTGATAACAGCATCTGGGGGAGGGCAGAGAGAGGAGTTTGCATTTTATCCATCATTTATCCATCATTTAGCCATAATTTTCAGCTCACAGGAGGGATTTAAGGAAGTTTTAACACTCTGTGCTTTGTTGCTGCTGGTGGTTTCCAGGCTGGAAATTGGGAATAATTTTCCCTGCTGCTCAAGAGGGATGAGGTGACCTCCAAACCTTCCCTCAGCTTCCTGCAGCTCAGGGGCAGAGAATCAGGGAGTCACAGGGTTGGAAGGACCTTAAGGATCATCTCATGCCAACCTCCAGCTGGAAGGTTGGTGTGAACCATTCCAGGGGACATGGAGCGAAAGTGAAGCCAGACCTGTGGAATTCCAGGTCACCTGGCTGCTCCTTAGAAAGGATCCATCAGGTCACGCCAACCTGAGCTGCCTGCATGGGATTTTAGGGAAAAGAGGCAGCTCAAATCCATGGAAGCAGCACAGATGTCCTCTGCTGGTAGCAGCAGGATTTACAAACAGCAGGATGCATTCCTCGGGCTGCCATTCAAAGCTGTTATTTAAACATATTCCCAACGATTTGGATTTAGGCTTTGCTGTTCCAAACCCAAAACGCTCAGGAGTGCTTGTAAATAACCAGCTGGGAGGGAGGAATTCTTTCCACTCCAGGATTTTTTTACTGTCCACATCAGCCCTGGGTTTGACAGTAATAACTTTGTCAGAGGCAAACATTCCCATTTAAAAGTCACATTAAGGAGCAGTGCTCACCTCCCGTGTCAAATCCAAGAATGTGCTTTTCTAGAGCAACAGGCAGACCCTGGGAAAAGAAAGAAAACACATTTTAAAATGTAATTTTGCAGGTAAATAAAATCAAGCACTTCAGCAGGTAACTGGAGGGGGGAAATAGGGGGTTTGCTTATATAAAAATGTCACTGGGGTTGATGAAATAATTCCCTTTGTGTCCTGAAACACCAAACCCAGAGTGTTAATAAAGCAAAATCTTCCTGCTTTCAGAATCCCCCATTGGATACACAGAGCCTGCATTCAATCCTTAAAAGGCCAACAGCAGCACTGGGAGCCATCCCCCAATCCAGCAGCTTCCCAGGAAAACAAAACTGGGCTTTCTTAAAAACTTGTGCCTTTCAACAGCTGCCAGGCTTGATGCAAAGATTGCAAAGAGCTGCAGAAATTCTCTGTAATCAAGTTTTGCTGAGCTCACAACATCCCCAGAAGCATCTACTGGAGTGTTAAGCTTAGGAATAAAGCGAAATATTCCATTTTCTAGACATTTTCTCTATTAAAATACTCCAAGGCAAAGTTTCTCAGTGGTCATTTCTGAGCATTGTTCTGTTTCTTTTCACCCTGTCCAGCTGCAGAGGAGTGGTCACACTAAATCATTACTCAGGGAGCTTCAACATGCACTTAAAATTAGATTTAAACATCCCAAATCCTAGCATTTGCTTTTCCTACCCTTTTGGCATTAGCCAAAAGCCTTGTATTTGGCACAGGAAAAACCTTGGAGTTCAATACCATTAATTTCTGCAGTGATTGGGGCTGGAAAGCTTTTAGACAGTGAGGATTTCCTTTAAAGGCTTTTATACACATGGAAAAAAAAAAAAAAGAAGAATCTGAGTTTGTCAAAACACACATTAAACACAAACTGGTGGCTGCAACCCATTTTCAAAAAGTGGGTTTTTTCCATGGCCTTTTTACAGAAAAATCCACGTTCAACTGCAGTCTTAAAAATCCATCTCCACTGTTAAAACCCTAAAAACACCACTCCAAAAAGATTCCACAAATATCAGATTTCCTACATGGATTTTTTAAGAAATGAGGTTTGTACTTAAGGCTGCAAAGAGTTCCCTGCCAGCCTGGGAGTCACACAAGCAGGAAAAATTGTGTCCTTTTTTTATTTTTTTTTTTTTTGTCCCTCCCAGTTCTTTGTGGATGAGTTCCCCAAGGTTCCTTCAGTGTCACCTGGAAATTCCTTATTCTCCCTTCTTCCCACACTCCCTGGGTTTGATCCTTTTTGGGAAGTTTGATCCTTTTTGGAATCCCCCCAGCCCATCCTACAAATCCAACCAGCTCACAATCCTCTGTGCAGCAGCTTCAAACAGGGAATAAAGCCAAATAATAAAGAGCACTTTTGCATCTGGAGCTACACAGATAATTTCATTTCCACCCTCATTCCCTAAAAATTTTTGTTTATGAATGATGCACCAAAAAATGGCCATTATGATAAATGATGCACCAAAAAATCGGTCAAAAGCAGAATAATAAATCTAATTTTTCTTTCTTTTTATTCCCAACCCAGCCATCCCCTCTGATTGGAGATATTTCCTTCTTTCCCCTGGCACGTGATGATGCTGATGGACTCTGCTGGTGCAGATTTTCCACCTTTTCTCCACATCCCTTGGAATGTGGCATTCCTAAGGAGAATAAACTCCCAGATTACATCACAGAAAGAGACATCTCAGCCCTGATGATGCTTTGAAGACCCAACAGACATGAACAATTCCCTGGCAGGAAAAAAATTCCCTCTTCCTCCAAGAAAATCCCATTTTGATCCCTGCTGTGCAGCTATGAAAACACCAACTAAAACCTGCATTTTATTAACATTACAGAACCCAAAATGAAGACAACA
This sequence comes from Lichenostomus cassidix, assembly GCF_008360975.1. Classification (NCBI taxonomy): domain Eukaryota; kingdom Metazoa; phylum Chordata; class Aves; order Passeriformes; family Meliphagidae; genus Lichenostomus; species Lichenostomus cassidix. The sequence continues at coordinate 2,270,244 of NC_139486.1, read as the reverse complement.
GCCTCAGCTGCTTTCCTGTTTTCCTGATTTTTTACCAGCTTTATGGATTTACAAGTCCAAAGCTTTGATTTACTCTTCCAATGTTTCTGGCAATTCCAGCAACTCGCAGCACCTGTGATTCCCACTTGGAAAACACCATCAGCAGGATGATGATAACAAACAAATCATGGACTATTGTGAGCAGCTGCCCCAAAAAAAAATTTAAAAATAAATTAAAAAATTAAAAAAAAAAAATAGAATTTGGGCTCTTTGAGCAGATTCAGCTGCTTTAGCAGGGATACTCACACACCTTCAGGGCAGGTGAGGTTGTCTTTCCCAGCCTTTCCCAAATGCTGGAGAAGTGGAATGCTGAAGGAATGACAAGCTGAAAACCCACAGTCATCCCCTGGAACATCTTCCCCACAGACAGCTCGTGGTTAGCAAAGAATTCTGCAAAAATCTCAGTTTTAAGGGCAGAAGTTTCCTTCAGCATCTCTTTTTTTTGGGGCAGAGAGGAGGGAGGAGTTGGATTTCCAACATCCCATTCCTTGAACACATAGGAGGTGTCCATATAAAGCAAAATATTCCACACAAGGAATAGCTGAACCTGTTTCTGCAGCCAAAATTCCAAGGAAAAGCCAGGTCATGCATTTCTTATCACACTCACTGGATAATCCTCTGGAAAACACCTCAGGGGAGAGTTCTTCCATGAGATCTCACCCAGGTGTATTTGCATCCAAACAGAACAAAAAGAGCTTTGTAAACTGCTCTCCACAACCCCCTGGATCTGCTGGAATCAGGACAGGGAGGATACAGGAAACTTCCAGCAGCCTCCTAAATGAAATGTAGGAACAGAACTGGTTTTGACTGAGAGGACAGACCTTTATCCTCATTAATTAAGTGGGAATAATTAACCCTGGCCATGTGCAGTGTGTACAAACCTCCTTGGACTGGCTGGCCTTGGCGATGGCATCCTGAGTCAAGCGCTCCTGCACCAGAATCCGGATGGCCTGGGAAAAAACAGGGAAAGGGGACAGGAATTAATTCATGCCTTGAGGTATTTCTCACTAATTCCAAGGGAAAAGGAGCCAAAATGATAACCTCAAACCCAGTTTTGTGTGAAAGTTTTTTGGGTTTTTTTTTTTTTTTTTTGAGAACTCTTTCAGCCCTTAAAGCTCTCCATTTAGGAATAATCTTGGCATGCAGGATCTTAGCCAGGTGTGGAAAACATCTTAAGCAGAAGTGACAAGGACATTAATTTCACACCATTAATTCCTGCCAGTGCTGGGACAGGAGCTGCAAAATACAACGAATAGCCTGGAATTTTCAGCCTGGAGAAAAGAAGGTTTAGGAGCTGCAAAATACAAGGAACAGCCTGGAAAGCTTGGGATTTTCAGCCTGGAGAAAAGGAGGAAGGAGCTGGGGGGAGGTTTGGATTTTCTCACAGGGAACAAGGACAGGACAAGAGGAAAAAGCCACAGGTTGTGCCAGGGCAGGTTTGGATTGGATATTAGGGAAAATTTCTTCATGGGAATTGTGGACAGGCATCAGAAAGGGTTTCACAATGGTGGAGTCTCCATCCCTGGAGGGATTTAAAAGCCCTGTGGATGTGGCAGTTGGGGACATGGGGCAGTGGTGGCCTTGGCAGTGCTGGGGGATGGTTTGGCTCGATGATTTAAAGCTCTTTTCCAACCTAAACAAATCCATGATTCCAAAGCCAAGCTGCTCACAAGCCCAAAGCAGCAGCACCAATCTCCTTTTCCTGAGATCTCACAGGTTTAACGCTGCAGCAGAGCAGCTTCTCCAGGAAGGAAATCCTTCTTTGGGAAGGAAATCCTGCTGAGAGCAGATTTTAGAAGGTGCTAAACCACCTCCCATATGCAGAGAAACCTGAAACAAAGCTTCCCAGCCAGGTTTGGAGAGGACTGAGTGCAGAAAGGAATTAATTTTAGCCTTGGGAACAAGAACAAGCCTTGACTTTGCCAATCCTGGTGCTCATCTCTTGTCCCTGGCTGCAGCACATGGGGTGAAATCCTATCAGAGCTATCAGTTACTGATACCTACAGCTCCCAATGCCTCCAAAAATAACTGCAGGAATACCAGGCAGGCAGACTTGCACAGGAAAAGAAGAATTGGCTCTGTCAACCACATTCCTCAGATTTTCCCTGACGAGCAGCCAAATGTGACAGAAGCAGCTCTGCATTTCTCCCCCAAGGATTTCTCCCAGTTTTGGTCAGGGATTAAAGTTGAGTTGATACCAGAAAGTTGGCATTAAATATTTCTAGAAACCTTTCACTGGAGGAAGTGGCCTGGACAAAAAAGAATGATTTGATGGGGAGTTGAATTCCAGCAGTGAAACCAGCCCTTGTTTAAGAGAATTCCAAGTGCCTCTGGCATGAGAAAATGGATATCCAACTGTGTCCCACAGATGCTTTCTGATCAACTTGCCAGATTTGAATGATGAAAATGGGGCTCTGAATGTCTGCTCCCCCTGGCCAGATGTCTGTGCTGTGCCTGCACCCTCTGGCTCTCCCAAAACATTCATTCCCAAGTGTCCAAGCCTGGATAGGGATGACAAATTCCCTGAAAACCTGCTTATTGTGGTGGAGAATTCAGGAGTTTAACTGACACCTTCTCATATCATCATCTCAACCCAAACCCCAGCTCTGCATTGTGCCTGTAATGTGGATTTTCACTGCAGGCATCTCCTCTGACTGGAATTAAAAGGGAGAAAATTCAGGCTGGTTTTGCCCAAATCTGTCTGAAAAAAAGTGAGAGTAAAAATGTGGAAATAGTGACAGAACTGTAAATAAATGTATGCAGCATTTATAGACTGATGCACCCAGTAAAGTCTGCCAGCCCTGGGAGAAGATCTGAAGGAATTTTGGTAAGAGTTGAGCTCATTGATGCTGCAAATCCTCAGTATCATCATTCCCAGGGTCTCCCCTCCCTACCTGACATTATTTTTCACTGATTTTTGTGGGGTTTTGAGGTGTTTTTTGGTCAGGGATTGATGGATGAGATGCCTTGATTTTAATGCCAAACAAAATTCAGCTTATTCCCATATTATGACACGATCAAGAAGGAACTTGGGATTGTTAGACTCTCATCAAGAATGTATTTTTTATTTAAAAAATACAGCATGGGTTTGATCCCAAATCTACTGAGTTCCACCAGAAAGTCAGAAATTTTCTTAAAGGCATAAAAAAGATGGTTTAGAAAATTAATTAGCCAACTGAGAGCATTTAAAAGCATTAATTAGTTGCCAAAATTAAATTAAACTGAATTAATTTACAAGGAGTAAAGAGTTCACAGGACCAAAAGAAGGAAACTTTTAACTGTGGCTTCTCCCTTGCTGTTTTTAAATATTGTTTTTAAATATCCTTGGCATCATTAACTTCTGTATTTTCAAGTTTTTTCTAATTTCTAGCACTGGAATAGAACCTTCTGCTTTGAGGATGTTCCCTAAGGAACTCAGCTAGAATTGTTTCCCAGGATAATTCTCCCTGCATGAATTTCCACCATTTATCTCCTGTGTTCTTATCTGCTTGAAAAAACACAGAGATGAGGGTTTTTTCCCCTATTTTTGCCTAAAAATTCATAGTTACCAGTAACTGCACCTCAAGCTGTGAACACACAGCAGGCACTGGGGAAAAGCAGGGAAAAAGGAGGTGGGAAAAGTGGGAAACTCACCTTGAGCATCACCAAGTAATCATCATGTCGCTGGATCTGAAGCAGGTTAGCCAAAGCCATCACTCCAGCCTTGAAATCAGGATTATTCACTGGAAAAAAAAATGAGGATTATCATTAAAAAGAAGGATTATCATTAAAAATAAGGATTATCATTAAAAAGAAATGCTGGTTTAACTGATTCCAGGCTTCCTTACTCCATGGCATTGGATTGCTCTGAAGGATGGGCAATTCCTCACCATGGCTGGAAGTGTTCAAAAAAACAAGGATGTGGCACTTGGGGACATTATTTAGTGGTGAATGTGGCAGTGTTGGGTTAATTGCTGGATTTGATGATTTTAGAGAGCTTTTCCAGCCTTAATTCCATGATTTCAAGGTCATGGAAACACAGCAGTGAGGAAATAATCTGACTACAGAGCAACCAGCACTGGGCTACAGAACCAGGTAAAGTCTTTGGGAATAAAGCAAATTACAGGCAGATATTCCCTTTTGTGGATTTTTATCACTGCAGAGCAGAACTGTGATTCTGGGTGAGGGCAGGATCAATTTTTGCTTTTTTGGTGATGGAGGAATGGAAAAAAAAGAGTTGAGGATTTAGGGTTGATTTTAGCAGCTCTTTCCCACCACTTCCATTTATTGTGACTGTGCCAAGCGGGCAAAAAAAATAAAATAAAATTGAAATTATTATGACAGGAACAGCTGGGGAAGACTGAGACAACATGAAATTCCTGACAGCATGGAAATAACCAGCCTGCCATCGTGTTTGCTTGGATATTTTTATTTTTTAAGGCATCTTGCTATTTCTCCCTCACCTCTGATGAGTACTTAAAATTCACAGAGCAAAGCTGTTCGTGTCAAGGTTCAGCTCTCTGCCTTCCCAAAGCTTTAAATGGGGCTTTAAAAATTTTAATTTGAGGTTGTGACAAACTCACCATCCAGGTTAATCAGTGGCTCTGCATTCTTTGCTGTGTTGTCAGTGTTTTTAGCACCGTCAGGGGTGGAATCCTTGTACTTATCAGCTGCAAAAGGAAGAGGCAAACATGGAGATCATCAGGGCTGAATTAGGGGGTGATGTTGGTCCTGAAGAGCAAATTTCAGGCTCAGGGTTTGTTTCACAGAGTGCAGCATTCAGCTGAGCCCACACAGGGGTTTTTCCATGCTTTTTTGAGGGTGGAATCTCCTGATTTCTCCTCCTCCTCCTTCACAAAATCCCAAGGAACAAACAGCTCATTTTGCCCATCATGAGGCACTGAGCAGCAGCTCTGCAGATCACAGGTATTTATTTATATCCCATCCTTGTCTTGGGCAGAGCTCAGCCCTGCAGGAATTAATGGGAAGGGGGAGGAACAGCACTTTGGCTGCTGTTATTTTGCCTCCAGTAATTACATTTGTATTCCCCAATCTCTCCACAAGGAAATGGAACTGCTGTGATTGGGGAGATTTAACTCCACTTTTTCATAACCTTGTCCTAGTTCCCAAGGGTTCCACATCTATTTGTTGTTAAAAAAAAAAAAAGGAGGTCTAAGAATAACCTCTCTGAATAAATGCAGTACTAAATATAATGCTTTTAATACACTTCAGAGTAAGTTCTCATAATGGCAATCCCACAGGGAGAAGGGGATAAATATCTACAATGGGATTGGTTGTACCCAGAAATAAAATAACAAATGCAATTATGCTGCTCCAGTCCCATGGGAGCTGAAGGGAAACAGTTTCTCTGAGTACAGGGTGAAAACAAGCCCACGAAATTCTGTTTTATTTCTTTAAAAAGTGAAAGATACTTTTGACATTGTCTGAATTTGATGAGAACTTCACAAAAATAGTGTGAATTTTTAAGGCATCTTGCTATTTCTCGCTCACCTACAATGAGTACTTAGGATTTACAGAGCAAAGCTGTTCATGTCAAAGTTCAGCTCTCTGCATTCCTAAAGCTTTAAATGGAGCTTTAAAAAAAAATTGGAATTACAGGATTAAGTTAAGGTAGTGCTTTATTCCAAAGGGTAATGGAGAAACAGCACTTTGCTGTTTTACTTTATTCCTTCCAAAGGAAAATAAAATAAAGCACTTTATTCCTTCCAAAGGGAAGCAATAAAATACTTTATTCCTTCCAAAGAGAAGGTGGCACTTAGTGGTGTTAGGAGCAGGTGGGGCACTGCTGATGTCACATCATTGTGACACCACGGCACCTCTGGTGACAGAGTGGGGGTGACAGAGTGGGGGTGACACCCTGCAGAGCTCAGGGTGCCAGACAGGGATGTCCTGAGCAGGGATGCCCAGCCTGGAACAGTTCCTGTTCGTGGCCCTCGGGCTCAGCTGCTTCTACCCTGGCAGCAACCCTCGTTCCTGCAGACCTGCCTGGGCCACCCTGGTGTGGGATGTGCCTCCCCTGGAGCTGGACAAGGGCAGTGCCTACAGGGGCATCACCACCACACAGCTGCTCTGCTGGAGCATCCCAGCCCTGGGCCTGCTGCTCCTGGCGGTTCTCCTCGGGCGTCACCTCAGCAGGAAAAAGGTGAGGGGCAGTAGGGTGGTGACAGGTGACCATGGGGACAAGGAAAGTCCTTCCCAGCCTTTGTCCAGCCCCAGCAGGCAGAGGTGGGGCCTGGCCACTGAGGAGAAAACCAAGCATTGCTGGGGGTTGGAATGAGATGGGATTTTAGGAGCCTTCCAACCCAACTCATTCCACGATTCCCACACTAGCTGCTCCCTGGGGCAGCCCAGCCAGGCCTGAGTTTCTCCAGGGGTGGCCTGAGGTCCCTCTGTCCCTGTCACCATGCTGCCTGCCCTGTGCCTTCCAGCGTCCTGCATGCTCCTGCAAGACCTCCAAGCTGCTCTCCCAGCTGAAGGAAAACCCTGACCTGCTGAAGAGCTACCTGAGCCACCTGCACAAGTGCAGGATGTCCTTTGTGGAAGAGTTCCAGGTCAGGCTGGATGGGGCTTGGAGCAACCTGGCCTGGCTGGATATTTGGACTAAAAGGTCTTTACAGGTTCCTTTCAATCCAAATCCCTCTGTGATTCTCCAGAGAAAAGAGCAAGGAACTACAGGAATGTTTCGAGGAGGAGAGGACACGTTTGGCTCCTTGCCCACACATTCCCAGCTCTAGCAAGGCTCCCAGGAAGGCTGGATGGGGCAGTGGATGGAGCTGTCCCAGAGCACAGGGACAGCACCTCTTGGATAATAAATAGTTTATTATTTTGTTTTATTTTTATCGACTCTGAGCTCAATGGAACATGGGATGGATGCTCCAAGGAGCAGAGGGAGTGACCCTGCACTGGGAATGCTGCAAAGTGCCTGCAAACCAAAGGGAAGGAATTCCTGGCTGGGAGGGTGGGAAGGAGCTGGGATGGAATTCCCAGAGAAGCTGTGGCTGCCCCTGGATCTCTGGAAGTGTCCAAGGCCAGGCTGGACAGAGCTTGGAGCAACCTGGGATAGTAAAAAGCATCCCTGCCCATAGACTGGATGATCTTCCAAGTCCCTTCCAACCCAAACCATCCTGGAATTGTGTGAAATGAATCAAAACCCCCCATTTCCCTCCCATTTTGAAGCATTAAATCAATTCCCTCCTACCATTATCTCCATATTCCAGCCTCACAGCCAAGCCAAGCAGCCAATCCACCGTTTCTTGTCGCTCCTGTATCTTGAAAGGACAGTTCACATCTTTCATGTACTGAGGAGCAAAAAGAGGAGAAAACAAATGGGTTTTAGCCACCTGGATGAATCAGTTGGGAGCACAGGAGTGATGTGTGAACAGTCATTTTCCTCACAGAAAATACTAATTAACAAGAACTGTCACTGTGAAATTCCTGCTGTGGCATCTGATCCATCCAGGACATGCTGGAGTGTCCCAATCCACCTCCAGCTCAAGTCTGACATTTGGCAGCAGCATTTTCTTTTTAATGAATGTTTTTTTAGTGTCAGGCTGCACCCAGAGAAGCCAAAACAGCCTGGGCAGTGAGCACAGCAAGTGACTCCAGGGGGAAAAAAAAAGAGGGATGAACAGGCACTGGGAATTACAGAGAAGGGAAATGGGAAGCAAGAGGAAGAGCTCCAGAGCCTTGTGGTGACTCCAAACGCTCAGGAGCACAGAGGAGATCACCCAGAGTCCAGCTGGATCCAGGAAATCCATCTGGAATGACACAAGGTGCAGGGATGAGCTGCAGCTTTCCCCCACATGCTGGCAAGGCCTGCAGGAGCCTCATCCACCCTCCTTTTGAGACAGCAGAAGCATTAACGCAGAAAAAATGTGTTTATTTGCAGTCAGACTTCTTTCTGCTTCAAGAGCTGAATCAAATCAGGCAAAAAAAAACCCAAACCAGACAAGGATAGGTGCTCCACCCATTGAACAAACAAAGCTGAGGGAAAACTATGTCCAAAATTCTCCCATTGTCATCAACTCCCCCAGTTTGGCTTCAACGATACACTTAAATTCCTAGAAATGTAAGAGTTCAGCAACAGGACAAATATTCTGAGTTCTTTCTGTCCTACAACCACAGCAGCTGGTAAAGATCATTCCCACCAGCACTTGTCTGGAGCAAGGAAATACCTTCTCAAAGGATTTGGGCCAATCATCACTGTGGATGTTCCTCAGATTCCCTCGGTCCTCAATCTTGTAGTGTCTGATTTTCTGGTCCTCCAGCCAGACTATGAAATTCCTGAACTCTGTTTCATCTGTGGGGAGAAGAAAACAAAGAAAAAGAAGAAAAAAGCCAATATTTGAAGTTTTGATGCAATTTATACAAATCCTGATGCCTCTGAGCACTTTCATCATTAAACACCCCCACATATATACAGAAATATATAAATATATATATGGTAAACCCACTAAAATTGTGTATTCTCTGACCAAAAATCAGAGTATTTTTTGATTTTTCAAACTGGCTGTAACTGCCTGACCTCGTTAAAAGGCATCAGCCAACAGACTGCTTTATTGGGAATGAAATTATAACTTAGCACGCACAGAAAGAAAGGTGGAAAAATAACAGAAAAATTAATTTTCTAACTCTGTTTTCCGGACAAACATGATATATGTAACATTAACACAACTGCTTCTCAAAAAGCACGACATAAACATTATCTCTCTTCATTAACTCCTCTTATTTGGGTTATTTGGGAGCTGCAGTTCCCCAATTCCCGGGCGGTGGGGCACTCAGGGATGCTCAGGTTGGGTGACACGATCACTGGGACAGAACCCAGCAGCTCACAGCTCTGGGCTTTCACCGCTCCCTCCAAACCCCGCTGGGATATTTGGGCTCCGGATGAGCTTTAATCATGGGATGGTTTGGGTGCCAAGGGACCCTCAGGCCTGTCTCATCCCACTCTTGTCACGGCCAGTGACACTTCCACCATCCCAGGCTGCTCCAAGCCTGTCCGCCCTGCCCCGCAGCCCCTCACCCCTGCAGTTGAAGCCGGCGGGGTTGTGGTAGTCGAGCGCCGAGAGCTTGCGGCGGAACATGGTCCCGATCCCGATCCCGGCCCTGAGCCCGATCCCGGTCCCGGCGCCGCCTCCCCGCCCAGGCCGCGCCGACAGCGCCGCACGCACCGGAACAAGAGGAACGCCCGCCCCCTGAGCGGCGTTCCGCACGCCTATTGGTCAGCACGCTGAGCGGCGGGAATCTAAACCAATCAGAGGGCAGGATGGACTGCCGGGAGGGGAAGTGCCGCTCGGCCGCGGGGATGGACGCGGTGGAGAGGGGCGGGGCCTGATGGGGGCGTGGTCTCATCTAGGGGCGGGGCCTGATGATGGGCGGGAAAACAAGGGGCGGAGTCAGTGCCAGGGGGCGTGGCCTGGCCTCAGTGCCCGCCCAGGGGGAGCTGGGGTGTGAGCTGAGCTGTGCTGGGATTGCTGAGGGCTGGGCTGGGGGTACTGGGAGCACTGGGCTGGACTGGGAGCCGTACTGGGGAATACCGGGAGCGCTCAGAGCTGTACGGGAAGCACTGGGGAGCAGTGCTGGGAGAACTCAGCTGTACTGGGGAGCACTGGGAGCATTGAGCTGTACTGGGGAGGACTGGGAGGCGTGATCTGTACTGGGGAGCACTGGGGAGCAGTACTGGGGAGCACTGGGGAGCAGTACTGGGAGAACTCAGCTGTACTGGGGAGCACTGGGAGCACTGAGCTGTACTGGAGAAGACTGGGAAGCAATGATCTATACTGGGGAGCACTGGGAGCGATGAGCCGAACTAGGGAGCGCTGTGAGCACTGATCTATACTGGGGGGCACTGGGAGCATTGAGCTGTACTGGGAACACTGGGAGCTGTACTGGGAGCACGAGCTTTACTGGGAAAACTGGGAATTATACTGGGGGGTACTGGGAGCACTGAGCAGTACTGAGAAGCACTGGGAGCATTTGAGCCGAACTGGGGAGCACTGGGCAGTGCTGAGCTGTACTGTGCTGTACTGGGAAGCACTGTGCTGTACTGGGAAGCACTGAGCTGTACTGGGAAGCACTGAGCTGTACTGGGAAGCACTGAGCTGTACTGGGAAGCACTGTGCTGTACTGGGAAGCACTGAGCTGTACTGGGAAGCACTGCGCTGTACTGGGAAGCACTGAGCTGTACTGGGAAGCACTGCGCTGTACTGGGCAGCACTGGGGAGCCGCCCGGTGAAGGCTGCCCGCTGCAGGGCTGTTTTCCCGGCTGGTTTTCCCGGGAGAAGGCGCTGAGCTCGGGCTGGCAGCAGCACCGCCCCCGTCCCGCCGCCCCCGCGTGGCTGCGGTGGCACTTCGCAGACGCGGCGTTGACAGCGTGACGAGCCGATGCGATATTCGTGGTGACATTTCCCTCCGTGCCAGCCCTTCCCAGCGCTCCAGCTGGCACCGGCACTGCAGGATGGCACCGGCATGAGCCATCCCCCTTCCGTGTGCCCAGGGGTATGCAGAGGGGATTCTGCCTCCCTTTCCCTTTAGGACCATTCCTCTCCCATCTGCTGGATCTCCTCCAGCTTCTGCCTGGTTTAAGGAGGGCAGGGACTACCTGTCAAATCAGCCTCCTTCAGCTTTCACGGAATTCCAGAATCCCAGAATGGTTTGGGTTGGAAGAGACATTAAAGTCCATCCAGTGCCACCCCTGCCATGGGCAGGGACACCTTCCACTGTCCCAGGTTGCTCCAAGCCCTGTCCACTTCCAGGGATCCAGGGGCAGCCACAGCTTCTCTGGGCACCCTGTGCCAGGGCCTCACCAGCCTCCCAGCCAAGAATTCCAAATATCCACCCTAAACTCCCCCTCTCCGTTTGAACGCGTTCCTCCTTGTCCTGTCACCGCAGTTCCTGAGGAAGTGTCCCTCTCCCACCTCCCAGCTGGAGCCACACATGTGCCAGCAGTGCCAGGCAAGTGAGCAGGAAAGGCACAACTCCAGCACGGCTAAAAGGAGCTTGGAACCATCCCCGCAGTGCCCTCGGCCACACGAGTGTCGCACATTGTCCGTGCCACCGAGAGTGACAAGGACGGAGGCAGTGAAACCTCCGCTCTCCACCCCTCCCTGCCTTGCTCACCCTCAGAACAGCTCTTCCCCACCCATCCCTGGATCCCACCCTGCATCTGAGCATCATCCCCATCCCCTAGCGGCTTCCTGCAGCACCCCCCGGGCCAAACCCATCCCTGCGAGGCTTCGTGCTTCTCCTCCCCGCGCTGCGGAGCTACCGGCCTTGCGGCTAATGAACGCAATTAGTGCAGATGGGTTTATTGTCATTAGGGAGCCGGCCAGGGCTTGGCTCCGGCGGCAGGGCTGGCAGCAGCGCAGGGAGCAGCGTTTCGCCCACGCTCTCCACGGATGCTCCACACCTCCTCCCGCTCGGCAGATGCTGCTGGCTCCGAGGTGCTGCTGCTCCGAGCTGAAGCCTGGGGAGGTGAGGATGGAAGGGAGCAAGCGTTGGAGCTGGAGAGGAGCCAGGGAGGTTCGGAACAGCTGAGCTGCCTGGCAGGCGAGGAGAGACTTGGCTCGTTGCTTCCCGGTGACACCATTTTGCTTTCGAGCTGCTCTGATGGACACGGGAAAGGATGGAGGGGCTGGGAGGTGATGTTGCTGCTCGTCAGGGTGATGGGAAAACTGGAATGGCTGCACAGATCCACGCTGGGCTCGGTGCTGGTGGTTTCACTGCAGAACCCACGGTGACACCTTGTTCCCAGCCCCAGGAATGAGCTGAGGCCAAGCAGCCTCAAACTGTGTCCTGCTGCTTTGCTGGGAAAACACTCACCCGTGAGGGTCCTGGGAAACCAGAGGGAAAATTCAGGATGTGGAGAATTTGGTAGGAGCAGAGTATGATTGATGCTGTGATCAGGAGGTGTTTTGGCAGTAGAATGAGTAAGAATCGTGGAATCACAAAATCCTGGAGTGGTTTGGGTTGGAAGGGACATTAAAGCACATCCAGTTTCACCCTCTACCATGGGCAGGGACACTTTCCACTGTCCCAGGCTGCTCCAAACCCTGTCCAACCTGGCCTTGGACACTTCCAGGGATCCAGGGGCAGCCAGAGCTGCTCTGGGCACTCTGTGCCAGGGTCTCACCACCCTCCTCATTAAAAAAATTCTTCACATCTAGTCTGACTCAACCCTCTTTTAGTTTACAACCTTTTTGCTGTCACTCCAGGCCCTATAAAAATCTGTCCTTCTTTATAAGGTTCCTTTAGGCACTGGCAGGAGCTCTGAGGTCTCTCTGGATCCTTCTCTTCTCCAGGTGAACATTCCCAGCTCTGCCAGCCTGGCTCCAGAGCAGAGGGGCTCCAGCATCTCCATGGCCTCCTCTGGTCCTGCTCCTGTTCTGACTCCCAGGGCTGGCAGGAGAAGGAAAGAGAGGGGAGAATGGATGGACAATGAAGTTGGAAATTTTAGGTATCTCCAAATTTTGGAGCAAGGAGCAACATCCCACCCTGAATGAGTTAGTTCTCCCCTGACCTGGCTCATCCTGTGGGAACAAAAAGCTGCTGAAAACCCAAGAGGTTTCACATTCCCTCCTTGACAGGCAGCAAAACTCCTGCTAAACCCTCGCTGAGAGGCAAACCCCCTTAGACCCCCTTGGGAACAACACCCAACCACGACCAGGATGAGAACCCTCCTCCCCAGAGGTCGACACGCACACAGAATCATCTCCAGAGGCTTGAAACAAATCCAAAAGTTTATTTCCAACGAGTACACAGACCATGTGGGATGGGGATGCGCTACACCACGACTGGCTTTCGCCTACAACCACCCCCTCCCCAAAACCCTGCTGGAGGCAGGTTGGCAAACCATGGGCAGATTTGCTCCCTCTGCAGACAAGAAAAGTCCTTTTTCCAGTACTCCAGATGTTTTTTTTTTTTCTTTAAAAGCCTGGGGGTAGTGGAATGTTGTTTGAGGCCAGGCTGGAAATCCAGCGCTGGGATGGAGGGATGGCTGGGATTTTTGTTGTGAGGAGGGGAAACAACCTTGGCAGGCGATTTCTGCTTGGCTAACAAAGGCAGACCTGTGTGAGTAAGAAATTCTAGGGTGAAATACCTGGCAGCACACCAATGGCAACACCACAACCAACAGAAAATCAAGCCCAGCAACGTAAAACACCTTCAATGAGTAGTTTGGGTTAATTCAAAATTTCCCCCTCCCCGCTCCCCCCTAGTCATGCAGGTTTATTTCATCATCTAAGTTATTAAGAATTCGAGTTGTAAAATAGGCAAGTCGTTTAAAAAATTATTACAAACCACTTTAGGGCAGTGTTTGAGAAGGGGTGGGGTGGGAGCCCCGGGTCAGACCGGCTGCACTTCACTCTCTGTGGCAATAAATCAGATTAAAAAGAAAAGCCAAAACCCAGGATGGGGTATTTACATCTCTGCCTGGTGACACCAAGAGTGAAACCAGCTGCAGAGCTAACAGCTTCATCCATCCTTCATCCTAAAGCTGTGGGAGCTGTAGTAAAAAGAGCAAAACTGGGGGAATTAGGGAGTGCTGGGACCATCTAGGCTACTCGTGGCTTATAAACATTCCCAGATGCCAAAAGTTTGGAGCCCAGTGTGAGAACAACTGGCCTTCTCCGTAGAAGAACTAGAAAAAGAGTATGAAAAGGTAGAAAAACCAAAAAAAGCACTTTTTGACGGGCTAGAAAGAGTCACCAAAAGGTACCTAAAGACTGTTGCCCTCCCAGATCCACAGGGATTTTTAAGCTCACACCTGATTCAGAACTGGCTCAGCAGGGTCACCACAGACCCCCAAAGCCCTCTGTGACACCCAGCTCATTTTGTACATAAATCCCCACATTAGGATTCCCAAGGTGATGATTCCCAAAGTTTCCCAGGAGGACAGATGAGTGGGGAAAGCCAGGAGGGGTTTAGCAGCAGAAAGGAGAGACAAGCCACATCCTCAAAAACATGGACCCAAAGCAGAGCCCAGAAACGTGGCGTGTGTCCCCCCAGAGCTGAGAGAGGATGAAGAAGACCTGGGAATAATTCCCCAGCCTGGCAGGGAGCCCAGGCTGTGTGTAAACAGGGAATCAGGCACCTCCTGAAGGGACAGCCCCACGGATCCTGGAGCTGCTCCCCTGGCCCTTCCCAACGCGCCGAGGGGACAGCGGGAATGGGAGAGGCGGGAAGGGGCAGAAACGTCCCACCAAAAGCAGCATCCCAGCATCCAGCAGCATCCTACAGTGGAGCAGCATCCCATTTTGGAGCAGCATCCCTCCATGGGGCAGCATTCCATGGTGGAGCAGCATCCCTCCATGGGGCAGCATTCCATGGTGGAGCAGCATCCCTCCATGGGACAGCATTCCATGGTGGGGCAGCATTCCATGGTGGAGCAGCATCCTTCCATGGGACAGGACCTCATGGTGGAGCAGCATCCTACCACAGAGCAACATTCCACCATGGAGCAGCATTCCTCCATGGGACTTTATCCCACCATGGAGCAGCATCCCATGGTGGGACAGCATTCCACCATGGGGCAGCATCTCACCATGAGGCTGCATCCCACCATGGAGCAGCACCCCTTCATGGGGCAGGATCCCACCATGAGGCAGCACTCCATGGTGGAGCAGCATCCTACCAAGGAGCAGCATTCCACCATGGGGCTGTATCCCACCATAGAGCAGCATCCCATTTTGGAGCAGCATCCCATTTTGGAGCAGCATCCCACCATGGAGCAGCATCCCATGGTGGAGCAGTATCCTACCATGGAGCAAAATTCCATTTTGGAGTAGCATCCCATATTGGAGCAGCCCCATGGGGCTTTATCCCACCATGGAGCAGCATCCCATGGCAGAGCTGCATCCTATTTTGGAGCTGCATCCCCCCATGGGGTTGTATCCCACCATGGAGCCGCTCCCATGGAGGAGCCACATCCCAGTTTGGAGCAGCATTCCACCATGGGGCAGGATCCCATCATGGGGCAGCATCCCATGGTGGAACAGCATCCCATGGCAGAGCTGCATCCCATTTTGGAGCCACATCCCATTTTGGAGTAGCATCCCACCACGGAGCAGCATCCCACCACGGAGCAGCATCCCATGGTGGAATAGCATCCCATTTTGGAGCCACATCCCACCCCAAAGCAGCATCCCAGCACTGAACACCATCCCAGCACGGAGCAGCATTCCAGACCAGCCCCAAGGGAAGGAAGTGCCACCAGGAACCGGGAAAGAGCAGGACCAAGCGAGGAGGGCAGAGGCACAGAGGTGTAGGAGAAAGGAAAGACCCCGGAAAGAAGCGGTCGACTTTGATTTTGGGATTTCTGGCTCCCCCTGCCCCCGGGCTGGCACCTGCCCTGTCACAGGAGGTATTTCAGGCACGTCTAAGGCATCTCAGGAGCTCTCTTTGCTTTCAGAATCGCCTCAGCTTCCTCCCTACGGCTTCTTCCACCAGCACGTGGTGCCGAACGCTAGAAAAGAAAAGTCTGGAGCGGATGAACAGAATTCAAACTCTCATGCACTACCACTGAATGTCATCACAGGGCTATGGAGCACCAAGCACGACACAGGAATCACTTTTACTTGCAGAACCAAAGCTAACCATAGAGAGAATAATAAAAAGTGGGGTTTGCTGGGAACACAGAGCTGCCAGTGTCCCCTCGGCCGCCCTGCTACGCTACAGCCAGAAATGAAAAAGCACAAGACCAAACATTGAGCAACAGCACAGCCACCTAACCTGTCTCTATATATCTGACAACTTAAATCAAAAATATTAGCTTGGAGAGAAACCAACAATATCATTCCAAGAAGGTTATACACATCCTTAGCAGTTAACTTTGCTCAGCACAGCTCTGGTGCTTTAAATATGGAACAATCAAACAATTTCATGAGCAGAAAAGTGACACAGATTTATTCTTTACATGGGTTTTTTTTTTTGGGTTTTTTTTTCTGTTTTTTTTGTTTTTCTCTTTCTAGGCAACTCTACAGACTTCAGATCTTTTGCCTCGCAATGCAGATCATCTGATTCCCCCAAAGGTGGCCAGGTTCTTTAAACATGCACATCTCTGTAGCTTCCAGGCCGTGTTTTTTAACTGATTTTTGTTTAAATTCTGCGGGCCAGCAGGTCGTCCCCATTCCTAAAAACTCTACATCAGTGTTCAGGGTGGCCTGAGTGCCTGTCAGGCTCCTGTGGGGTTTACAGGATCACACAGAAGAACTTCTTCTCTCTGAAGGGGTTTTCTGAGGCCGGGACTGGGGTCAATAGAGGGTCCTCCTTGGCGTGGGCTTCACAGTAAGCCATCAGGTCTGCTGCTGCTTTGGACACCTGCAAGGGAAGGAGCCCTGCGTTAGGGACAGGCTGGGGACATCCCAGCTGGACAGGTGGCACCAGCAGGGCTGGGCTGGCAGCATCAGGTCTGAGATAAGAAGCTGACCAAAGGCACGGCAGCACATCCCTGCTGGGGTTGGCTTCTCACCCCTGGGCTCTGAGGTGCTCTGGCAGGGTGAATTCCCATTCCCAGACTTCCCCATCCTTCACTTGGCTTTAGCATCCCTGCAAGCAGGAGCAGCCACAGCAGCATTTCCTGCCCTCAGCCACCAACCTCACTCTTATCCCAGACATGGCAGCAGCTCCCGAGCCACTGGAGCTCATCCCAGCCCTGGAGCACTTCTCTCCCTGGATTTAGGCTCTCAGCAAGGAGCTGAGATGCCCTGGGGATAGTCACTCCTTCCTGGAGCCACAGGGCTCCAGGTGATGCTTCCTCACCCCTGGAAGTGTCCAAGGCCAGGCTGGACAGGGCTTGGAGCAACCTGGGATAGTGGGAGGTGTCCCTGGCAGGAGGTTGGAACAAGATGGGCTTTAAGGTCCCTTCCAAAGCAAACCACTCCCAAATTCCATGATCCCATGGGTGAGGATCTCCCCCTGCCTTCAGCCAGCACCACCAGGACCACATATCCTCCACAAACACCACTTGGCTCCACATCCCAGCTCCCACCACCTCCCAGCATTCCCAGAGCCACCGAATCCCCAGAATCCCTACCTTTATCCTGTCGATATTGGCTTCCATCTTCAGCTGCTCCACCAGCTTGCGGGCTTGTGCTATGCTAGCAGTGTTGTTGCTAGCCATGGGCAGGCCAGGAGTGTTCCCAGGATGGGCTGGGGCAGGAACACACCAGGATCAGCTGCTGGGCTGCTCCAGACCCCCAAAATTGGGCTGGGATTGCTCACGTGGAGCGTCAGAGCCGTCGGAACGAGGATGGGAGATGCCAACCCAGTGGTGCCCTCCCCATCATCCCCAGAGCAGGGGGTCACCCTGAGGTGACACTGGGGCCATCCAGAGCCCAGCCTGCAGCAGCAGCACCCCAGCTGAGCTGCCCTTTGGTGTTTGCTGTGCCATGAAAGCCTGGGACAGCAACAAAAACCAGGGAACAGCCTCCCCCCAGCAGCCTGAGCTGCCGTGCCAGACTCACTCCCTGCCCCTGCCAATGCCCAGCGTGTGTCCAGTGTCCCTTGGCCTCCCTGGCTTTGTCCCTGCTGCCAATTTGGACATTGAGATGCTGAACAGGATGCTGGAGCTTCCTGTTTCTCGAGATTTCCAGCCCAGGCAGGCAGGGGATGCTCATTAAGGCCAGGCTGGATCACGGATGTTTTTCCGGCACCTTCCACCAGCAGTGAGCTCTGGCAGAGGCAGCAGAATTCCAGCATCTCCAGCAGTGTTTTCCAGCACTGCTCCTGCCTGCCAGCTCCAAAATGGGGTTTTTTGGCGATGTCCTGCACATTGAGACCCCTGGGCGATGGGACAAGCCCTAAAATAAGGGAATTGTGGTGTTTCAAGGGAAAGCTGAGGGCATGCCCAGCTCAAGCCCATCTCAGGGGGTTTAGTGTTTGGAGAGAGGCTCATCCTGGGATTTATAGCAAAAATCAAGCTGGCATTGCTGCCTGTGCTTGGAGGAATCAAGCAAGGGCCAGCCAGGGTTTGAGGATGAGGAGGGAAGGACAGGGAAGGGTTATTTTTTACCAGAATCCGATCTCTCCGCTGATTTGTGCCTCTAAAGGAAGCTCTGCTCCTCTTGGCCTACAAACAAAGAGAACAGAAAACGAAACTCAGCTCTGCAGGAACATCATCACAGCACCAGGGACCCTCACAGACACAGGTGCCACATCCCCAGCTTCCTCCCAAGTGTCCCCTGCCCCCTGCCCTGCAAGCCCAGCCCCCAGTGACACATTTTTGTTTGCATTCAGCGAGGTTTTCAGCACAGGAAGAGGTTTCAGGCAGCGGGCAAGTAGCCCAGGGCTGCTGGCAGCCACGACAAGGCTGGAGGATGCACAGGGACAGGGCATGGATTTCACTGTCTGCTGCACAGAGCTCGTGCTGGGGTGGGATGGAAGGAGCATCTCCTGGGGAATTCTGCCAGAATCCTCCATCCCGAGCTCCTGGCTGGCTCTGCTCCCCTCTGGTCCATCTCTCTGTCACTGCCTGAGGTGTAGCTCAGCCCCTGCATTGTTTCCATGCTGGTTTATCTCATCTCTCCCCCGTTTTTTTGTGGCTGGAGAGGGGTTTGGGCAGCAGAGTGCATCCCTGCTGCTATTCCTTCCCATTCTCCCAGAAAAGCCATGGAGTGTGCAGGTTCAGCCCAGGTGCTGCTGCTGCACGGTTTGGGTGCCACGGAGATTTTTCTAACGTCATTCTGATGGAATCCTCATCCCTGAGATCATCTCATCCCTGGAAGTGTTCCAAAAGGGTGGATGTGGCACTTGGGGACATGCTGGGGGAATGGCTAGGCTCGATTTCAGAGGGCTTTTCCAATCTTAATGATTCCATGTTGTGCCAAAGGATCTGTTCCAGTGGCAGAGGATCACTTCAGTGATTTCAGTCACTCCACGTTTAGGGTCCATGGGAGCAGGGAGGACTGCTGAGAGCATCTCTGGGGCTGTTACAGCCCTGATCCTTTAAATTATCCTATAGGTTTATAAATCATAAACTGCTGCCACCCTCCTGCAAGGAAACCCTTACTCCATCCAGCCCTAGGGGCACTAAAGTGGGGAAAACAGCCCCAAAAATAAGGTTAGGGAAGGGTAGGACCATCTGTGAGCACATGCCTGCTGGGACAATGCTGGGGACAACGTGGGGGACTCTGGGGCAACTCAGCCACCTCAGAGGAGCCTCCCAGGAGCCACCACACCCTCAGCCAGATGCTCTGCAGATGCTTCAAGCAGAAATGAGAACCAGTTTGGGGCCAGCAATGGTTTTAGAGCATTTCCACCCCGGGGAAATGGGGTGTTTCCTCCACTGTAAATAACAAAAAAGCAGCAGGTGACACTTCAGATTGAGGTTGTGAAATCAGCCCTGCACTGGCTCAGGGGGCAGGGATGGTGCTCAAACAGGGCAGCCACAAGAGCAGCTTGAAAATCCCAAAGTGAGGAGACCCCACTGTGCCCCTGGGAAGGTGTGGAGCCACCAGGAGCAAACCCAAACCTCCAACTCTTTTTGAGTGGATTTATCCTAGAATCCCAGAATTATTTGGGCTGGAAAGGATATTAAAGCTCATCCCATTCCACCTCTGCCATGGCAGGGACACCTTCCACTGTCCCAGGCTGCTCTAAGCCCTGTCCAACCTGGCCTTGGACACTTCCAGGGATCCAGGGACAGCCACAGCTTCTCTGGGAATTCCATCCTAGCCCCTCCCCACCCTCCCAGCCAGGAATTCCTTCCCAATATCCCATCTAAATCTCCCCTCTTCCAATGTGAAGCCATTCCCTGTGTCCTGTCCCTCCATCCCTTGTCCCCAGTCCCTCTCCAGCTTTTTTACATCCCTTTAAACCAACCCAACCCCTTCCACAAGCAGTTAATAAACCATAACCCCTCTGCACAACAAAGTACCACAACAACCTGGCAAGATCCCGAGTTGTAATTACAGTGCAGAGCCCAAAAGAGACAATATCCATGTCCTGGCCATGTTAAACATCATTAGCATGAAAATAATGAGTAAGCACTCATTAACCTGTGGGCTCCAAGGCAGGAATCCCATTATCCAGGCACACCTGCCATTCAGTGAGGGAAATAAGGCACTGCCTGTATTCCCCTGGGAGTGCCATGAAACTCCTTTCCTTGTGGGTGTGAGAGATAATGGGAACACCAGGAAACATTGGGAAGCACAGTGGTTTTCCACCTTATCCTTGGGATTTTGCTGGCCAGGGCCAAGAGCTGAGATCTGATGGAGGAGATCTAGAGATGAATTGGGATAATGCTGGCACAGCTCCCTGAGTGAGCTGAACCCAAGGGCTGCCATCCCTCCACCATCCTGGGAATGCCCAGATTGCCCAAATAGGATCAGGCAGGCTCTCTGCATCCACCACATCTCCAGCCCTGGCTCTGGAAGTGCCTGCCACTGCTAGGGAAAATGCTTGGAATTACAATGCCTGGAAAAGAAGCTTCCTTCTAAATGAATGCTCAAATATTTTGGCGTTTTTCCTCGGATTTGAGGATACTTTCCTGGGTGTTCTTTGGTTGACTGCAATGAGTAAAGAGGAACTGGGGGTTGAAGGAGAGGAGGATGCTCCAGCAGCTTGGCTTGGCTTAAATCTCTTCCCTGTGAGGGTGGGCAGGCCCTGGCACAGGTTTTCCAGAGAAAACCCTGGATTCCTGGAAGTGTCCAAGGCCAGGTTGGACAGGGCTTGGAGCAACCTGGGATAGTGGAAGGTGTCCCTGCCCATGGCTGGGATGGACTGGGATGGACTTTAAGATCCTTTCCAACCCAAACCATTCTGTAATTCTATTAAAATTGCTTGCAATAAATGCCTGGACACAGAAATTTTGCTGCTGATTTTTCCTAGTTGGTCCCTAAGCTCCACAAAGCCTCCTCATTTGTTGCTGTCTGGTGAGTGAAGAGCCTCTGGTCCATCTAAATGACATTTTCTTCTGTCACCAGCAGCCCTCAGCCCAAACAGGCACCAAAATTTGGGATTTTCGTGGGCAAACAGCGAGGCACATCCCTGACCCCTGATGAAGCTGCATCAGCTCTTGGTCTGCTCATTGAAGCTTTGCCAGAATTTTCATATTTTACCCAGGATATGGAGCAAAAAATGTGGATGTGGAGCATCCTGCTGGGATGAGCTTGGGGTTTAAAGTGCTCTGAGCTAAAAGCCACCCCTGCTCTGGGCCAGGGGACAAGCAGCCCTCCTCCATCCCAGCAGGTCCATCCCATCCACCAGGATTTCGGGATGCAATTCCACACCAAACGGCACATCCAACCCAACACAGCCACTGCCAAAGGAGCATTTCTTGCTGCTGAGCCCTCCTGCTAAGCTGCCATCCCATTCCTCCCTCCCAGCCTGGGCTCCTCAGGAGCTGCCAGCTCTGCTTGCAGGAGAGATCAGGCTTGGTTTGCCAGCTCCTCGTCAGCACAAGCTGCTGCCTGCTCTGCACAGAGCTGAGAGGCTCTGGAGCAGAAAGGATCCTGCAATCCAAGTGTTGGATCCATCACCAGCTCCAGCTCCAAACCCATGGAATCAGAGCTTAACCACCTCTGGTAAGTTTGTTCTCCTCTCTTAGTTGGGTTTTGGCTCAATGTCCATGTGGGTGGAGATTGGAATTCTGAATGTTTAAAAAAATGGCATTTCCCCATCCCTGGCAGTGTCCAAGGCCAGGTTGGATGGGGCTTGGAGCAACCTGGGATAATGGAAGGTGTGGGGTGGAAAAACAAGAGATTTAAAATCCCTTCCAACCCAAACCATTCCACAGTTTCATGATTTTAAGGCTGATTAATCAGTGCAATTACCCCAAACAGGCCCTGCCTTTACAGAAGAGCTCTCTCAAAACACAGTTTGCACTAGGCTGGGCCTGTCACTGTCCAAAGGCAGTCCCAACCCTGGGAAGAATCCCTGGAAAGCACTTCCTGACATTCCAAACTGGCACTGAGTGAGATTTCGTGGCTATCAGGAGGCACTTCCTGCATCTCTCCAGCTCTGAGGTCTTTGCCCACCCAGCTGTGCAGTTTAAACCTGTGGAACACATCCTTTCCTGCCAGCTGGAATTGGAATAGGCAGGGAGAGGCACTGGAATAGGCAGCTCAGTCCCTGGAGGGGTTTAAAATCCATGTGGATGTGGCACTTGGGGACAAGGGACAGCGGTGGCTTTGGCAGAGCTGAGGGAACAACTGGACAAAATGATCCCGGGAGGTTTTTATAACCTTAATGATTCTAGGATTCCATTTTCCAGGCTTTTTTTCACCTCCCAGTCAGGCTTTTCTCAGCTTCCCAGAAAACCCTTCTCTCCCCATCTGAACCAAAAGGAAAAGCAGGAATGAAAGAGAAAGTGCTGACACTGGCCAGGGTGAAACCTCTCTGTTCCCTCACCACAGAGACCGAAAGCAGCATCAGCCAGCCCTGACAACAGCTCAGTTTTGGGGTGAAAGCAGAAGCCTCCCTGCTCCTCAGCTTCAAAAAAAAATCCCAATTTCCATCCCTGATGCACCAGCATGTTCCACTCAGTAATAGCAAAGAGGGTGAATTCCATTGGGGCAGTCAGGATTTTGGGGAGAGCAGGGATCAGGCTTGTTCCTACCAAGCAGGCATCACCCAGGGGGGTTTTGCTCCAGAAAAGGTTGTTTTTTTGGGGTTGGGTTTTAGTTTTTTTGGGTTTTTTTGGTCCAGAAAAGGTGGGATTTGTCCAGCAAAGTTTCCAAGCTGGGTACCACAATGGAGGGAATTATCCCAGGTCTCATTCCTGCTAGGATTTCTCCTGCTCCCTGAGCTTCCCAAGAGCTCAGCCCAGCCCAGCTCAATGCAACCCCACCGAGGCAAGGAGGCTCTCCTAAAAATTGCCTTTTTCTCCCCCAAACCAGCCAGGCTGCAGCATCCAGAAGGAAAAACTGGGAGCAGGGCTGGTGCTGCTGGTCACCATCGGGCTGGAGCGTGGGAATCCCTCGTGAGGGGCTGGATGGCTTTGCCAGGCATCTTGTGGCTTTTGCTAAAAGCCATGGCTAAAAATAGGTGGCTCAGCTGAAAAAAAAAAATAGGAAAACCTGCTAAATATATCCAGAAAAGTATAAAAATACAACAGGCAAGGAAGAAAATAGCAGAGCCATGTTTTCCAGGGGGTGGGAGGTGGGATAGTCCCACTGATCCTGATGGGAATTACAGATCTGGCTGGGAAAGGAGCCTTGATACACCCAAATTCCAAATGTTTCACCCTTTCCTTAAGGAAAGAAAATGGTCTGAGCTCGATTTTTGCCTGTGGGATTCCCCAGGGCAAAAAAACCTTAATCCTGAGTGGTGGTTATAGCCACAGCTCCCAGCCCTTCTCTGCATGCATTTCATTCCCTTTCCCAGGTATTTTTAGTCCTGGATGTCCAATACTGTGTTTAAATCACTGGGAAGCAGCTTGCAGGTCAGAGATGCGCTGGCAAACATATAAATAAATAAATGAAAAGACAACAGAGTGGAAAATGAGCCTGTTTCCATGGCAATAGCTTCGTTATCCCAGCAGCATCCGATCCCTCCTGCCAAACGGGAGAGGTGGGATGAGTTCCCATCTCAGTCCCAATTATTGATCCCAGAATGATTTGGGTTGGAAGGGACCTTAAACCTCATCTCACTCCATCAGGGACACCTCCCACCATCCCAGGCTGCTCCAAGCCCTGTCCAACCTGGCCTTGGGCATTTCCAGGGATGGGAATTATCAAGGCAATGCAAAGCCTGTTTTCCCTACTTCTGCTCCAAAGAAAAAGCTGAGCCCTGGAATTGGCTCTGCAGAGAGCCTGGCTCAGGATGTGCCCTCCACCCACCTTGTGTGCTGAGCTGGAGCTGACCACGACTGCTGGAGCCCAGATGGGGTCAGGAGGCTCCAGCCTCACCTTCCCAGGCTGTCCCTTCTCTGTCCCTTCTCTGTCCCTTTTTCCTGGAGCAGTCCCAGCCCCGTGGGCATCACGTGAGAACCTCAGCTGCTTGTTTTCTCACCCTTAACGGCTCAAACCGAGGCAAACAGGAACCAACCTCCACTTCCTTTTTTTGTTTTTTGGGGTTTTTGAAAAAAGATTGTTCAGGTGAAGGGCCAGCAGGCTGGGACATCTGCTCTGGTCCCTCCTGCCACTGTTCCCACAGGATTTTTACTCTCTCCATCCTGCTGCCACAGGCAGGGAGCTCAGACCTGCTCCAGGGTTGGAAAAAGGGTCCAGAACCATGAGAATGCCACTGGGAATGCATCCACAGTGGAGTGATCCCTCAGCCTGCTCCAGGGTTGTTGGCTGGGGGAAAACCCAGGGAAAAAGTGTGGGTGAGCAAGGGACAATCCCAGCACAAGGGACAATCCCAGCACAAGGGACAATCCCAGCACAAGGGACAATCCCACACTGGAGCCCTGACCGTGGCCAAAGACTGGGGAACAAGGATGCTGAAATACTGAGGAATAAGGATACCCAAAACCCAAGGAATAACATGCCCAAATACTGGGGAATTCAGGGCTGCTAAAATCCTAAGGAACATGGAGGCCAAGATATTGAGGAATTAGGATATCCAAATACTGGGGAACAAGGATGCCCAAATATTGAGGAACAAGGATGCTGAAATATTGAGGATTAACATGCTCAAATCTTGAGGAATTCAGAGCTGCCCAAATCCTGAGGAACAAGGATGTCCAAAGCCTGAGGAACAAGGATGCCCAAATATTGAGGAATAGGAATGCTCAGCTACTGAGGAATAAGGATTCTGGGGAATTCAAGGATGCCCAAACACCAAGGAATACAAATGGCCATATACAGGGCAAAAAAGGAATTCCCAGATACCTGGGGAATAGTGATGCCCAAAGACTGAGGAATAAGGATGTAAAATCCTGGGGAATTCAGGGCTGCTAAAATCCTAAGGAATTTAGGATACTGAGGAATTAGGATGTCCAAATGCTGAGGAACAAGGATTCTCAAATGCTGGAATGGCTCCACCAGGGCTCAGCCCCACCACAGCTGCATTGCACCAGAAATGAAAATGCTTTAAGGTTTAATGGGGTTTTTTGTGTTGGGTTGGGGTTTTAAGGTTTAATAAAATGTTGAACAACACCCAGAGGCCACCAGGAGGCTGGAGGCTGCTGTAGCACACGAGTGGAAGGGAGGAGAACACAGAGCTTCAGAAATTCCCTGAAATCCATGGATGGATCAGAGTATTTTCAGCACACAGATCACAGAATCCCAGACTGGTTTGGGTGGGAAGGGAGCTTAAAGTTCATCCCATTCCACCCCCTGCCATGGGAAAGGACACCTCCCACTGTCACAGGCTGTTCATCCAGCCTGGCCTTGGACAATTCCAGGGATCCAGGGAGAGCCACAGCTTCTCTGGGCACTCTGTGCCAGGACCTCACCACCCTCCCAGCCAGGAATTTCCTCCTTATCTGCTCATCCAGCTCTGAACTTCTGACCTTCAATTAAGGGAAGCAGCCAAGAGCTATTATTTCACGTTAATTAACGGATCCAGCCTTGGGTTTCGGTTTTTAACGTCCTGCTCTTAAGTATTGGCCAGAGTTAGGATAGAGATCTTGATGGGAAGATGGGAAATGGGGATTGAAAGGGAAGATGGGAAATGGGGATTGAAAGGGAAGGGAAGATGAAGAGATCATTGCAAATGGAGTTGTTTCTCCCAGCATCACATTTCCAGGAGGATTTGGGTATTTGGCTGTGCCAACATCACTTTTCCAAGAGGATTTGGTAAGAGACAAACCAACCCCAAACATCACACAAATCACCCCAAATTCAAGGCTGGGGAATGATTGGGCTCCTCGATCCCAGAGATCTTTTCCAACCTAAATGATTCCATGATTTACCAATCCCTGCTGGTTGGCATGGGGATACAGCCACCCTGGAGGAATTGGGACAACACATTGCCCTGATTTGGCTAAAATATCCTATTTTAGGGGACAATCTCCATGTAACCACAGGGAATGGGAAAGGAGCATTTGGATTTGACTGCAGCTCATGCCAGCTTGCTGGACCCACCCCTCTGCAAAGCACCTTTCATCTCAAATAAACCCCAAATCCCTTTTTTTTTTTTTGCTAAAACCTCCCCTTTTCCCCCAAAAAAACCCCCCTGCAGCAGGCAAAGCCCTGAGCTGCAGAAATCCTCGTGATGAGAAATCATCCTCCCATGATCTCACCCCGATCAAAGCTTCACTAGGATTGGATTTTAAGTAACACTCACAGGGAGCCCAATGACCCTTTGCAGCCGCTGGGAATCACCCAGCAAGTTCCATCAGCAGAGGAAGAACCTCGTTAAGCAGCCCCATTAGTTTGAGCCCCTCCTGCCCCCCAGGAATTACCTGAGACTGCTTTAATTAGGTATCCGCCGTGCAAAAGAATTAATTAATTGGTGATAAGCACCTGAACCACATTACTCATAAGGCTCTATTTCAAGCTTCAAATACAGCAAACAGGTCACAGCCCAGCTGAGAGTGGTGAGAGAATTCCCAACGCTGCTGCCTGGTATTTCTCTCTTCCCATCCTTGTCGTGGAAGGAACAAGGCTGGGAATGTTTTTTACCTTTTTTAAAAAAATTTTTGTATTTATTTTCCTTCCATCCTTGGAAGTGTTCAAGGCTAGGTCAGATGGGGTTTGGAGCAAGCTGGTCTAATGATTTTCCTTCTTTATTCCCATCCCTGGGAGTGTCCAAGGCCAGGTTGGACAGGGCTTGGAGCAACCTGGGATAGTGGGAATCATCCCTGCCCATGGCAGGGGGTGGGAATGGATGATTTCAAGGTCTATTCCAAGCCAAACCATTCATGGATTCTATTTTTTTTTCTATGTTTTTCACAGCATGCAGAGCTGGTGCCTTTATAGCCACTACTCCAATAGTGGCTGCACCACATGGAGAAGGGAGTTTTGTGGTTATTTTTTGGGATTTGGTGTGTTTTAGGTGTGGGCTGTGGGGTAAAACCCTGTTATCTCAGAGCTGGGAGGGTTTCACATCTCTGAGACAGCCGTGAAGTGAGTAAAGCATCTGCTGGTGGCCACATCCCAACGTGCAGGTGGAGGATCCACATGGAATGGGGGTGGCTTTAGCAGGTTTCTGACAGGGAAAAAAAGAGGAAAAAGAGGGGGAAAAAAAAGGAAGAGAGAGGAAAAAGGAGGGGAGAAAAGAAAAAAGAGACCAAAAAAAAGGGAAAAAAGGAGAAAAAAGGAGGAAAAAAAGAGGAAAAAAAGGAAAAAAATTCCCTGTGTATTCTGCCTTTTCACAATCGATGACTTTGAAGAGGAATTTCCTGTGGCTCGTGCTGGCTCTGACATTTCACAGCCTGGCAAACCTGAGGCTGTGAGAGGAGGCTCTCCAAGCTGACAGCCTGTGGCAGGGCTGTGGAGAAAGATGTGGACAGGGATGTGGGCAGGGATCAGGACAGGAATGTGGGCAGAGATCTGGGCAGGGATGGAGGAAGGGGTGTAGAGAGGGATCCAGGGATTCAGGCAGGGATGCAGGTGTGGATCAGGGCAGGGATGCAGGGATGTTAGTAGGGATTCAGGCAGGGATGCAGGCAGGGATGTTCATAGGGATTCAGGTAGGGATTCAGGCAGGGATGCAGGCAGGGATCAGAGCAGTGATCCAGACAGGGATGCAGTCAGGGATGCAGGGCTGCAGGGATGAAGGGATCCAGACAGGGATGCAGCCCTGCCTGCAGCCCTGGCAGAGCTCTAACCGGGTCAGCTGGGCAGAATTAGGTTGTTGCTGCTGCTGCTGCTCGGTCGCCGAGCTGACCCATATTATCCCAATTAAATCTAACTCCCGTGCCCCGCTGCTGCCTCTTTTCCCCTGAGCCCTGCTGCATTCTGGGCTAAAGTAGGCCCTGGTGCTGGAGGCAGGGACACCTGGGTCCTTCCCAGGAGGACAGCAGGGCACGGCCAGCGTGGCAGAATTGGGACAGGGACACGGCGTGGGATTGAGGCAGCAGCAGCAGCAGGCTGTGCTCAGCAGCTTCCCTTTGCTCCAAGCCTGACCCACCTCCATTTCCCTCACCACGCTGCTCCTGCAAAACAGCAAAATTGCCTTTTCCCTCCCCAGCTGTGCCCTCGGAGCTTTTTCCCACACCATTCCCAGCCTGTCTCCATCCTCACCCACCCTCATCGCTCACTGACCTCCACACACAACATCTCAGCTTCCCTACAGAGCCCTAAATCCCTGAACCACCCCGTTACCCCCTTAAAACCCTGGCAGAGCATCTTCCTGCTGAGTCAAGGGCCCTGCTTTCCCCCCCATCCCGGCTGTGGAACGACACATGCTCAGCACACAGCGGGATTACGCAGGCGGCAGGAGAAGCCGCCAGCCTGGGCGGTGGTTTTGACACTTACACGGCAGGAAAGGAAGAAAGGATGGAAAATTTAAAGCCCGAGGAAAGCTGCAAAGCCTGGGTTAAGCAGGACAAGACTGCTGGATTCCTTCCCTTCCCATGCATGGATCACTCATGTTCCAGAGATCAATCCATGCCGTGGCCCCAAGTGCTTCATTTATCCCACTCCGTGTCCATTCCCAGAGCTTCCATCCCTCTGGAATCACTGCCTTTGCACCACGACGCTCCACGAGCTGCCTTCCCGAGGATAAACACCTTTCCCTGCCTACCTGCTGCTGGGAAACCTCAGTTCCAGCAGATTTCTCTATTTTTCCTGAGCTGTAAAACCACTGGAAGCAGCTGCTCTGTGGGGCTCAGCTCCAGGCAGGATGCAGGAGCAGCACGGATGCAAAGCCAGCCTAACTTTCACATCATTTAACAGAAACACACAGTTTTAGATTTTAGGGCTTTGATTTTAGGCTTAAAAAATAATAATCAGCACCTCCCTTCTTTGCTGCTTATACCTCTCCATAAGCCTGGCTTGCAGCTGCATTAAAATAATCTTTTTATTCCCTTTATTCCCTGTTTTTATTCAAGGTGTGGAGGGAGGAGGGAGGGAGAGTCGTTTCCCACCCCTGGCATTAACTGAGAAGGAGGGAAGCACCGGAGGAGGATACAAATCCTGGAGCAAGGATGTGAGGCTGAGCAATTCTATTAAATCAGCTGATAAATAATGCAAGGGATTTTGATGGGCTCAGCCCTGCCAGTGCTGCACAAACACCACCATCTCCAGGAGATGAAAAATCCAAGGGATGCAGCCCAGGCAGCCTTCAGGAGCTGAACCTGAAGCCTTTCCCAACACCTAAAGCTGTCCCAGGAGCTCTGTCCCCACCAGGTCCTTACCACTTCTACACAAAGCCATGGAATCCACCAGGCCTGGTCAATGTTCAGCGTTTGCCAAGGTGGGAAACCTCTGCTTGGCCAATTCCCAGCTGGATCTGAGCTGCTCCAGCAGCAGCCAGAGGGCTGGAGATGAACTGGAAGAGCTTCAGGTAGGTTGTGATGGCTGGTGAGCCCCAAACTAAGGACCCCAAACTGCTGCAGACCCAGCGAGGGGACAGGGAGTCCCTGAGAAGGAATGTGGAGATGTGCAGAAGACCTCACAGGACATCCTGGGGACACCTGCAACCACATGGGCTCATGGCACAGCTGTGGGGACAGTGCTGATCTGCCCTGAGTGCAGAGCAGAGATTCCCAAATCCCAACATCCCATCTCTCCCTGCCCTCTGGCAGTGGGAAGCCATTCCCTGTGTCCTGTCCCTCCAGTCCTTGTCCCCAGTCCCTCTCCAGCTCTCCTGGAGTCCCTTCAGGCCCTGGCAGGAGCTCTGAGCTCTCCCTGGATCCTTCCCTTCTCCAGGTGAACATTCCCAGCTCTCCCAGCCCTGGAGCAGCTCCATGGCCTCCTCAGGACTCGCTCTGGGCACTGAGAATTTTTCCTGTCCTCAGGAATTTCAAACCAAGCCCTGCCTTGTGAAGGTTTATGTGAAGGGGACCTTTGGCCCTAACAATGACAAATGTCCCAGGCTGGCACTGTCCTGGCATCCCGTGGGGGACAGTGGGATTGAGAAGACATTTTCCTGGCACCCCTGACTCTCAACACCTTCTTTATCCTCCTTCCCTGCCTTGCTTGCACCTGCTTCACAGGAAAACCAAAAACATTGGCTCCAAAGAGGAATTAAATCAGCACTGAGCGTCTCACATCTGCTGACAGCTGGTGCTTTCTTACCCAAAATGACCCCAAAAGCTCCATTCCTCCAAACCCACGGCTCCTGCAGTGCTCAGTCCACAGGAATTCACAGCTTCAGGGAGGATTTTAAGACAACTGAAGCCTGGGGAATCCCTTCAGCGTCCCTTCAGAATTCCCCTTAAGGCGATGACGCCTCAGGCTGTGGCTCTGGGACACCTGGCAGTGTTCCCTGTGCCATCCCATGGGATGCTGCAACAGGTGAAACACTCCTGAACTTCATCCAGCTCCTGCTGTCTCCTCAGGGACACAGCTCAGATGGGGGCAAGAGAAAAAACAGCTCCTCCCCATCACTGCAGGGACACTCTGCCTGTCCCAGGGGTGCCACGTGGGTCACACCACCTCGGTGGCTTTTCCTTGGCTGCAGGGGCTCCATGTCACATCTGTTCATTGGCAAAGGAGCTGGGAAAACAAATTATTCAAAGGGAATTGGCCAAAATTGCACAAGAATTTCAGGCAGTGGCACAGCTGCCCAGGGTGGAGTCTCCATCCCTGGAGGGATTCAAAAGCCACAGGGATGTGGCACTTGGGGACACGGGGCAGTGGTGGCCTTGGCAGTGCTGGGGGAATGGTTGGATTTGAAGATCTTAGAGGGCTTTGCCAACCTCAACAATTCCATGATTCTAAGCCTGAGGTTTCCTGGCACAGCAGGATGGACATGAGAGTCATGACAGCACCCAAATCATAATTAGCACACAAACCCACCCCTGCATTGTCACCATTTTCCCGGAGGTGCCACCCTTGGGATCACTTGGGATCCATGGGAAGGAACACCAGGGCTCCTCCAGCTGCTCCCACCCAGGAAGGCACAGCAGGAGAGGGAGGAGGGAGATTCTCAGCCCTGATTTACTCTGGGAATCTGCCAGAATTCCGTCCATGTCTCTGCACAGAGGCGCTGGTGGTGGCACAGGGTGCTGATGTCCCCATGGCACTGATGTCCCCACGGCACTGATCTTGAGGCACAGGAAAAGCAGGAAGCAGCCAGGCTTTGGAGCAGGGATTGATCCCCCCTGGCAGCAGGAGGAAGGACGCTGAGCAGCCCTGCAGAACCAGCAGCACAGAGCAGTTTGCAGTGGGAATATCCCATGCTCTCCCAGGGGTTTTTCCTCTTCCCAGGGACCTCATGGGATCCAGGAAGGAGCACAGATCCCTGCTGAGCTCCAAGGCTCGGGCAAGGCTGCTCCTTCCCCACCCAGATCCCTCTTAGCAGAACCTTTCCAGCCAGCAGAGTCACTCCTAGGGGACATCCCAGGATGGACAGAGCCAACTCTCCTTCCAAAGCCTTCAGGGGAGCAGGCGAGGGCAGGAAGATAAACCTGTTAAAGTGAGACTGCAGCCCAGCTAAAGGAGCTTATCCAGCAGCTCTGGGGTGTCCAGCTGTGCCAGGAGCAGCACTTTAGGAAGCACAGCAGCACCTCTGGAACAACCAACCTGCAGCTCAGCTGGATCAGGGATGCTGGAGGAGGATCCAGCAACACCTGGGGCTTGCCTTGGGTAAACTAATTAAGGCAGGTTCTAACGAGGATGATGATGACAGACAACAGGGGAAGGAAAGTGCTGAGTGAAAAGGCAGGGAAGGACGAGATAAGGTGAAAACTAATTGTGTTTGGGAGGATAAGCAGGTCCTGGTGCAGCTGCTTCCCAGGAATTATCCAGGGGATCTCAGCTGCGAGGTGCTGATTTTTTAAGGATTGGTCCGATGCCATTTCAGAAGGAATTTTTATATCCTGCTGGTGCTTGGAGTCCATCATTCCCACATGAAATGCAGAGAGGAGGGATTTTAGACTCCAGCCTCAGCATGGCTGTGTCCTCACCCATCCCAGATGGTCTTTTAGATCCTTCCCAACCCAAGCCAACCTTGATTCCATGATTCCCTGATCCTGCATCCAGCTGCCTCACTGCCTGCCAAGCGCCGGCAATTCGACATCTCGAATCAAAAACAGCATTAATTAATTAATCACTGGCCTGACCCAACACCATCTCAGCCACCCTGGATGGGGTTTGGAGCAAGCCTGACTTCCCCACGGAGCCAAATCCATGTTCTCCTCAGAGCTGGATCCTCTTCTCTCCAGCTCAGACCTGCCTCTCCATGGGGCTCAAGCCAAGAGTGTGAGTGAGGATGGGGTTTGGAGCAAGCCTGACCATGCATGTGGCACCCAGAAGGAAAAATACACGAGGAAAGCTGTGCTGGAAGCGAGCAGGGGATAAAACTGTGCAAGGACAAGCCCAAAAATTCCCTGGATAATGGACCAGGATGCACCCACACCCTGCTCCATGGAGTGGGGCTCCATCTCCCACTGCCTTCGCTCCCATAAAGGGCTGAGTGAGAAACCAAAGAGGGAGAAACTGCAAGAAAAGAGCCTGAAAAGCAAGAAAAACTGCAAATCCACCCTGATCCCTCTGCTCGTTCCTGCTGCTGCCGTGCTGGCTCTGAGCACACATGGACACATCCCAAATTCCCATCCTGCTTTCCCATCCCGCTCTGGGCACGGGAGAGGAACACTCAGAGAAGCCACACCGAGAAGAAAACGCTGCTTTTCCCAGGATCAATCCCTCATTCCCAGCCCCAACCAGGGTAATCCAGTGGATCCCTGCAGCACCACAGTGTTCCCATCTGGAGCATCCCGGCTGGGATGCCCGGGATGGAGCAGGACAGCCACCCCGGGCTGTGCTTTTTGGGGACACGGGGGGTCCGTGGGGCTCCAGCACCGTCTCTCCAGCCCTAATTACTATGGAAACAGGCGGCGCCGGCGCCTGGCTGTCCTCCTTCGGTGACTCACCGGGTTTCGGGAGGAGAAGCTCGGCCATTCCCCTGGAATTCCAGCGGCAGCATCCGCGGGGCTGCCAGGTTGGGATGGCGCTGCCTGCCCTGCCAAAGTTGCCTTTTTATCGCGTTTCCCACTTGGCACGGGGTGGCAAAGCAGCAGGCGAGCTTGGCGATTAGTAGTAATAATAATAATAATAATAATAATAGAGCTTCTTAACCAGCTTGCAGCCATCAATCCGTGGGAATCCCGCTGGGATTGCCTGCTCCTGGTGTTGAGAACCCCCATGCCATGAAGCAGCTCAGCTGTCATCTCCCCCAGATCCAAAATGTGCCCCACAAGGCCACCAGCGGCTCACAAGTGCCGGGACACCCCATGGGATCCTTGAAACTGATGTATGAACCATTGGGAGACAAGCTGGCAGCTCCCAGGGAATTTGGGAGAGAGGATGGACACCGTGTGAGGCTCCTAAGCTGGGAATATCCCATTTTGGAGGCGAGGCTGCCTCCAGTGGTTATCCAGGTGATGCTGAGACTGCCAAACTCGTGTCCCAGGTGAGCAGCCGGCAGCACATTGCATCCCTGCCTCCTCCGGCAAGGCTGGAAATGCCTAAAAAATCCCCAAAACTGGTGCCAAGGAGCAGCTGGGGCGATGCCCAGCCTTGTAGGGCTAACAGGGGAGCTGGGGTGGGATGGGCTGAGCCACATCCTGGATCCCACAGCACGGGGTGAGAAAAGCCCCATCAGCACCTCCAAACCTCCTCCTGGAGAAAGGCTTGGCCCCAGGGCTTTCCTGGCAATAATTAATTGAGTCATATTTCAATCCAGCCAGCGGCCATATGGTAGGCAAGAGGATTAAAATCGCACGCTCCAGTTGCATCCAGGGAAATCCAGTTATGAGGAAAAACCCTCGGTGCCTGGCTCCAGCCTGCTGCCAGGGGATGTGCTGCTGCCCCAGCCCCTTCTCCTGGATCCCTGGTGAGGAGATGGATCGCTGGCAGCTCGGGAGGCCAGAGGGAAAGAAGGAAAAATAATTCATGGGAGCCGCAGCAGTGGCAGCTCATTGCTGCTCCGAGGCACTGCCCTCCGGGTGCCGTGCTCTAAGTTCATTAGGAACTCATTAGGAATTGATTAATGAGGGGGTACGGCTGTGCGTCAGGATTTGCCTTAAATATAAATCATTTTTCCACCAAGGAGGCAGGAATCATGGAATCACTGAGTGGTTTGGGTGGGAAAGGACCTTAAAGCTCATCTCATTCCACCCCAGCCATGGCAGGGACACCTTTCTCTGTCCCAGGTTCTCCAAGCCACATCCAACCTGGTCTTGGACAATTCCAGGGATCCAGGGGCAGCCACAGCTTCTCTCGGCACCCTCACAGCCAGGAATTTCCTCCCAATATCTATTCCAATTCTCCCCTCTGTCAGTTTTTTCCTGGATTCCCCTCCCACCGGGGCAAGCGAGCCCTGGACCAGGTTTCCCTGAGCTCAGATTCCCAGCGATTTTCCCGGGAATCCTTTTCCCAAAGCACTGCGGGGAAAAATCAGGATTTTGATAGAAATGCTGGGGAAAGGGTGGATGCCCCTTCACTTGCGCGGACATCACCCCAAATCCCTCCCAGCCAGGCTGGGGCTGATCCCAGCTGAGGCTGCTGCGGGGATTTGGGGTTGGGAAAGTCTCCCCGTTCCTTCCCACGATTAAAAAAAAAAAAAAAAAAATCGGGGAAGAAAAGAACACTACGTCTCATTCATGCAGGGAAAAAGCCTTCCCTGTGATGGCAAATCAGTTGATTAAAGAGGATCAAACCCTCTAAATCCAACCTTTGTTGGGAGACTGAGCTCCCCGTGCAAGGCACCTTCCCCGGCGGGGTGAGACCCCCGCGCCCATCGCCCCCCGAGACCGTGGGGTCCCCGTGGGGTCGAGGGGTGCGGGGATTGGCTCCGTGCGGGATTTTGGGGGGATTTCCCCCCATTTGGGAGCGGCTCGGTCCCCGCGGGGGTCAGTGCCAGCGGGTGGCGAGGGTGGGGACCGCCCTGCCCAGCCCCACCAGCGCGGCCAGTGCGGCCAGTGCCAGCCCTCCCAGTGCCCCCAGTGCCCCCAGTGTCCCCAGTGTCCCCAGCCCCGGCTCCCCCCGGCTCCCCCCGTACCTGGAGCGGGCGGCGGTGCCGCGATCCCCGCGGGGCGGGCGGCAGCGGGACGGAGGGATGGAGAGAGGGATGGACGGACGGACGGACGCGGGGATGGATGGATGGATGGACGGATGGATGGAGGGAAGGATGGAGGAAGGGATGGAGGAGGGAGGGCCGGAGGGATGCGGCCGGAGGAGGAGGAGGGTGGTCAGCAGCAGCCCCGAGCGGCGAGTCCCCACCCAGCTTTGTCTGCGCTCATCCCGCTGCCTACAGGAAGCGGCTCAGCCCCGACTTCCTCCTCCTCCTCTTCTCCTCCTCCTCCTCCTCCTCTCCTCCTCCTCCTGCTCTCTGCTCTGCCATCGCCCGGGGTTTGCGGATCGCTTTCGCCCAGAGCCGCTGCCTCCTGCCCTGCCCTGCCCGCAGCCTGCGCCGCTCCCTTCTCCTGTCCCTTCCCCGTCCCGCTCCCTTAGATGGTCCCTTGTCCCTGTCCACCCCATTGCCGCCCGACCCTGCACCCCACACATGCTGCGTGCCAAGCCCACAACCCTCCCACCGCGGAGCCCCCGTGCTGCACCCCACACTGCGCCCACATTCCCTACAGCCAACCCACCCGCACCCCAAATATACCCTCTGACCCCATCTCACACCCTGAACCTCCCCCAAACCCATCGCACCCCCTAAACCACCCCTGACCCCATCCCTGCTCCCACAGCCCCTCCGAATCCATCTCTACCCTCTCTCGCCCCCCACAGGCTCCAAACACCTCATGCCTGGATCCCCCATGTCCCCTGAGCCCCCAAATCCCTGGATTCCTCCCATCCTCTCCCCGACTAAGCCCCAATCCCCCTGGCACACCCAGACCCCTCCCTGTCCCTCAAATCCTTCCCCACTCTAAAGTTCCCATTTAGCTCAGGGGATCACTCAGTATTTTATATTTTTTTTCCCCCGATCGATATGACCCCACAGCCCAGTTTGGGGCATTTCAGATGGAAGATTTTGGAGGCACAGGGTGCTGTTTGGGTTTTAATAAGGCAACTTTTCCCTTTCCTCCATCTGCCCCATCCCAGCTGTGTCCTCACGGAAATCCTTCCCGGGAGGGTGGGGAAGCCCTGGAATAGAATTCCCAGGGAAGCTGCGGCTGCTCCTGGATCCCTGGAAGCTTCCAGGGTTGGACGAGGCTTGGAGCAACCTGGGATAGCAGAAGGTGTCCCACGGCAGGGAGTGTTGGGAACAAGATGAGCTTTAAGGTCCTTCCAACCCCTTTAAGGTCCTTCCAACCCCAACCATTCTGGGATTGTATGGAAGGAAATTCCTGTCCCCCCAGGCAGGGCTGGGGCAGGGAACCAAAAAAACAGCCCCCAAACCAGCCGAGCCAGCGCCCTCAGCAGCAGCAGCCCCGCGGGATGCAGCTCCCTTTGGGAACATCCCGAAAGGGTGACACCGGGGGACAGCAGGGGACAAGGGCGCTGTGTGCCACCCCAGCCCCGGCCAGGCTCCGCAGGGCGCTGGCAGAGCCGCGCTGGCTGCCACGGACCGAGCTTCCCCTGCGGTTTCCACAGCAACACCGATGACTGATTTCCTTCGATGACTGATTTCCTCCTCTGCCCTGCGCGCGGGGCGAGGCAGCTCAGCCCTGGCACATCACCCCGACACCCCAAAAAGCCACCCCGAGCTGTCCCCGCAGCCCTGGCATCACCCTGGAACCCCCTGGCACCCAGCGTGGAGCTGGCAGGGTCACCCCACCCCTCCGCGGTGACCCCAACACCGCGCAGGGGACCCGCGGGGCTGCGTTAATTAAAAATATTGCATCCAGTGATAATTCCAGGGTGCCAAAAATTCCTTAAAAAGACACCAGCACGCGGGGGATTTTTGTAATTATCACCCGTTAGTCACCGGTGGCTCACTGGGGTGATGCTGATGGGCACGTCCAGCGATCCTTGTTTTGGGAGGGCTGAGAAAAAGAGGATCCTGTGCCAGGTACAACCATCCTTCCTTAACAGCAGGAGAGAGCAGGGTGGGAAAATTAATTCATAAATTAAGGATACTGCTGCAACATTTCCCTTTTTGCAGCTGGCTCCGTAAAAGTGGCATTTCTCCACGATCGCCCCACAAATCCCAAGTATTTTTTACTTCCCCAGCTGCCACAAAATCGCGATGGGAGCTGCGAAATTTGGGAGTGGGGCAACTGGAGAAGAGATGGTGCAGCTTTTTGTCCGTGTTTAAATCCGTGGAACGGCGAGGCAGAGCAGCAGGAGAGCTGCCAGCAGCAGGGAGCATCCCGGGGAAAAGGCCAGCGTGGCTGCCTGGGGACAGCCGGGGTGGGAACTCGAGGACCTTTCCCTCCCCTGGGGACCTCGGCCGTGCTGAGATGAAGGAGGGATGGAGGTCGAGTCATCAAAGGGAGTGGGATTCATTAAATTCATCCCCATTTGGCCTTTCCTGAGCGCAGCCCTGAGGGAGGGGAGAGCTCCCTCCCCTCCTCCCCTCCTCAGACAGGGCTGGCCGGTGCGACAAACCCTTCCCCATCTGCTTTGGGGAAAATTCCGGGGTTTGAGAGGGCAGGGATGAAATCTGGAGGCTATACTTAGCCGCAGACAATGCAGTCGCCCTCCCAGAAGTGGCTCATTCCCTCGTGCTCCTCCCTCCTGCCCCGAAAATGTCGCCTCTTAGCAGAAATCAGCAATTAGGGCTCGGGACCTGCGGATGGTCAGCGCCCGCCCCGCCCCGGGGCCAAGGGATATTTTTAGAGGACAAAGGGAATTCGCTGGGAACATGCAATTATTTCTGGAGCCCGTGGAAAAGGCACTGGATGCTCCTGGCACTGGGGATGCTGGAGGTGCCAGGGGAGGGGTAAAGCCCCATGGCTCCATCCCTGTCCCTGTCCTTGTCCCCATCCCTGTCCCTTTCACAGGGTTTTTGGAGGAGGGATGAATGGCAAAGGCAGGCAGGATCCAGTGCCCTAGCCTGAAAATAAGGCCTGGCTGTATCCAGGGCCACAGGACAGTCTAAAATGCTGGGAGAAACCACTCTGGAAGGTTTCCTGCTGCTGCTTCCCCATGGGAAAACAAGCTCTTCACCCTCACAGAACCCCGGAATGGTTTGGGTTGGAAAAAATATTAAATCTCATCCCATCCCACCCCTGCCATGGGCATGACACCTTCCACTATCCCTGGTTGCTCCAAGCCCTGTCCAGCCTGGCCTTGGACACTGCCAGGGATCCAGGGGCAGCCACAGCTTCTCTGGGAATTCCATCCCAGCCCCTCATCACCCTCAGAGCAAGGAATTCCTTCCCAAATTCCCATCTCTCCCTGCCCTCTGGCAGTGGGAAGCCATTCCCCCTTGTCCTGGCACTCCACACCCTCTCCCTGTGAGAGGATAAATACACTGAGGATCAAGAGATGCTCCGGAAGCTGGGAATGGGGACAGGGAAAGGCTGTGGGTGTTGGTACCTTCCACAAACAGCTTTCCTGGGCTGGAGGCAGGAGGTGCCAGGATCAGCAAACCTGGCAAAATCACAAGGAGCAGAAGTGGCCAATTATGTTCTGAGGAGTTTAATTAGCGCCAAGTGGGAGATGGGAAGGTTGTCCCTGGTGTTGTGGGGGAGAAAGGTGTCACAAACCCTCCTCAGACACCGGAGAATCCACCCAAAAACTCAGGATGCCACTCGGAGACACATCTTTAACCAACACAGAGGAGATTCCTCCCTCGGGAAACTACCCTGGGTGCTCCCAAACTCCCACCCTGCTGTTCCTGAGGAGAGCAAGGAGGAAGAGGGATTGAAGGGACTGATGGGCTTGTTCATCACACAGCGACTGCTGCCTGTCCCCTGCCCGAGGTGGGGAGCAGGATTGGGGTCCTGGGGGGCTGGGGACACACCCTGTGGCTCTGCTCCACAATTGGGGTTCAACCCTTTATCCCCACAGCTCCTGAAGGTTGGGGACATCCCTGAGCATCTCACTGGGATCCTTATTATTGGCATTCCATACTCCCACTTATTTCAGGAGCTCCCCCAGCTCTTCATCCCCACAGCTCCTGAAGGCTGGGGACATCCCTGAGCATCCCACTGGGATCCTTACTATCGGCATTCCATACTCCCACTTATTTCAGGAGTTCCCCCCACGCCTCCTCTCGACTCCAGAGCGCTGGAACAGGCTGCCACTTCCACAAAAATCACCAAAAATCGGGATTGAAAGGCTCAGCCCATCCCCTGCCCTGCCTGAGGCAGGAGTTGCCTTAACCTGCTCTCCGGAGCTGGGATTGCCGGAGCAGAGAACACAATAAATGCAACGTTGTCCTTAAATTCAGCCGTGCTCCATCTCCTCCTTAAGCCTGGGAGCATTTCAGATCTCCAAGAGCCAAAGTGATGCAAACAACTGTCACTTTATTGTCACGTCCAGCCGTACTGCAAAAGGCACACAACAAACTTCATTGGTACAAAAGAAATTTCGCTCCGGGGGTTTTCGTGTCGTTTTCCTTGAGTTTTGTATTTTTTTTTTAATTTTTTTTTTTTTTTGTTCCTTTTGCAACACAGTCACTGGGCTCTCCCATCGCCCCGATGGGAAGATCCTTTCACAGAAAGGACTATTTTGTGCAGACAGACAGCTCCTTATTGCAGGGGGAACAGCCCGAGGGCAGGCAGGCACAGCCCCTGTCGGAGCCACCCCGGCCACCTGCGGAATAACTGGGAATAAATGGCATCTCTGTGTCCCCTTCCTGCCTGGCACTGCCCCTGTTTGTAGGGATAAACTCCATCACAGCCCTCAGCATCAGCCCAACTCCAGCCCCAGCACTCCACTCCAGCTTTGGCTGCAGGGAAATGGGATGGGGAGAGAAAAAGGGAAAAAGGGAAAAAGGGAAAAAGGAGAGGTCCTGGTTTAGCTGCCCCACGTTGGCAGTGTTGAGCATTTCTTTACACAATTTATCCCCTTGCTCCCCCTAGCTCCGTGTTTCTGCAGGGTGAGGATCCCACGGTGGTGGTGCCACCATGCAGGAGCTGGCAGAGGGGGGACAAAGGGGCTGGGGATGAATTTGGGGAATTTTCCTGCCTGTGCCAGCATGGGAACTGGCACTGCTGGTGCACACACTGCAAACCCAGCCATGGGTGGGGGTCTGGAGTGGCAAAAGTTATCCCAGCCTGGGATGGGGAACCCAGAGAGAGGCTTTTGGGGTGTTTGGTGGGGTCCCCCAAAACCAGAGCAGGGCACTCAGCATCCCTCTGGCTGCCCCATGTGGGTTTAGGGAGGTAAGGATGCTTTAGGGACACCAATCCTCCTGCCTGCCCTGCCAGCATTGGGATGTTGACATTATTTTCCCATAAAACCCCTCAGGCAGGGCCAGCTCAAGCTTTGGGGTGGGGACACAGTGCCAGTGCCACTGTCCCAAGGCAGCTCTCCCATATCCCAACATCCCAAGAGATTTTTTTTTTTGCACTGTGCCTATAGCTACGCTCCATTTCTTTTGGCTCCCCTTTCTCAGCTCCCTCCCCCGACATTTCTTACAAAAATAAGATTGTGCTTACTTATAAAATAATTAGAGTTCTTTTTTTTTTTTTTTTTTTTGGTTTTCTTTTTTAAGAAAAGCTTCCAGTTTAAAAAAACGGTGGTATATCAAAATATGGCAAAACTTTGGCTGTCAATGGCTAAACTCTAATTAAAAATATCCACTACAAAGGCATTGTGCTGTGATAATTAACTCTGCAACGCTTCCCCCTCCGGTACCGACGGCAAATATTCCACCTGGGCTGTCTGGCTTCCCTAGGACACACTCAGAAACCACCCCTGGATGCTCCTAGCACGTCACCATCATCTTCTGGCAGAATTATTCCAGCTGTAAGACACCTAAAGACGCATGAAAAGCCTTGGGAAAAGAGAAGGGAGACTGCAGCGGGAAGAGCCACACGGACAAGGCGGTTGGATGCACATTGTCCTCGAGAGGAAAGTCTGTTTTCTCACCTTAGTGCTTAGAAAAAAAAAAAACCAATAGGATTGTTGGTAGAGTTCGTGAAAGAAGAGAGGCAGATCTTTTGTATAAAAGGTGTTTTAGAGTGGGAGTAAAATGCAGGTGGGTCTGTAAGATCCAGACATATATAAACATACATACCTTGATATATTTATATATGTGTTCTCTAGATATTCAATGTTTGGGATGCATTATTGCAATATCCTTACAGGGCACCTATTTTTTTGCATCCTCCTTTGCTTTCTGTTTCTTTTTTTTTTTTTCTTCTTTTTTGGGTGGGTTCTTTGCTTTTTTTTTTGGTTGTGGGGTTTTGCTCTCAAAAAAAAAAAAAACCCTCGAAGAAAAAAGATAAAAACAAGTTGCAAATGGCTCTGAGAGCTTCCAGCCACCATCCACCTGGCTGGGACTGCTGTGGCCTGACCTCCAGCACGTGATTTTGGAAAATCTGGGATGATGCTCTGCTCCAGGAGCTGCTGGCTGTGCCTTCCTCCATGGAACATCACCATGCCTGGAGATCCCTGGCTGGTTATTGCTGAATTCTCCCTTCCCATACTGGCCTTTAGGGTTATTTACATTTCTTTGGCTTGGCTTGAACACGACAGTCTGGCACTTTCCAGCCACCCTGGAGTCACCTGGGGGCAAGGAGGGGGAGAGGCCACCTCGCCATGAGAAAACACGGGTGGGCTAATGCCAGCTCCAGCTGAGCTCTGCTCCTCCCAGCGGAATAAGACAACTTGTGTTTGGCACAAACTCCTCCAGAATCA
The DNA here is from genome assembly GCF_008360975.1 of Lichenostomus cassidix. Taxonomy (NCBI): domain Eukaryota; kingdom Metazoa; phylum Chordata; class Aves; order Passeriformes; family Meliphagidae; genus Lichenostomus; species Lichenostomus cassidix. Next base: position 2,228,506 of record NC_139486.1, on the reverse strand, counting down.
ACTCCAGGGATTCCCATCCTGCCCCTCATCGGGACAATCCTCCACGGCTTGCAGGGAGCAGGGTGGCATCGGAGCCTCCACGAGCTCAGACCACGAACTCGGGGACTTCATCGTGGGTGAGATCCAAGGAGAAATATTTGCTGGTTCTTTTCACCGGGAAGGCGTCCTGGATGTTGATGCACTGCTGGGCCAGGCAGCCGTTGCAGTAGAGCCCTTCCTCGTCCAGGCCGTGCGCGCAGCCGAAGGTGAAGCTCTGCGCCGTGTCCTGGCACAGGTTGGCCAACTGCAAGAAGTCCTTCTGGTAGAGCCTGATGTCGTCCAGGCTCAGGCTGTGCCGGTCTGTCGACGTCTTGGGTTTCCTGCACGTGGTCTGGGGAGAGGCAAGAGGAGGATCAGGAGGTGCCAGGGAGTTTGGGGTGTTGGGGAACCCCAAAAGCCCAACCCCACCTACCTGGGGTAAGGAGTCGGTGCTCTGTCCCCGCAGCTTCACCACTGTCTCCGAGGAGCTGGAGGTGGAGGAGCTGATCTCCTTCACAATGAGTCCTGAGTGAGGAGAGAGGAAGAGGAGGGTGCAAAGGTTATTTTGGGGTGGCTCAGCTCTCCTGGGATCCTGCTGTCCACGGGGACAAAGGTGCAATGCGGTGCCTTCAGCCCAGCAGCTCCACTTGCAACCAGAACTGACTGCAAAGCATCCCAGATTTGCCCCAAAATAGCTTCCAGGGAGCCTGGCATCCCAAAGACCTCCCAGCAGCTCCCAGCATGGAGCTGGAAATGCTGACAACTTTCTGGGCACAGGCACAGACCCAGAGGAGATCATGGAGTTCAGCTGTTCCCCAGCACTGCCAAGGCCACCACTGCCCCATGTCCCCAAGTGCCACATCCACATGGACTGTAAATCCCCCCAGGGATAGGGACTCCATCACTGCCCTGGGCAGCTATGCCAGGGCTGGACAACCCTTTCCATGAAGAAATTTTCCCTAACATCCAACTCAAACCTCCCCTGGCACAACTTGAGAGACGTTCCTCTATTTTTTACCCCATCTCTCCTCCAGCCCATTGGGCAAACAGCTTTTCCCAGCATCCCAAATGGACACTTCGGGCTAATTCCCCAAACACCAAAGAACCCCAGAACGACCAGGGTTGGAAGGGACCTTAACGATCATCTCATTCCCAAAGGTGTGACTTGCCCTGGGGGATTGGGAACAGAAGCGGCCACCACCTTACCCGAGTGCCCGTTGAACTTGCGGGACAGCAGCATGTCCTCGGTGATGTAGACGCACATGTCGGGGCTCACCTCCATGTCCCCAGCCTGCTCCAGCTCCCGGGGGTCATCCACCAGCATCTCGATTTCTGCCGGACACCACGAGACAGGACGAGTCACCCCTGAGAGCCTTCCGAGCACCCTGCGACCCCAAATCGCGGGAAAACCCAAAGTGCCTCACCGTCATCCTGGGAATCCTCCTCCAGCCGGTCCTTCCCGCCGCTCTCCACGCCGGACGTGTGGGAGCTGCCGTGGCTCGTCATGGAGCTGCAGGTCTTCAGCTTGCGGTGGGCGCCGGCGCCGGAGAATCCATCCTCGGGGCCCATCTCCCGGGGCTTGGGGTCAGCCTCGATGCCGGACGTGTGGGAGCTGCTGTGGGAGGCTGTGGAGTGCCGGGAGAGCCGCTTGTGCCGGATGCTGCCGGCGCTGCTGCCGCTGGCGCGGGAACGTTTCTCCAGCTGCTCCATGTCCAGGTCCAGCGTGTCGCTGATGTAGGATTCCCGGTACTGCTTCTTCTCTGCAGGGAAACATGGAGTCAGCATGATTCCCATCATCCCCGAGGTAAATTGGACCTCCTGGAAGAGGCACCTAGAGGGATTGTCACCTGAGCCCAGCGTGGTGGCACAGCTCTGTGCCGGTGGTATTTAGGGACGGTGGGGCAGGAGCTCCAAACTTGCTGTGTTCTGGGCTGGGCTGTCCCACCAAGAGAGGAGGAGGAAGATGAGTGGAGGAAGATGAGTTGAGGAAGAGGAGAAAGAAGAAGACAGAAAATAAGGAGAGGAGGAGCAGGAAGAGGAGAAAATTAATGAGGGGGAAGAAGATGAGAATGAGAAGGAAGAACATGAAATGAGAAGGAATAAGGTGAGGAGGAAGAAGAAGAGAGGAAAGCAGAGGATGAGAAAGGAAGATGAGAAGGGGAAAGATGAGAAAAAGGAGGAAGAAGAGGAAGAGAAGGAAGAGGAAGAAGAGTAGGAGGAAGAGAAAGAGAAGGAAGAGAAGGAAGAGGAGGAAGAGGAGGAAGAGGAGGAAGAGGAGGAAGAGGAGGAAGAGGAGGAAAACAAAAGTAGAGTAGGATGAAGATGAGAACAAGGAAGAAGATGAGGAAGACAAGGAAGAAAAAGATGGAAAGGGTGAGAAGGAGGAAGAAGTTGAGGCAGATGATGAGGATGAAGAAGAGGAGGAAGAAGATGAGTTGAGGAAGAGGAGAAAGAAGAAGACAGAAAGTAAGGAGGAGTAGGAAGAGAAGAAAATAAATGAGGAGGAAGAAGATGAGAATGAGAAGGAAGAACATGAAATGAGGAAAAAAAAGAGAGGAAAGAGAAGGATAAGGAAAAGAAAGGAAGATGAGAAGGGGAAAGATGAGGAAGAAGAGGAAGAAGATGAGGAGGAGGAAGAGAAACAAGAGGAGAAGGAAGAGGAGGAAGAAAACAAAAGTAGAGTAGGATGAAGATGAGAATGAGGAAGAAGATGAGGAGGACATGGAAGAAAAAGATGAGGATGATGAGGAGGAGGAAAACGAAGAGGAGGATGAAGACGAGAATGAGGAAGAAGATGAGGAAGAAAAGGAAGAAAAAGATGAGGAGGATGAGAAGGAGGAAGAAGTTGAGGCAGATGAGGAGGATGAAGAAGAGTAGGACAAGAAGAATGAATGAGGAGGAGGTGGAGGAGGAGAGAGAGGAAAATGAGGAAGATGAGAAGAGGAAAGAAAAGAAAGATGCTTTCACAAGTGCTTCCTGAGCTCGGAGACAGAATGAGAAACACTGGGAAAGCTGTGCTGAAGCACTGGGAGGAAGTGGGACATCAGAAATGGCAGCAGGGCTCATTCCCACCCCGAGCATCCACGGGGGCTCTGGGCACAGGGCTGGCACCAGGACCAGGCGCTTTTCGAGGCAGCCAAGCCCCGTGGCAGCCTGGAGCACTCACCCTCGTTCTCCTCCAGCCGTCGGACCTGGCGCAGCACGGGCTGCAGGTTCATGTAGAGCCGGTGGCTGCTGCTCAGCAGCTGCAGGAGGTGCCGCGAGCGCAGCGGGCAGCCCGTGTAGTAGATGAGCTTGCGGGCTGAGGGCAGCCCGTCCGGCAGGATCTCGAACTTCTTGCCCTGCGTGGGACAAGGGAGATGTCAGGAGCAAAGAGGAGAATGTTCCCAATTCTCAGCTGGTCCTGCTGCAGCTCCTTGTTACCCCGAGGGGTTGTTGTCACCTGCTGGGGTCTGTGGAAAAGCATCCCATGACCATATCTGAGCCTAGGAGAGGCTCTGCCTGGGGATTGTGGAATTGTGGAGTGGTTTGGGGTGGAAGGAGGCTTAAAGAACGTCTAGTCCAACCCCTTCCACCTTCCACTGTCCCACATTGCTCCAAGCCCTGTCCAACCTGGCCTGGAGCACTTCCAGGGATCCAGGGGCAGCCACAGCTTCTCTGGGAATTCTATCCCAGCCCCTCACCATCCTCACAGCCAGGAATTCCTTCCCAATATCCCATCTATCCCTGCCCTCTGGCACTGGGAAGCCATTCCCTGTGTCCTGTCCCTCCATCCCTTGTCCCCAGTCCCTCTCCAGCTCTCCTGGAGCCCTTTAGGCCCTGGCAGGAGCTCTGATGTCTCCCTGGAGCTTCTCTTCTCCAGGTGAACACCCCCAGCTCTCCCAGCCTGGCTCCATAGGAAAATGCTCCAGCCCTTGGAGCATCTCCATGGCCTTCTGTGGACATGTTCCAGCAGTTCCATGCCCTTCCTGCACTGAGGACCCTGGAGCTGGAAGCAGTGCTCCAGGGTGGGGATGGTGACACTCACCACAAAAACCAGTTTTCCCACATTTGTCCAAGGGAAGTCGTAGAGCAGCTGCTTCTCCTCATCCAGGTTCTGCAAAAATAGGAGAGAGCCATGGCTGAGGATTCTGGCAGGAGCTGAGCTGAGCTGAGCTGAGCTGAGCTGAGCCATCACCTTCATTCAGTCACCTACCTGGAAAATCTGGATGCCCCGTGTTGTCAGCCCCAGAGTCAAAGAAGCCTCCACTTCCCTTTTGTCCTAATGGGAAAAAAATGGTTTTAAATACACAATTTGCAGCATGACGTGGATGAATCTGCCCCATCTCAGCCCAGGGATCCTCCCACAGTCGCCCCAGTCACCATTTATAATTAACGTGGCAAATTAAAAATGAAAAGTGACTTTGGATGCAGGCAGAGAGTGGCAGCATGAAATTTAGATTAGATGTAAGGAAGAAATTATCCCTGTGAATGTGCTGAGGCCCTGGCACAGGCTGCCCAGAGAAACTGTGGCTGCTCCTGGATCCCTGGAAGTGTCCAAGGCCAGGCTGGAGCAATCTGGGATAGTGGAAGGTGTCCCTGCCCATGGGGTGGAATGGATGAGCTTTAATGTCCCTTTTAACCCAAACCATTCTGGGATTCTATTAAAACACCTCACGCTCTCTCAGCAAATAAACTTCTTTGCTCCAGGAAGAAAAGCCCAGCATGTATTCCTCAGGGAGGACATTCCCAAAATGAAGCTGCCAGAAGCCACAGGGCCAGGGCTCACCTTGTACAACCTGTAGTAGTGCACAGCCACGTCGTCCAGCCTGACAGCCTCCTTGATGTACTTGAGATGGGCTTCCGAGGCTGTCAGGGCAAACTGGTCCTTGTGCATGTTGGGGACATGTTTCAGGATGTAATCCTTGCCCCTCTTGGCAACCACCTGTTTGGAGGAGAAGGGAAGCTTGTCCAGATGCTCTGTGCTCACTCAGGGCTGGATGGTGGCCCTGGAGCTCCTGGGAGTGGTGATTGCAAGGGAAAAGGGGAAATTGGGAATTTGTGATAGAGACCTCTGAGCAAAAATAAAATAGGATTTCCCAGCAGGATTTCCCACTGGGATGTGTAAGCCATGTGCCCATGCTGTGGTGCTTACACCATTGGTGGCACCTGTGTGACAGTGACACACAGACTCCCAGTGGCTGGGGACATGGCCCTGGGGCCGTCACTCCTCAGTGATGTGTGTGAAAAAGGGACAGGCTGGCAGATTTTGGGACAAAACCAGAAAAGAGGTTGGAAGAGAGAAGAAAAGGATGTAGGAAGACCTTCAGGCACCTGAAGGGGCTCCAGGAGAGCTGGAGAGGGACTTGGGACAAGGGCCTGGAGTGACAGGACACAGGGAATGGCTTCCCACTGCCAGAGGGCAGGGAGAGATGGGAGATTGGGAAGAAATTCTTCCTTGTGAGGGTGGTGAGGCCCTGGCACAGGGTGCCCAGAGAAGCTGTGGCTGCCCCTGGATCCCTGGCAGTGTCCAAGGCCAGGCTGGACAGGGCTTGGAGCAACCTGGGACAGTGGAAGGTGTCCCTACCCATGGCAGGGGTGGCACTGGATGGGCTTTAAGGTCCCTTCCAACCCAAACCACTCTGGGATTCTGGGATCTCATGACACACTTCCCAAAGGGCTGCACCTGACAGTGGTGGGATGATGTCCACAGGGAATCCCCCTGGGCATCCCTGCAGCACACAGGGAATTCCCCACCAACCCCACCAACCCCACCCCAGCTATTTCCATCCCCACAGCTCTTCCAGGCTACAAACAACCAGGATTAACCCAAGGATGCAACCCAAAGGCTCTGAGCAGCCCAGCATCAGGAGCTTCACCACCCTTAGACCAGCCACCCCACCAGCATGTCTCACCCAGGCAGGGAAATATGCCTCGGGGTCGAAGTATTTCCCGTAGTGCTTGTTGCGCTTGAAGTCGCCCAGGTCGGCTTGCAGGGCGAAGGCAGTGAGCAGGAAATAAGCTTCTTCCCTCAGCACACACTGCGAGTGCAGCACCTGCTTCCTCAGGTGCCAGTAGTAGTAGTACCGAGCTGTCCTGTCACTGTGGGAGGGACAGGGACAGCGGGAGGAGGGAGCAGCCAGGGGACACCAGCCGGCCAGCCCTCAGGGTGGGGCTGTGCTCCCTCTTCCCTGGTTTATGTTAAAATTCCCACTTGGCATCACAAATCCCCACCCCCAGAAAGGTCTCTAGATGCCACTGTGTCCCCAAAAACCCTTGGAAATTGTTTTATCCCCACAGCAGAGCCTGCAGCTCCCACCCAGCCATAGGTGAGCTCAAACCAGGCTGTGCTAAACCCCTAAACGTGATATCCCCAACCCCCCAAAAGGCTTTGTCATCGCTGGCTGGGGGCATTGTCCCCACTCAGCATCCACCCGTGAACAGCCCCAGCTTTTGGGATGTGATCAGCACCCCACAGCACCCTGAGGCTGCACAGCCACCCCTGGAAATGCCCCTGGATGAGGCACACCCTACCTGATGAGCCTCCCGTTCTCCACGTAGTACTGCACTCGGAAGTGGATGATCATCGGGGGGCCAAACTGGTCAATCCCCTGGAATGGAGGAGATTTTCAGGAATCCCATGGGGATCCCAGCATCACACCCCAGCCCTCAACTCAGATCTCTGGGGTCATGTCTGTCACAGCTGTCCCTTGCCCGCCATGGCACTGATGGCTTAATTTAATTTTTTTCCTCTATTAAGAGTTTGGCACCCATTTTTCCTTCACAAAATGCTGGAAATTTAGGGGATTTGGATTTAAAAAAGCAAGTGGTTGGGTTTGAGAACCCCCAGAGGGTCTGCAACACCCTCAGTGCTGCAATCCTTCTCCTAGTCCATCATCCACCAGTTCAGCACTGGAGCCTTGACACCTCCCCCTCGGCACTGGAATAATGAAAAGGTGCTTTGGGGAGAAAAAATCCCAAAATTGATTTTGGAACTTGGGAGAAGGGACCTTAAAAATTCTGCTGAAGTATAAGGGAGGAAAATAAAATCCGAGCTCCAGGGATGGAGCGTGGAGGATGCAGCCCCAGCAGGGCCACGTGGTTGGAGTGACAACCCCAGGGGTGTCACCAACACCGCCCCCAGGGATGTCACAGTGCACATCCACCCCCCAGCCCCACACTGACTAACAGCCCCCCACCCCTGGCAGCATTCCCAGCTCCTGGAAGTGACCTGCGACGGGGACAGAGGTGGCCTTACTGCCGTCAGCTCTCCATGCAAGACCTCACCGCTGACCTTGCTGGCCTCCTTCTTCCACTCCTTGGGGCAGTACTTGTAGAGTTTCTGGGCCAGGTCCATGTACACGTGCTCATTGTCTGCGAGGGACAGAGGTGGCATCAGTGTCCCCAGTGTCCCCTGCCTCCCACCACGACCCATTAGAGGGTGGAGAGGGACTGTGACCTCCTCGTCACCTAACGAGGCCACCAAAAGGGTTAATCTCCACACCTAAGCCCCTGACTTACTCTGGATGACGCTGAGCCCGAAGAGGTGACAGTCCTTCAGCCTCAGGAGGTCACACACCTGCACCAGTAACTCTTGGCACAAAATCTTCACCTGCAAAAAAAAAAACCAAACCCATATGAGCCCCAGGTGTATCTGTGCCCACCTGAGCCAGGCAGGGAGCACCAACCCCACACCAGGACCCCGAGCAGGATGGGGGTGACAGCTGGACTGTGGGGTCAGTTCTCCATGGGAAGTCTCCAAAAGCATGGGATGCTCTGCCAGGGATGGGATGCTCATGAAGCAGCTCGAGAACAGCAGGTGGTAGAGGAGCCAAACACTGGGGAGATGTTTTGGGGGCAGAAATCAGAACATTCATAGTCTCATTACAATCCCTGGACAGCTTCCACTATGCCAGAGTGATCCAAGTCCCATCCAACCTGGCCTTGGTCACTTCCAGGGATCCAGGGGCAGCCACAGCTTCTCTGGGCACCCTGTGCCAGGGCCTCACCATCCTCACAGGCAAGGATTTATTCCTATTATCTAATCTAAATCTTTCCTCTTTTAGTTTAAAACCATTCCCCTTATCCTATCACTATCTGCCTCTTTCCAAATCTCTCTCTCCATCTTCTTTATAAGCTCCCTTTAAGTTCTGAAAGGAATTTAAATTTTTTTCCTCCATCAGAAGAAACATTAGGTGGGGGAATTTCACATTCAATGCTCCATCCCAATCAGAGCCAAAGCCCTTTCTGTTTATTCTCTGGGCTACAGGAGGCTGAAGTGCCATCCAGGAGGGATTTGTGGAGCGAGGGCTGAAGGATGGGGCTCATCACCCTCCCCAAACCCCGCTGCAGCCTTCAGGGGAACAACTCCTGTGAATTTCCCCGGCTGGGCGAGGCCAGGAAGGCTCCAGATGGAACCCAGGGTGTGAAATGTGAGCGCTCAGGGAGCTCCCCAGGCTGCCTTACGTTGATGATGATGTTGAGGGAGTCGTCGTTGGGGAGGAAGATGCACACGCTGCGCCGGTCCTGCATGACTCTGTTGTTGTGGAAGGGCAGCTTGCTCATCGTGCTCCTGGCAGGGGGCTCAGGGGGTGTTGGGGGTCACCTCACCGGCGGGCCGGGGTGGCCTCAGGCCCCATGGGTGCCATCCCTGTGGGACAGAGCATGGTGAACCCCAGGATGGCACCCTGAGCTCCCCACATCCCACTGCAGGTATCCCTCCCGCCCCTCAGCATGGCCTCACACGGTGTGGGGTCACATTTGGGGTGAACCCCAAAACCCCTGGGCACACCCCACCACAGCCACCCCGTTCCAACCCCCTGGTTTTTGGCCCAGCCCCAAAAACCTGAGCCAGCAGTTTGATTCTCCCCCAGGCTCGGGTTTGGAAAAAGCTCAAGAAAGGCTTTCCTGGCATAATTAAAATAAATAAAAGTTGATCCGCTGGGAATAACCCGGTTGGGCCAGCAAGGAAGCAGGTTTCTCTGCCAGCCGTGGAAAGGCAAGGAAATGCTGTGGACACCACAACCTTTCCAGCATCCTTCACCCCAATCCTACTCTTTACTGGCATTAAACAAAACAATCCAAGCACTAACAGATGGGAATTCCCACTCAAAGCCAACGAATCCATCCCAGCACTGACCCCAGGAAATTCTCATTTCTGAGGGTAAATATTCTTTTTTACCCCACTGTCCACAGGGACACAAATTCCCACGTGACACCATGAGGATGGACTTTAAACCCTGACCTAGTTCAGCCTTTTCCTACCCCAGATTTTCGCTGGCACCCAGACAGCAGAGCATCTCCCTTGTCACCAAATATTTGCTTTGGGCTGAATGGAAGTGCCTTTGGCTTCTGAAAGCCTGGAATTCACGTATTTCTGCAGCAGCACGGGAAAAAAAGTGCCCCGAGGTGACTTTTTGTTGGCAGCTCCTGGGGTTTTACAGAAATTGGGAAATCTGAAGGTGATGTTTTCCCATCTCAAGGGCACTCTGGGTCTGCACCACTGAGCATTGTGTCTGTACATTGTGAATTGTGCATTCTATCCGTGGATTTCAAACGTGTGTCGTGGCCATGCAGTGCATCCATGCATCATGGCACCCATGCATTGCACCCATGCTGTGGGATGGTCTGTTGTGGCCATGTATTGCAGCCATGCATTGCATCCTGGCCATGCATTGCACCCACACATTGCATCCATGCGTTGTGGTGGTGCATCATGTGTTGCATCCATGTGCATCATGGCCAGGCACTGCATCCATGCATTGCACCCACATTTTGTGGCATCTGTGCATTGCATGTGTGCATCACAGCTGTGTCATGGCCATGCATTGCATCCATGAATCCATGGATTGTGGGATGTATTCTGGCCCTGCATTGCATCCATGCATTGATTCGGAACATCATGGCATCCATGGATTGCAGCTGTGCAGTGCAGTATCCATGCATTGTGTTGGAACCTCATGGCATTCATGCATTGCATCCATGCACCACAGATGAGCATCCTGGCCATGCACTGCACCTCTACACTGCATCCATGCATTGTTGGAGCACCATGGCACCCATGCATTGTATCCCTACACCACATCCTGGCTTCTCTGTGCCAAAGCCTCACCACCCTCCCAGACAGGAATTCCTTCCCAGTGTCCCATCCAACCTTGCCCTCTGCCAGTTTAAAACCATTCCCTCCAGTCCTGTCCCTCTCTGGCATTCCAGGGCTGTTCATCCCCACACCAACCACTGCATTTCCTCCTCCTCCTCCTCCTGCAGCCTGGATTGGTCCCAGAGCAGCAGGGATTAAACCACACGAGCTGGTGTCAGCAGAGCGCGGACATCGGAGGGAAAAAACCAACCCCAAACCGTACATTTTGGTATTTTACAGAAAACCTCGCAGTTCCCGCTGCTGAATGAGAACATTCCACCAGCCCACCACACAGGGACGGTCCCTGTGGAGATTCCCTCAATTCCAGGCGCTTCCCAGGGGCTCTGCCAGTGCTGGGAGCTGCAGGGATTCAGCGAGGGGACACACAAAGCCCTTTCCAGGGTGCTGTGCCTGCAGCAGCCTCGGCCAGACGCCGGCAAATTCTTTCCGAGCATCTGCTGCTCATTCCGACAATGTCAGCTTTGATTCCCCGCGACCCCGCGCCGAGTCATTCCTGCTCCGGCGGAAATGTTGACTGGAGGCACAAACGTGGGATCGTGGAATGGTCTGGGTTGGAAGGGAGCTTTAAAGATCTAGCCCTGCCTTCCCGGCTCCAAGCTGGAAAGATCCTGGATGGCAGGGAGAGCCCCCCCTGGATTGCCCCGCAGCAGACGGGGTGACACAGGTCACCCCACACTCCAAGCAGGAACCTCCATCCCAGGCAGTTTTCCAAATGTTTTTCCATCCAGGGAGCAAAATCAGCTGGAAAAAACACTGGGAATGAGGACTTGGGCACAGATCAGCCTCTGCAGCGTGAGGAGATCCACGTCTTCCAGCCATGTTTTCCCTGCTTTGGGAAAAGAGCATTAAAACTCCACAGGAAGGCACTGCAAACTGCTCATAACTCCAGAGCCACGCCGAGAAAATTCCTCGATCCACCGTGTTTTCCGGGCCCAGGCTGCTGGAATATTGTCTCAATCCCTCATGCTGATGCCATGGGATAAATCCTGTCGCAAAGCTCTGCCGCAAAGAAAACATCCCACAAAAAACCTGGGGAAAGCAGCCGCGGCCGGCGCTGCTGACTCGGCGAGGGATTTGTTCATCCCGGGGTCCTGCAAACACATCCGAGGGCAGGCAGAGCCTGGGGTGGCTTCAGATGGAGGTGCTGGAGCAGCTTCTTGTCAGGAACATAAATTTGGATGTAATTCCAGGGTGGGGATCGAGCATGGCTTGGGCTGAGGTAGGGTTTTCTTCCAGATTCCGTGGATGTGAAGCGAGGCTGGGTGGATGAGCAGCGTTTTCCCCTCTCCGTGGATTTTGTCGGATTTAAAAGAAGCGGATAAGTCTCAGTCCTCATGGGTTTGGGTCAGGTTTGTACCCCCATGGTACCCACCAGGCACCCCTGTTCAACCCAGCCACGATCCACAGCCTCCAGGCAGATCCTGCCCTTTTCTCCATCACCCAAATCCATCCCTGCTTGACAAAATATCCGCTTTAAAAAAAAAAAAATTCTGCCCTATCAGACATCTCCATCCCCGGAGGGATTTAACAGCCATGTGGCACTCGGGGACGTGGGTTAGTGGGTTGGATGTGATCCCAGAGGTGTTTTCCAACCTAAACAGCTCCACAATTCCCTGATTCTAACCCACTGCCAGGCTTTTGTTCCAGCTCTCCTGGAGCACCCCAGGGGCTAGGGAAGGGATCCAGCCCAGGACCCACACGTAGGCAGAGGCCAGAGGCTGCCCAGAGCGCGGGGCGAGACGGGAAGATGAATTCACGGGGCAGGAATTTCTTGTTTTGAAGAGTCTGGAGTGGGTCTCACCCCACATCACAGGCACAGGTATGCACAGAGCTGTTATTACAAGTTTTAGGGCCGTCCCTTAATGCAGCTCCTCCGAACCCAAAAGCCAGATTAATTCCTGCTTGCGGTTGCCCCGTAATTAAAATCGTCTCCAATTCTTCATGAACTCAACAGTTTCCTCCTAATGAAGAGAGGCAGATGAAAGAGACCTTCACTGGGAAAAAGGACTCGGTTATAAATATTCCATTACTTCATCCGCCACAAAAGCTATTTGGATGCTGGAAACTCAGCCCCCACCAGCCTCTGCAGATGCCCCTGAGTGCTGGGGGTATCCAAAAAAGCCTCTCCAAGGAAAGTTCCTCCAGGAGTTCGCCTGTCTCTACCTCTTCAACATTCCTCCTCTTCCTCTTCCTCCTCCCCCTTAGCTGCTGAAGGGACAACAGGGATGGCTGAGCCTCAAAATTATCCTCAAAATAGGACATGGGATAATGTCCCCTCCTGATGAGCCCCACGGGACAACACATTCCGTGGGGAAACACAGGCAGCTCAGGAAACTGCTCCCCTGCCTATCTCGTCATGCACGGAGCAGAATCCAGGCTGGAAGAGCTGATTTTCCATCCAACCCACAGCAGAGGCATCCCAGGCCTCTTCATTCCCTGCCTTTGGAACACTAAAATATAAATAAAGTGTCCCAGCCTCCGCCAGGGATGGACACAGAGATGGATTTCTCCTGGCAAGGGCTCCAGCGAGGGAGGGACAACGCCTGCTCTTCCTCTTCCCCTCTCTGCTACAGAACCAACCCTTTCCATCGGATTTCCTTCTGGGAAACTCTGCCTGAGCCCTTGGGATTACAACAATATCAAGACTGGGTTGGAGAGAGCTGTGCTTGGGGCAGCCCAGCTCTCCCATCCAGCTCCACAGCATTCCCAGGCATTTTATGAACCATCCCCTGGCACCAACAGCCCCAAAGCTCCCAGAGCTCCAATTCCATTCCCAAGGATGCTCATGGATGTGGAGCATTGCCTTTGCTGCCCTCTCCATGGGCAGGCTGCAGCAGCTGCTGTAAATCCCTTGGGATTTGGCTGTGGGATCCCTGGACCACAAAGCAGCCCTGAGGGCCAGAGTTGCCATCCCGAATTCCCCGTGCCACAAAAAGCACAGCCCTGAGTCTCCAAACCATGGAGCTCCCTCTTTATGAATTGAAGTTATATTTTAAATTTAATTAACAATATAATATGATATAATTAATAATGTCAAATAATATTAATATTAATAATAGACAACGATGAATGTTTATGTTCTTTTACATAATAACACACCCCCAGGATGCTCTGACCCTGGGCAAACCCTTCCTTCCCAGTGATAGGCATTTTTGAGGAGCCCCATTCCCAATATCCCACTCACAGGCACACTCCTCTACGTGGGATTGGTGTCCAAACCCATTCCCACTCTGGGCAATGCCCAGAGGGGAAAAAAACAGGATGCAAAGAGCTCTGCAGACACCCAAGTGCCCAAAACCCAGCTCCACTTTATGCCAAAATACTCAAATCCATGCCTGGACTATCCGGAGCTCCTGCTGCCCTCTGTGGTGTCCTCTCCTCCAGCTCCAAATCCAGCAAAACAAAGCCAAACCAAGTTCCTGATTTTTTTAATCCTGGGGCGGGCAGAGGGAGATTTGTCTTCCCTCAGCAGAGCTGCTCTCCAGTTTTCCAGCTGGGAAAGCTCCTCAGCCACGCCACAGCCTCCATCAACCTCCCTGCCCCAGCTGCAATGGGGGAGAGATTTTTTGGAAAAATATCCTAAGCCCACTTTTCAGTCAAGGAGGAAAAAAAAAAGCAGGATAAAACTCAATCAAGGAGCAGGCAGATATTTTAACCAGCGCCATGGTTTGTGTACTCCATCTGGAGTCCAAAGGCTGCTGGGTTTTTTTTTTTTTTAGCAGGAGGGAACTGACATCATCTTAATTTCAAATTCCCATTTATTTTTACATCTGGTCTGAATTAATCTTTCTCAGCGTCCTGACTTTCATGTAATGGAATAATTGCTTACAGACTCGGGGTTTAAAGCGCCTGAATAAACCCAGTTTAAAAAAAGAAACCCCTTTAAAAAAACCGATAGTAAAAAATCCAGTACCTAGAACCAAACTCCAATATGCCTTCGGGATTGGGAATTTTAAACGGAACAACATCTCTTTCAGGCAAGAGAGCTCGAATTAATCCCAGCTCTATCCAAGATTCGGAGAGGGAGAGCGAGCCCTGTGGAAAAACACCAACACAAACCAGCCCAGAATTAGGCAGAGCAGCAAAGCTCCATCAGTGCCACGCGGAAGCATCTCTGGAAAAGCAGAGTTTGGCTTAGAGGGAAAAACATCCCTGATGGCCAGAAAGGCATTGGCCATGAGCAGGAAGAGGATGATTCAGGAATGGGAGATGGCAGCAAAGGTGGCAGGGGGCCAGGGGCATGGCAGGGTCGGGATGTGCCTCACTCCCACGGGAGAGTCAAAGGACACAGGAACACCAAGGATGGTGCTGGGAAAGCTCAGCCCCAGTTTCCCTGCTGCCACGAGGGCACCGTGTCAGACAGAGCCTGGCTTTGGAGCTGCATGGATTTATCCTCTGAGATTACAGAACGTCGGGGATATGTGTTCCCGGCAGGAAACACGGAGGGGACCATCAGGGACACTACCAGGGACCAGCTGGCACCCTGAGCACCTCCATGGGGTGGGGGGCACCCGTGGGTGAGGGGAGCCCAGGGACAATGAGGTCCCACAGGTGACAGTGACCCAGAAAAGGGAGGATCCATGGCAAAGGAGGAGCACAGGCAAAGGAACCAACAGATGATGGGAACCATGGCTGAGGGGACCTGTGGGTCACCACAACCCATGGGAAAGAGCTGTCACAGGCAGAGAGGACCCAGGGGTGAGGGGATCCATGGGGATGTGTGACCCAGGGGTGAGGGGATCCACGGGGAAGAGGACATTTGGGTGAGTGTGGCCCAGGGACATGGGGACCCATGGGCAAGTGTGACCCAGGGACAAAGGCAGCTGTGGGTGACTGCAAACCAGGAATGAAGGGACCCACGGGTGATGGTGACCCACAGGTGAGACGACCTGTGGGTGAGTGTGACCCAGAACCAAGGGGTCCCATGGGCGAGGGGTGAGTGTCACCCAGGGGACAGGGGTGCCAAGGCTGAGTGAGCCCCGTGGGCGAGTGAGCCCCAGGGAAAAGGGGTCCCATGGGTGAGCGAGACCTGTGGGTGAGGGGGCGAGGTGACCCACGGGTGAGTGAGACCCGTGGGCGAGTGTGACCAACGGGCGAGGGGTCCTGCGGGCGAGGGGACCTGAGGGCGAGTGTGACCCAGGGGTGAGGAGTCCCGTGGGTGAGTGCGCCCCTGGAGCTCGCCCTGCGCCGGAGCGGGTCCGGCGTGGCCGTGGCCGTGTCGTGGCCGTGTCGCGGCTGTCGGGGGCCGTGGGGGGGTTCCGGCGGAGCCGCAGCTCCCGCGGGCGGGCGGAGGAAATGACTCGCATTCCTGCAGCCGGGGCCGCTCGCACCGCTCCGGCTCCAACTCGCCCCCGAGCGCAACAAGCGGCCGCGCCGGGCCCACCCGCGGCACAGCCCCGCGGGGCCGAGCCGAGCCGAGCCGGGCTGAGCCAAAGCGAGCCGAACCGAGCCGGGCGGAGCGGAGCCGGGCTGAGCGGAGCCGGGCTGAGCCGAGCGGCAGCGCGGAGCGGGGCGCAGGGCACGCACCTACCTGCGGCTGCGGGGAGCGCGCTGCCTGCCAGCCGTGCCAGCCTGCCGAGCCCAGCCGTGCCGAACCCCGCCGTGCCGAGCCGAGCCGAGCCGTGCCGAGCCCAGCCCAGCCCAGCCCAGCCCAGCCCATCCCGCCGCCCCCGCCCCTTCCCGGGCCGCCCCGCACCGCCCCGAGCGGCACCGGCACCGCCTCCCGCCCCGGCGCCGTGCCCGGGACAGCGGGGAGAGGGACAGGGACGGGAACGGGCCGGGGGAGCGCAGGGCTGGCCCCGGAGGAGGCGCGGGGAGTCGGGCAGCCGCCGGCACGGTGCTCACGAAAGGCTCTGGAAAGAGCCTGAGCATCCCCCGGGAGGCACACGGGCACTGTCCCTGCGGGACTTGAGCCACCCGAAGGTGCCCGGGAGCGGAGCTGAGCATCCTCCCGCGGGGACCTCGGCGGAGCGGCGCTGGAGGAGCCCACGGAGATGCTCCGAGGGCTGGGGAACCTCTGCTCTGGAGCCAGGCTGGGAGAGCTGGGGGTGTCCAGCTTGGATTGGCCTTAGAGCTCCTTCCAGTGCCAGAAGGGGCTCCAAGGGAGCTGAAGAGGGACTTTGGATAAGGGGGGTGGTTTCCCACTGACAGAGGGCAGGGTTAGATGGGATATGAGGGAGAAATTCTTCCCTGTGAGGGTGCTGAGGCCCTGGAATAGAATTCCCAGAGAAGCTGTGGCTGCCCCTGGATCCCTGGAAGTGTCCAAGGCCAGGTTGGACAGAGCTTGGAGCAGCCTGGGATAGTGGAATGTGTCCCTGTCTCTGGCACAGGGCTGGAACAAGATGTTCTTTAAGATCTCTTCTAATCCAAACAACCCCAGGATTCTATGATCTCCCAGGGAAGTGCCTCACCTGTCCTCTCTGGGGGTCCAAACCCCCTTGGATAGGGGATCCCCCACACCCAACCCAGCATCCTCATCCTTGGCTGTGCCACTGGCACATCAAACCGAGGCCAGAGCAGAATTAAACCCCGTTCCCAATAAATCCCCCACAGATGCCCTGGCAGCTGGATAAAGGCGAGCTGGGCTCACTCCTGCAAGGCCCAACCACCCCTCAGAGCAATGCACACTCAGATCTCTCTCCATAGGTGACCCAGGCCGGGAATAGCAACAGCAGCAGCACCATAAATTAGCAGCAAAGCATCTCCGAGCCGCTCCTCCTTCAGAAGTGCCATCTGGCGAGATTGTTTTTGGAGTAGTTATTTATTCCTCACTTTTCAGCGTCTACAGGCGTTTCTTGGGCTGACCCGCGAGGCCAGCTCGGCCCCCGCAGTCTCCACAAGGCTCGGGGAGAGAGGAGCCGCTTGTTCCCAGCCCTAAATAAAGAGCAGCTCTGCTGTGAATACCCTGACACTCCTTGCTGAAATCTGTTTGCAGCTCAACAGATCGTGCTGGGTAATTACATTATGGGAGTGCACGGTAGCAGCTCCGGGAATCCATGGAAAAAAACAACCTGGCTTTCGGTGGAGCTGGGGCTGGGAAAGCCTTGGCTTTGGGTTCGTTCTCACGCTCCTGTCCATGTCATATGGGACCAGGAGAAGGTTTCTACCCAGCACCTCCTGTTTGAGTGCTTACAAAGCCACTGGTGCCACTGCCGAGGGCACAGGGAGCATCCTGTCCAAGCAGGGCCTGGCATTCCAGCCAGAAATGCCTTTTTTCTCCAAAAACTCCCTCTGGAAACACCATTCCTGCCCACAACTCAGGGGGACAACCAGGCAAAGCTGCCCTTTGGCTCATTTATCCAAACCCATACAACATTTTAGGGCTATGGGGTGGCACGAGCAGGACACAACCCCATCGCTGTGATGCTGAGAAGGACAAATCATTCTTGCTGAGCACATCCCCAGCCCCATTCCAAACCCTGTGGAGTACAGGAATACAGGAACCCAGCGCCTGCCTTGCCGCAGAGGCTAAATAAAGCAGCAGGAAGAGCTCTCGAATGCCAGCGAGGCGATGTATAAACAGCGCCGTGGATGGCGCGGGTGCAGAAACGGCTCGGCAAATTCCAACGGGAGATGCTCGCAAGGAAAAGCTCTGGGAAAAGCCATCCCGGGCTGAGATGTGGGGAAAACTGGGAAAGATGGACCTCAGCCAGCGTCCGCTCTGCCTCTCCTCTCTGGGAAAGGAAAAGCCCAAAGAGTCCGGTGACATTTCTCTCACACTTCTGGAATGAATCTCACTCCAAAGTCCCAAGGAGCGGAAACACAGATGGAAAATGGAATAAGTGGAATTCTTTTTGGGGGTGTTTTAGTTTTTTTTTCCTTTTGCCTAGCTAATGGCATGGCTAGGCCTATCTCAAAATAATAATAATAAAAATAAAAATTTTTTTTAAAGTGATTGTGACTGAAAATACCATTCCCATAAAACACAGGGATTTTTCTCGCACTGGATGTATTTATACGGAGAGGACAGGAAATAGCAGCAGCTCACTGTGATCCTGCATTATCACCAGCCGAGTGTCTCCCATCCCAGAATTTCAATGCCGGCATTGTCTCCAGCAGGAATGGACGTGGGAGCTCTCTTATCTCACAGTTTCCCTCAGATTTTGTTAACAGCATGAAAATTATTCCAAAAGCAACAGAATAACAACTCAGCCCATTCCCATCTCTGCATCCCATTCCCTTCCCAAAGGCTGATGGATCAGTTGTGCCGACCCAAGCTTGCTGCTGTCAGTGCTCAGCATCCATTTCTAGGGATTTTTGGGATGTCCTGCGTGGAAAATTCACCCTGAAGCAGCAGCACGAGGACCTCAGCACTGCCCACGAGCCTTGTGGGGTGCATTTGGGGACAGAGGTGTCACCGCTGCTCGATGACACCTGGCACAGCCTCAGTGATCCCGATGGGCTCCTTCCAGCTCAGCATATTCCAGGGCTCCAGCTCTGCCTGCAGCTGGGATTCGGAAATTCCTCCCTGGACAAGAGGGGAAAACAAATCCCAGCTACTGTGAAGGGGCTGTGCTGGGGCTGGGAAGGTTTCTCAGCCCATAAGGGGAAGAAATTAAATAAAGAAAAGCAGAGCCACAACAGCCGGAGCGTTGCTATAAACTCCGGAGAGGAGCTGGACCTCTCTCCCATTCCTGCATTTCACGGGGATTTCCAAGGAAGTTTTTCCTCCCTCCCCATCCAGGCTGGGGTGGATAAGTCCCTCTCCCCCCAGCACGGAAACCACGAGGATAGAGGGATCCTCGCCAGTGTTTTCTGTGCTGTTTAGGAGAATTTTGTCTGATTTTTGGCCATAAATACCCAATTCACAGAGATATAATCGAGCCTCTGCTTCAATTTGGTTTATAACTAAAAGCCTGAGCTTTTAACTATAAACCAATTGGGGAGGGGGAGTTACTACATTTACCATCCCACCCCAAAATCTCCCTCTGTATTTACCCTGCCCCAGCTTTTTTTTTACCCTGCCAGCTTTCGTTGCTGGAAAGTCAGCAGGGACGAAAATAAAAAAGGAGCTGCATGAGATTTAAGCCCAACGAGGCTGGAGAGGGAGCAAATCCAGCCTGAATCCCCAAGTATTGGAACCATCAAGAAAATCCAAGCGTGCATCCGGCAGGGAAGCATCTCCGCGGCTCGGCACTGCTGATACGGTGCATTCTGCTAATCTACCCCGCGGTATTTACAGCTCCTGCAGCCCAGCATCCTCTGTAGCAGCGAGCCGGATGCGATTGGAGCCCGGCAGATTCTTCGGGATGGCTGGAGGGAAAGGCGGGATCCAAACCGAACCCCTAATCCTCTCCCAAACCGGGGCACCGAGCTGGGGTTTGTCACTAAATTATTGAGAAATGCGGGGTGAGGTGGGCAGGGATTTTCTGTGGAGTCGGTCTGGTTTTCCCACAGCTCAGCCCATTCCCAAATCCACTCGGCATTCCCACAGCCCGGCTTTAAAAATCCCGTTTTCCCCCCTCCCACCCCAGCTCCCCCATCCCTTCTGTCTTCTGAGGCCCAAAAGGGCCTTTTTTTTTTTTTTTTTTTTTTTTTTTTGGTGGCTCTGGGCCTGGGGTTTATTCCTAGAGTTCTCTCTCAGCCTGCCAGAGCTGCTGAAATCCCATGGAATTGTGGTGTAAAGCAGGAAAGGGCGGCGGGGAGGGGCGGACGGGGAGGAAAGATCACAGGAGCGCGGGGGAATATTTTTAGCCCGTCTGTTCTCCGGCTCTCCGGCTTCACCGCCACTCCATGACTTCAATCCCATCTGACAGAGGGGCAGATGCCTCAGGGCTGCTCCCGTGCCCTGAAACGGGAGAGAAACCCCAAAAGGGCCCCCTTAGGGGGGTCACCAACAGCCCCGATGCTATGAGACATCAGAGAATTCCCCCTTCAGTGTGGTGGGGTGGGAGGAAAACTGCTCTGGGAAGTTCTCTGCTGGAAAAACAAGTGGAATTTGGGTGGTGAGAGACTGGAAAGAGCCAGGGCATCCATCAGGGTGCTCCACAGGGGAGGTGTGGGGGGCACATCTCACCCTTGGCATCCTGGTGATCCAGCTCAGTGCTCACCTGTGCCCACATTTTTTCCATGGCAGTAGGATTTGGGTAGGAGCTTGCAGGAGTTAGGGTGAAATCTGGGAATGGAGTAATGAAACAGTAGGTTTTGCTCCAAACCTGACCCAGGGAAGTGGGATAAAGCTGGGATGAGGAGCCAGTGCCAAGCAGGTCAGGGGAGCAGGGCTGGATTTGCTCTGTCCCCATGCAAAGTGCAGCCACATCAGGGATGAATTGAGCACGAGGGGTCATGGACCAGCACCACATTCCCACTGGGAGAACTGGAGATCCTCCAGTGCACTTCCTGGAGTGACTCCAGTCACACCCTCACACCCTAACCCAGTTAAATTAGGATTTTCTCATCATTTAAACCCCAGCTCCATCACAGCAGGATGCAAAGGCTCCCATGGGCTCAGCATTCTCTCCATCCACATCCCCATGCCCTGGGGTGGCACTGGCCCACCAGGATGTGCTTTCCTTGGCATGGTTGAAAACATGGGGATTGTTTTAAACTCCTTTAAAGTTTCTGGGATGCTTTGGGAAGTGCTGTTTGTATCCCCAGGGAAAGCAGGCAGGCACCTCTTTGCCCAGGTAAACATCACTCCGGCCTCATGCTTTGTAAACAGGATTGCAGCAGCGAAAAGCCAGCCCAGGCCACCCGTCCCCTCCTCCATCCCCAGGGACAAAGCAGCCCAGGGAGCCCACGGAGCTTGGCTGTGGCCCCATGTGTCCATCAGGCACCTATCAATGATTTACTGCTGCTGTGAAGAGCTGTTTGTGCTCCGGGGCTTCCCAGCGGCCCTGGCCAAGGTCAGCGCTCCATTTGGCAGGGGAAGGGATGGATGGCAAAGGGGAGAGGGGATGGGAGTGCAAGGCAGACAAAAGCAGAGCCCCCTTGGACCCCACGAGCACCATGGGCTCATCCTGAGCATCCCTGATGCTGCCATGCTGGAGGAGCCTGGAGCAGATGGGGACATGGAAACATGGCATGGTTTGGGTTGGGAAGGATGTCAAAGCCCATCTCGTTCCATGAACAACTTCCACATCCACCTAATCCCACTCTGGCACCCCAAGGCATTCCAGGGCTGGTGGGGTTTAAGTCACATCAGGGCTGAAAACCCCCTTTGGAGACAGCGGGAATTGCTTCCCACCAGGGTCACCAACTCAGCCTAAAACCAATCCTGGGAGCACCAGCAGACACAGGAATGTTTGAGTTGGATCAGAACAAGCACCTCCCGCGAGGGGCTCCAAAGGTGCTGATGTTGTTGGGCAGGATTTGTGCAATTCCCCTGCTTTTTGAAGCCGCCGCGGCTTCTCCCGCCGCCCGCCCGAAAGCAAATTGATTTTTATGAAATGGACTGAGGCAGCCTCTAGGAGGATCCATAGCTGGGCTAATATTTGTCTAATGGGCTCCCACAAATAGCTCGTTAATCCCTTTGTGTTTATTAATGGCACACAGGAACCAGACAGCTGCAGCCGAGCTCCCTGTGGCCCTGAGCTCCCTGCATCCTGGGATCCCCCAAACTCCCCAAATCCCTGAGCTCCCAGGATCTCCAAGCTCTCCAGGTCCCTGATCTCCCCAAATCCCTGAGCTCTTGGGGTATCCAAGCTCCCTGGACATGTTGCTGTGGTCCCATATCCCTGCATTCCTCCACTGTGGCCACCCCCTTTTTTTCTTCCCACCTCACCCAGTGCCTCTCCTTCCTTTTCCCTCTCTTCCATCAGTCTCCAAGGCCAAAAAGCCCCATTTTTGGGGCTGCACA
Organism: Lichenostomus cassidix; assembly: GCF_008360975.1. Lineage (NCBI taxonomy): Eukaryota > Metazoa > Chordata > Aves > Passeriformes > Meliphagidae > Lichenostomus > Lichenostomus cassidix. Next base: position 2,206,553 of record NC_139486.1, on the reverse strand, counting down.
GTGAACCAGCACTGGACACCAGCTCAGAAACAACCTCAGGCTTTATCCCAGTCCAGTTCCCTGGGGAATCTCACCGGAAAAGTGTCACCACTGAGTGCTCTGGCACCCATGGGGGAGTCTGGAGTTGGCACCATGTCCCAAAAAGTTTTGAAACCCCACAGCTCTAGGCATGGATTATTAATATCTCCCTACTGTTTATGTGTTTATTTGCTTATTTGGCTGTGAATTAATATCAGAGCTCAGGAAGGTTTTCTTCTAAACCAGCAAGTGAGCAAATGCATTTGAGGGGTTGCAAAACCGCAGTGCATTATTGCAGTGTGTTTTTCCAGGCAGGATCTTGGGGTGCTCCTTTGGCAGGGAAAGCCTGTGGATATGTGGATATACATATTTATATATGTATATACAGCATTTGGTTATATTTATTATATAAATTTTGAGCAATTTAAATAATTGCTGGTGGAAAGTGTCCCTCTCCATGGCGAGGGGTGCAATGAGATGGGCTTTAAGGTTCCTTCCAATCCAAACCATTCTGGAATTCTGTGACTCCATGATTTCCACCGCCCTCCCTCCCTCCCTCCCTTCTCTGCAGCAGGAAAAAGGCATCATTTTGTTTTGGTTTGAAGGGCAACTTGCAGTGGAAACCTTTCCCAGCCATGCCATTTCCCCGGGAAGCAGCAGCTGGGGCATCTCCGGCCGCCGGCGCCTTCCCCCTGCCAGCTCCACACGCTGCTCCCAACCCGTGGCACGGAGGAAGGAATGTGTTGCAATGGTGAGTCAGGCAGAGGCACTGCCTTGTGCCAAAATGATCATTTTTCAGCTTTCACCCAGCGGGGTTATCCTGCTCCAAAAGTATTTCTCCCTCGGGAAGCCAGTGAAGCCCCCTTTGGAGGAATGTTGTCTCCCAGAGTATCACCACATTTAATTTCTGGGAAACATGGCCCTGAAATGAAATCATTGCCTCGTGTTTGGGATGTGTAGGAGACCTGAATGGGCTGAGGGGCTCAGGGATGTGGCCCAGACCAGCCTGTCCAGGGAGGTTTCCACCCCAGAGGATGGGAGCTCCAGGATGGACACAGTGCCCAAGCCACCCACCGTGGGTGCTGGGGTGACCTGGCACCCTGGGGATGGGGGAGCAGACAGGCTGCTGAGCCCAGCCCGGGGTCCTGCACTTCCAGGAGGGAATTTGCTCAGTGTTTAGACCCCTCCCTCCCTTCCCAGGGTCTGGGGAAGGTAGGATTCCTAGCAGGAGCCCCAGCACTGGTTTCATTAAAGGGAAAGAGTCGGCTCGCCCTTCCCCAGGGCTGCGTCTGGGAGTCGGTGTGAGGCAGGAGGGAGGAATCACGGCTTTGGGGATGGATCTGGGACACCCCAAAAATGTCCTGTGCTGCTCTGGCAGGCCCAACAGCTCCCCCCAATCCATGGAAGGGTTCAAGGCCAGGTTGGATGAGGCTTGGAACAACCTGGGACAGTGGAAGGTGTCCCTGCCTGTGTCAGGGGGTTGGAACTGCATGGTCTTGAAGGTGCCTTCCAACTCAAATCATTCTGGGATTTTAGGATGCAACCACATTTTGGGGTCCCACCCCAGCAGCCCTCCCCTCCATCCCTGGCAGGACCTGTGTCCCTGGGCAGGGCATTACTGGGGCAAACCCCAATCACCAAAACCTCATTCCGCTCTCCCATGTGCTCACGTTTTCATGGCACCCTCAAAATCCCTGGGTTCCTACCCCAAACATCCCACCTGGCCCTCTCCACTTCCAAACCCAAGCTGTTTATGAGCTCTTTGAGCACAAGAAACCAAAAGCAGCTGTGGCTACGACCTCCTTTTATGCGATTCCTTTTTTTCCCTCCCTCCCTCCTCTGAATTTTTATGATCCAGATATAAAGCCCTGGAAAACAGAGGTTTAAAGGAGAACCCTGACTGCAGGGGCATGAAAAGCAGTGCCCTGACTCTCATCCATCCCAGGAGATTATTTCCAATGATTTTTGCTTAAAGAAAATACTAAAAATTAAGTGGCTGGAAGCTGCTGATGGGCAGTGAGGGAGAAATCCCAGGTGTTCCTTGTTCAGCCTTGCCAAAACATCTTTGTCCAAGGATGGATAAAGGGAAGGGGTGAAGAATGCTGTGGATATCCCAGAAAAAGATTGGGAAACTGTCACCACACTGAAACCCTGCTTAGAGCACCATTTCCAGCTCCCATGCTCTGCCAGCACTGGTGTATTTCAGATGAATGCATTTTTTGCAGAGGGATCAGGGTCCTGCTGCATTATCCCACCCAATAATCCCAATCCTGGCTCACCACATATCCCATCCTGCTCCAAAGCCCAGGCACAGATGCCTCCATCTCCAGCCATGATTTTCTCCAGCCTATGGTACCCACTTTGCGCCTTTCCTGCTGCAAATTAAGTCTTTAGACCTCTTGTTCTGAAGAGATTCTTTATTTTGGTGCTTTGCAGAAGGGGAGTCCCCAGGCTCAGCCATCCCAGCTAATCATCCCCTCCACAGCCAGCTCCCCTGATTTTTGGGATCCCAGAATGGTTTTGGGTTGGAAGTGACCTCAAAATAATCCCATTCCACCTCTGACATGGGCAGGGACACCTTCCACTATCCCAGGGTACTCCAAGCCCCATCCAACCTGGCCTGGAACACTTCCAGAGATCCAGGGGCAGCCACAGCTTCTCTGGGCAACCTGTGAAGAGCCTCACCACCCTCATCATCAAAATTTTTTTCCCAATATCCCATCTAACCCTGCCCTCTGGCAGTTTGAATCCATTTACACTCCTCCTCCGATTGGATGTGTCAGCACATCCCACCCCCCTGATTTACAGACTCTCAGCACCCACTTGGAACGATTTATTTCATGTCATCAGTGACTGGGGAGATGCTGCCTTGAGGAAGGGAAGGATTTGGGCTGTCAGAGCAGGAATTCATGGCTCTGTCCAGCCCCATGGAGGGCATGGAAGTCCCCAGGTCCACACCAGCTTATCCTGATCATCGCCACAAAACAAAAATCCCCCCCAAATAATGGTAAAAAAATCATAAAGTCCCCAGTTTTGTGCTCTGTATGTAAGGAAAGAGCTGCAGCATCACTCCTTGAAGGAACCAGGACCCCTGTGCCTGGCATAGGCTCTGCCAGGCCACCTTCTTTTCCACCCTCACCCACCGTGGGGATTTTCCCCCCTTTACAGTAATATTCCCTATGCCTGAGGCTTTCCCAGTTTTTCAGGAATGTGGAATTCTGCTGCAGACACACATCTGCCCAGCCAGTGCTCCTAGGAGGCAATCAGCTATACAAAGTAGAAAAAACACTCCCAGTATATTTTTCCAAGCGTCCATCCCTCTTTCTCAGCTATAATCAGGATAATTTCCAAGGAAAGCCTTTTCCATTCCTCCACCTCGGAGCTCAGCAAACAACCCTGCAGATTGGACTGATCCCATTCCCATGGCTGTGTTTATGACAGGGCTGGGTGTCAAGCTGCTGCATGAGAAACACCAGGCCTGCCCTCCCTTGAGCTGGGCTTCACACCCAGCCTAAAGCTCAGCCTAAGCCAGCTCTCATCCCTCAGACACCCCAATTACCCTGTGCAGGGATTGCTCCTAGTAACTGTGAGAGATCCATTCCTCCCCAGCCATGCCAGCAACACCAGGAAAGGACAATACACCTGTGGGATCCCCCAGCATCCCATCCTGGAGCTGTCCCATCCAACCACTGCCCCATTTCAGCGGCGTGGGAAGCTTCCCACAGCAGTGCCCAGGCCAGCCGGGTGGGGTGAGCCTGGAGAAGACATTTAATTACACAGGGCTGGGTGTTTTTCCACTTGCAGGAGCCCAGCTGCATGTTCCCTCCCTGTGCCAGGTGCCATTAGTGCTGTTTGACTACTAATTGGCAATTAATAACGTCTTTGCATTATGCAAATGGTTCCTAAACACCTGCAGATCGATTATTTTAATGCCTTTGCCACGTGCAGAGGTGTTTGGGGGTTTGGATTATGGGGGATTTTTGCTATGAGCTGGAAAAGTGGGTGCTTAGGGGTGCCAAAGGATCTTTCCCACAGCACCCAGCACGAGTGGGGAGCCCAGGGTATGGCTGGCATGGGAATTTCCCTGGCTGACCCACGGGATGGGGCGATGGCTGCAGGGCAGGGCTGAGCCCGCTGGTGCCCAGCTGATGAAAGGCCACTGGGACTGGTCTGTCTGCCCATACCGGCGGCCAGGACATGCCAGGCTGGTCCTGCTCCGGGTGTCCCAGGGGAGGAGAGAATGACATTAAAAATAGCCCGGAATCCCGACAGGAGCAGCGGCCGAGTGAAGGATCGAAGGAAGCATCGAGTTGGCTTTGCTCATGCTAATGGAGGAGGAGACTCTGCAAACAGCTCCAGGTGAGAAGATCGGGCTGGGATTTTCCACGGGCAGCCAGCCAGGCCGTTTCCCTTTTATCTGCTCCTGGGAGTGTCTGATTCCTGGGGGGATGGCTGCACTGCCCCTCACCCCGAGGCTCTTCAGCATTCTCGTGTTGCTGCATCCATTCCTCAGGTTGGGGTTTTCAGGGGAATTCGGCTGCCCCTGAGCGTTTCATTCCTGCAAACATCTGCAGGAGACTGGGAGGAGGCTGGATGAGCAGCACAGGGTCCACCCACGGTGTTCCAGAGGTTTTGGGGTTATTTTTGGGAAGGGCAAGAAGCGCAGCGTTATTTTGTTATCTGCTTCCAGGGGTTTTCATGGGGAGCATTGTGCAGGAAGGTCTTTTCCCCTCCACAGCCCCATTCCCAGCAGGACCAGCTCCCTCGGGATTGGAAATAAAAACCATGATGGTGTCAACTCCTCCTCAGCCATTTCCCTGCTTTAAATCCATCAGGATACAAAGCCAAGGTGATTTTTCACAGCGCAGACTACTTATCCTCCAAGTGGTGTTCCCACACTGTCATTCCCTTTAATTTTGGGGGATCAGACAGTTCCTATCAGCCCTGCTAACTCTGCTGGCTGCCCAGCAAGTCTTGCTCTGGGCTCATAGAAGCATCTCTAGGAAAGATAAGCGAGATAAAGGAATTACACACCCCAAAATAAAAGCAGAGGCTCTCCAAGTGCAGTGGGAACAGCTGCCTGGAATTCCGTCTCCCTGACTGTGGGGCTGGTTTTGCAATCAGATCTCCCAGTGTATGAACTCACACAAAGAACATGGAAAACCATCAAAGGCCCCATTTTTTCCCCAGTCTGGGCAATTCCAAGTGATAGGTTTGCAAACCTGGACAGCAGGAAAATATAAGTCACTTGTGCAATGAGCTGTGTGATGCTGTCAGGGGCTCAGGGAAATCTTTCAGGGAAGGAAAAGCGATTTGGGAGCAGAGCAAAGGTAATTTTTTCCCTGTTTCTGCCCAAAAGCTTTGCCTGACACTGAGCAGACCCTGTTCAGAGAACACCTCAATGAACACTTTCCTTCCCAGGCTACACATGAACTTCTCACAAAAAAATAATCTGTGTTCCTTTGATGAATCATTTGCATCCAAGGTAATTAAACTTTAATCAGCAAAGCCAAAGAAAATGAGATTTTTTTTTTTCTCCAGCAGAGATGAGATAGAGCTGGACCTGATTCCTATCAGACCCAACATGCCCCATTAACACTGCCCAGCTCCTCCAGGTCTCCCCATCCCTCTTGTGGGAAACAAGGCGAGGAAGAACAAAGAGCACGAGGAACAGCAGGATTATCCACGCGTTTTCCAAGTGAAATGGCAGTGCTTAGTTCATGGGGATAAAAATCACCTGCTCATCCCTGACTGCTTTCTTGTGCCTCACTTGCAAACCCTCAGTGCTGGAACAACCCTCCCCACCCAGGCGGGGCAGCCGAGGGCAGGGAAGCTGCTCATTACCTGAGCTGGCTGAGCCGGGAATGAAGGAGGCTGCTGCCTTTCCCTTTCTGCCCCATCCCCCTCTCCATGCCCATCCCCGTCCTTGTCCCTGTTCCCATCAGATTCCCATCCTATCCCTGTTCTCCATCCTTATCCTTGTTCTCATCCCCATACTTGTTCCTGTTTGCATTTCCATTCCCATCCCTATACTTGTTTCTGTCCCCTTTTCCATCCCTATCCCCATTGCCAATCCTTGTTCCCATCCTGATCCTCCTTCCCATCCCCATTCCTGTCACCATTTTCATCCCCATTTCCATTGCCATTCCCATCTCCTTCTCCATGCTCATCCCCATCCTTATGTTTGTTTCTGTCCCTATTTCTGTCCCTATCCCTGTTCCTTTTCCCATCCCCATCCCTATACCTGTTCCTCTTCCTGTCCCCAGTCCCAATTCCTTTTCCCATCTCCATTTCCACCTTCGTTCCTCTACCCATTCCCATCCCTTTCCCAGTGGAGGACAGACCCTCTCCTCCAGCAGCTGGAGCAATTGCAGGTTTTTCAGCCAGCTCTGGTTTTTATCAGGATTTCAGCTAAATCCCGGGTTTTTAGCTAAATTCCAGGTTTTCTAGGTGAGGATGACACTGGTGCATGTGGGTCCTGTGGGACCCAGCTCAGCTACTTCCCTAAGGGATAAAACTCTGCGAAGCAGAGGTGGATGATCCTGATCTAGTGGGTGACATCCCTGCCCAAGGCAGGGGGTTGGAATGGGATCTCTTCCCACCTAAACCATTCTGGGATTCCATGAGTCTCTGAAGAACATGGAAACAGAGCAAAACCAGCCCTGGGGACAAACAGTTTGCAAACCACCAAGAATTCCTCCTCTTCCCTGCAATCCTTAACATGCTTCCCTCTCTGCTAATAACTCATCGGGATGTCACAATCGCTGCCTGCACCCTTCCTGTGTCATGGGGCACGCCAGTTCCTCTGCCAGGAAAAACAGGCAGGAAAATAACTTCAATCCTGACATTTCTGGGCTTGTCTGAAGAGCCAAAAGTGGGTCTTAGTGGGGGGAAAAGCTGGGAGAGACTCTGGGATCTGCTGGGAGCAGCGTGGGTCCCTCCTGCCACCCACTGATGGACAGGGGACTAAGCTGGTGTCCTGAGGGCTCTGCAGGAAGGGTGGTGCTTTTGGGAGGGGGTGATGGGGATATTTATGGGATGGAGGTCCCCAAAGTTTGTTTTGCAGGGAAGACGGGGGAGAGGGCTCGCTGTGAAGGGAAGGGAAGAGAGGAGGAGGAAATGCAAACTAATTAACTAATAAATATGCTGGGTTGGCTCAGGGCAGCAGGAGAGCAATCCAGAGGGCTGACTCACTCTGACTCAGGCACACAGGAGTGGGATGGAATCTGGCTCAGGAGCATCTCCTGCCTCAGCCACACTGCCAGGACACAGGGACTGATCCCAAACCTGCCAGGGCTGAGCATCCCATAGGGAGCATGGGGACTTTGGAGAAGGGAAATCCCATTCTAGAGGGAAACAAAGCCAAATTCACTGCCTGGAGCAAGCAGCTTGAATGGAGTCAGGCCTTTGGGGGATGCAATTCCCTGTCTCACCATTTCCACCTTAAAATCAGGCAAATACAGGACAGGTGGGAAAGTCCCCTCCACACAGCCAAAGCCACCGTGGCTGAGGGAGGAGGTGATGTTATCACCAGTGTTGGGATCCCAAACACTAATCCCTAAGCCAGCAAAATTATCCAGAGCCTGGGGATGAGCAAAGGGATCACAGAGTCATTGAATTCTGAAATAGTTTGGGTTGGAATGGACATTAAAGACCATCTTGTTCCAACTCCCTGCCATGAACAGGGACAAATTCCACTGTCCCAGGTTGCTCCAAGCTCTGTCCAACCTGGCCTTGGACATTTTTAGGGATCCAGGGGCAGCTACAGCTTCTCTGGGCACCCTGTGCCAGGGCCTCACCTCCCTCACAGCCAGAAATTCCTCCCCAATATCCCATCTGTCCCTGCCCTCTGGCAGTGGGAAGCCATTCCCTGTGATCTGTTCCTCCATCCCTTGTCCTCAGTCCCTCTCCAGCTCTCCTGGAGCTCCTTTAGGCCCTGGCAGGAGCTCTGAGCTCTCCCTGGAGCTTTCCTTCTCCAGGTGAACATTCCCAACATTCTGAGCTTGGCTCCAGAGCAGAGGAGCTCCAGCCCTCAGAGCATCTCCATGGCTTTCTCTGGACTTGTTCCAGCAGCTCCACATCCTCCTGACGCTGGAGACCCCAGAGCTCTGCAGGTGAGGTCTCACCTGAGTGGAGCAGAGGAGGAGAATCCCCTCCTTTCCTCGCTGCCCACGCTGTGGGATCAGCCCAGCACCCGGCTGGTTTTTGGGCTCCCACGGGCACCTCACATCGCTCTCCTCACCCACCAACACCCCCAAGCGCTGCCCTCCCTCCATTCCCCACCCAGCCTGTGCTGGGATGGCTCTGAAGGGCTGTCTGGAGCAGGCCCTGTGGGGAGGCCATGGCGGGCCTGGCGTGTCGGTGCAGGCCGTGGGGAGGCCCTGCCTTCCCCTGCTCCTGCTCGCCCTGCCTTCCCCTGCTCCTGCTCGCCCCGGCTTCGCCCTGTTCCTGCCCGATGACTGTGTGCGATTGCTTCACCCCACACGCTCCAGCCCTGCTCCAGCCCTGCGGCAAAAGTCCCCCTTGGCACCCACTGCCTGCTCCCTGTGGTGCTGCCCCGGGGATGGGCACGGCCATGGATGGAGGGGACATGGCCAAGAGCGAGGCACAGCCTTAGATGTGGTCAAGAGCATCACCTCTCTGCGCCCCCACGGCCAAATTTTGGCTGTGCCTAAATTATTGGAGGGGATGAGGCTCCTCCAGAGAGGACACAGCTCCGATATTCCCCCTCCAACCCACAGAAGCAACACTGTGCTCTCACTGTGCTCAGCAGAGGCATGAAGGAAAAAGGAGAGGAAAAAAAAGTTCTGCAGCCAACTTGGTTTTTTTCCCACCCCCGGAGGCTTTTGCATAGACTGACTTTCTTTTTTTTTTAAATTTTATTTGTTCTCGCTCCCTTTTTTCTTTTTCAAAATATTTTCAACCGACGCGTTACTGAAGTCATTTGCCTCCTGACAAAACCTGGGCTCCCTGCCAGCACGTATTTCTGATAATTCATCCATTATTAAATGAAATCAAAGATAGGAGCGGAAAAAAAAAAAAAAAAAAGCCATGGGAGTGTTTGCATCCGAGAGAGAGGCTGTTTACAGCTGGGCTGGGAATTTCTTTCACGGCCGAAAAGATCTCCCCAGGGAAAACCCACCCAAAATGCCTCACACTGCAAACATCTCCCTGTGGCCGTGCTAAAAGCCAGGGATTCCACAAAGTTTTCCTGCCTGAATAAAGGCAATTCCATCCTGACTTGGGTGGATGCTGCTGGATATTCCCCCTCCTCAGGGAGAGCCTGCAACCCATGGCCAGAGACAGCCCGACTGGATCAGCCAGTCCTCTCCAAACCAGAGCGAGAGGAAAATCTGATGGAGAGGGAGGGGCCCAGCAATTACAGTCTTTTCTTTTTAATAACCCTTGCTGCTTCCCCGAGTCCATATTTACATCCTTGGCACCAAGGTAGTAATTAAAGTCTCTCCGCTCAGGTCTAAACAACAGCAGACCCTCCTATCATTAAAAAGCAGAGGCAAAGCTGAAAATAAACATGATTTTTATGGCTTTGGAGCCTCAAACCCCTCTCTGTCGGTTGGCTGGGCAGCAGGTTTTGGGGCCACATATCAATGCTTTGTGAGGACATTGATAAGCTGCATCTCCATGGGATGCTGGGGGTAGAAAACTGCATGGAAAACAGAGTGGAAAAGCATGCATTGTCCTTTCTTGTGCCATTTTTTCGTCATTTCCACTGCCCATGAGGGAATAAATGGGCCTTGGGGTCTGCAGGCCCTGGCTAAAGCATGGTTGTGCCAGGAGATGCTCAGCGGCAGCTCGAGCCCTCTTGTTTTAAAGAAGCTATCAAAAAAAACCTGTGAGAAAATTAATTATTCACTAAGACTGCTAATTAAGCTGATTTGCTCTGTGAGGGCATTGAAGGAAATGAGCTGGAGAAGCTCTTAATTGTTTAAAAAGAGCCGTCCTACAGACACTCCTCCCACGCTGCTCTGCATGCCAAGAGAGCCTGGTCCTGTGTTCCAGCAGTCCCAGAGGAGTTTCACAGAGTCATGGAATGGTTTGGGTTGGAAGGGACATAAAAGACCATCTTGTTCTGCCCCCTGCCATGGGCAGGGACAACTTCCACTGTCCCAGGTTGCTCCAAGCCCTGTCCAGCCTGGCCTTGGACACTGCCAGGGATCCAGGAGCAGCTACAGCTTCTCTGGGAAACCTCTGCCAGGGCCTCCCCACCCTCACAGGGAGGGAATTCCTTCCCAATATCCCATCTATCCCTGCCCTCTGGCAGTGGGAAGCCATTCCCCCTTGTCCTGTCCCTCCATCCCTTGTCCCAAGTCCCTCTCCAACTCTCCTGTAGCTATTTTTGGGCTCTGAGGTCTTCCTGGAGCTTTCTCTTGTCCAAGCTGGACATCCTCAGCTCTCCCAGCCTGGCTCCAGACCTTGGAGCACCTTCACAGCCTCTTCTGGACTTGTTCCAGCAGTTTGACAGTATCTGTGCCCACATCAACCTTGCAGATGATTTCATATAATGAAAGATCAGCCACGAAGCATAAAGTGCTTCTGAAGCCTTGTCCCCAAACTGTGTGACCCAATGCAATCCAGAGGAGATTCCTGCCAAAAACACCCCAGGAACACCTGCCATACATATTTAAAAACCCGAAGGCAGCTTGGAATTCAGCAATCCCAGCTCATTTCTCAGGTTATGGCAGCTCAGAGGCAACAAGCACCAGGACCTGAAGGCAGAGTGCTGCACCCACTGCCCAAAGCACCCTTGGGTGGGTGGGTGTGGAAGATGGGGCTCTGGATGCCCCGTGCCAAGGGAAACTGGATCCCTTCTGGGTGCAGGGTGGGAGCAGAGGTGCCCCCAGGACCTCGCCCAGCCTCCCACGGCAAGGAGTGGTCCCCTGCCCACACCCAGCCTTGCCCTCCCACTCCCACCACCATTTCATTTCAATCCCACTTCACCAGGACCTTCCCTTCTTGTCCTGTAGGGGTTGGTGGAGGAAAACTCCCTATCTCACACGGCAGAGAACAAAAGGAGATGTTTTAAACCAAATGGATTCTTCTTTGACAAGAGCAGGGCGATGCCATGCCAGCCTCGCTTCTCCCACAGGAATTAGTTTGGCTCAGACATGGTGGGTTTGCTGACAGGAAGGATATCCCGTCCACTCCAACCCTTCCACCTCTGGATGGGAGAAATCTGGGGCTTGGCGCAGGCAAAAGGTGGAAATCTCACCAAAAAAACCCAAGGGAAAACCCAAGATCCAAGCAAACAGCATCGCACCAGGAGCTTGGAGTTTTCCTGAGATCATAAAATCCTCCACAAGAATTCCCAGGCATCTTCACCATTCCTGGCACGGCTCTTGTGCCAAAATGCCGTGATAAAGAAGAAACACAGCCACGAGGAGCACGGCTGCCAACGCTTGGCCAACCATGTCCTCACCAGGGGAAGGCAAAGCTTCCTGACACTGTGATTTCCCTGAGATCCTCTGCTGAGTTCCCAGCAGGTGGGAAGGATTTCACAAGCTACGGGAAACACCTGGACAGGCACCTCTCAGCCAACACCACAGCCCCACATCTCCAATGTCCCCACAGGTCACCACCTGCCCCACCTTTCCCTTCCCTTCCCAACGCCATTAAAAGAGGCTTTCGTTTTCCTACCTGGTGCTGGGAACATCTATGAGTCAGGTTCCTCCAGCAGCTCCATGGCCAGCTCGGGGTTGTCTCAGCACAGCTGGAAGAGAAAGCCACCAAGAGAAAAAACTCAGAGTCCCTGCAGAGGTGGGCGTTTTTCAAGGCAGGTTCCTCCTGCGTGGCCGCTGGGAGCTCATCCCGCAGGAGCCGTGGGGCTCTCCACGTCCTCCCGGGCTGGTGAGGCGCCAGGATCCCTGGGAATCGTGCTCTGCTTGGAAGGACCTACCCTTTTTGACTGCTGTCCAACCCCAAAGCGCATGTTCTTACCTGCTCGGTGGAAGACAGAGGTAGGCTGGACCACCTTTCCAAAAAACACATGGATCTCAGCAGGGTGTGGATGTCGCTCTGGTCCTCCTGCTCTTCACCCAGATGTTTTTTAGGAGAAAAGGGGGCTGTGAAGTTGTGGGAAGCTGGAGAAAAGAGGTCAGAGGTGCGAATGCTCCCGCAGCTGGTGCCGGCACGGCTCTGCCGGTTGGTTCACAGCAGAGCTGTGATCAACAGGGATAGGGATGTCAAGCTGGAACTTGTCTCCTCGGCAAGGAAAGGGAACAGCAGAGATTACTAAGCGATGCAGGAATGTGGTTTGTTTAATATGAGCCATCAACACAGAAGAGTAAAATAATGACAGATGTGTAATCACATTTCCTGAGTCTAAAACCATGAGATCGAGAATTTAAACACCACTTTTCCCAAGATCAAGAAGAGGAGCCGTTTGGCTAAGAACTCATTTGGTTACTAATTTCCTCGGCATTAAATCAGCTGTTTCCCCAGTCTCTTGAGAGGCTTGGCTCCAAGGACAGGGCCGGTCCCTGGCTTGCTTTGATGTGAGGCTAAGCAGAGAAGGAAGATGCTTTGGAAACATGGATACACCAACTGACCGAGCTGGCCTGGATCAGACGCTCCTCAGCGTTGCTTAATTGGTTTATTTTAATGAAAGATGGAGAGATAAATTTCACATGGATCTTTATCTGGGGAGCGGCCAGTGGTGGGAGACAGAAATCCAGAGCTGGGTTAAGCCAACCTTTCAAGGGCAGGATGAGGGAAAAGGGAGCCATTTCCTCAGGAAAAGCCTTCATGGAAAGCCAGAGTTCCTGCAAGGGTGGACTGAAGAAGACACATGGCTGAGGGACATCAGACCCAAAGACTGGGGCGTGAAATCTCTGCTCAGCCCCTGGAAGTGGCATTTTCCCAAAGGTCACGGGTGCAGGACCTGGAAGGGCTGGGAAGGAACGGTGTCATTTGCTTGTCAGATGTTCCTATTTGTCTCTTGAGATCAAAAGTGGGAAAAACACCAAGCAGGGAAGGTGCTGCTGGCACAGGAGTCAGCCTTAGAGGGACTCCAGTCTGCCTTTTCTCTGGATTTGGGAAGTGTGTTTCCTCTCCTAAAAGGCTGAGAGAGCTGGGGGTGTTCACCTGGAGAGGAGAAGGCTCCAGGGAGATCCTTCCAGGGACTAAAAGGCTCCAGGAGACCTGGAGAAGGATTTGGGACAAGGGATGGAGTGACAGCACAAGGGGGAATGGCTTCTCACTGAAAGATGGCATACTGGGAAGAAATTAATCTCTGTGAGGATGGTTTGGAGAGCTGGGAAAGCCAAAAAAGAGGCCAGAACCACTCTCCCAGGTCAACAGAGAACATTAAAGTCTGAACAGGGAGAATAAAGAACAAAATATATTCATTTATTTTGTATTTTCTTTCATGTCCCAGTGTTGGATCTCACCTCGGTGGGGGTGATCCCTGCTGACTGCTGGAGGAGCTGTGCTGACCCTACAGCTGATGGCCCTAGAGAGCAGAGGTGCCATCAGCTCACACCTCCCTGCTGTGAGCCTGGGAATGTTCCTACATTTCCAGCTAATTGGACAAAGTGCTTCCTCCCCTGAAGGTTCTTAACGAGCAGCATCCCTGTATCCATGACCACATCCATGCCTTCCTCCCTGACTTTATTAGAGCCCAGGAAGCTGCTGCCTCCTGCCATGGGAAAGGCAACTCCTTCCCCTAAATGGACTTTAATTAGCCCAACTGCCTGCCAGGAGCTGTTTTGGTGACACCCATGCTCCAGTTAAGTCATGCTTTCACCCCAAATTGTGCAGAACTTAGACTCAGCTTGTCCCTGGCTGGTGGGGACAATGTCCAGCCTGGGGAATTGGGGAGCAAATCACTGGGTATTGCATAAAATCCTGGAATCCCAGGATGGTTTGGGTTGGAAGGGACCTCAAAACCATCTCATTCCACCTCCTGCTATGGGCAGGGATACCTTCCACTACCCCAGGTTGCTCCAAGCCTCATTCAGCCTGGCCTGGGACACTTAATGTCCCCTTGAACACTTAGGGTGCAAAGGGATAACTTGGAATATAGGGAAAACGGATCATGCAATGGATTTGGGAACCTGTGGAAGCATTGATGGAGCAACCATAAGAGGCAGAGCACCCTGCCAGCCCTGCCTGCCTGCCTGGAGCAGCTCACTGCTGCTCAACCATCAACTGATGGGTTCCAGGAGTGTCAGGGCTGTGATCCCATTGTCACTGAGGTTGTGAGGAGTCACCTCAGAACTGGGGGATGCAGACAGGCTGAGTCACCTCCTCCCAGCCGTGCACAGGGAGTCTAGACGGCGGCTGATGGGGAGACATCTCCTCTGCGAGATACCTGAGCCACATCCCCACATCAAAGGCCCTGAGCTGCTGGAGTGAGGATATAATTAAGCCACCCCGCGGCAAGAGTTTCTCCCAGGGCCGGCTGATCTCCCTCCACGGCTCTGTTGGACGGGGTGGTGGCCTCTGTCACCCTCCCAGGGGGATTTGGTGGCCCTAGCAGGGTCTCCTGTCCCACAGTTTGTGGGGATCTGCTTTGTGCTGAGCCTGCCCTAAAAGCCAGAGCCCAAAATCTTTTCTAAGCCAAGCATGTTCTGCTCCGGCTTCTTGGCAAGGAGGGGAGCCCTGTGTTGGGAGATCCTTAAACCCTTTTTCCTGCCAAATAGCCCCAGAAGCTAAGGAACAGCCTGGGCAGACTCTGGGAAGAGCAGAAGGAGGATGAAGCCCTGGAAATCCTTGCTAACACCAGCACAGCCTGCCAGCGACTCTCTCCATAAGATATTGAGCACTGAAATGCAGCAGGATGCAATTTTCACTGCAGGGAAAGCCCAGGAAAGCAGACAAATAACCAGAGGAACCAGCTCTGTGTTACTCCTTGCCGTGAAGAGCATCAGAGTCTCATCTTTACCTGTGCAAAAGGCCCCAAGAAACCCAATGCCTCGCAGGTGGGAGGTGCTGGATGGTGTTTCCCCCTTTTCGTGGGGATTTGTGCAGCTGGACTGTTGAACAGAGCCAGCAGCTGGCCACGAAAGAAAAGAGAAAATTGGCACAAACAAGGATTTAAGCTCTGGTGGGCAAGGAAAGAGGATCCAAACATGGATCCTACCTGCAGCACCAGGTGTAACGATGCCTGAACAAAGGCAGGGAGGGGCTCCCCAACTTGCTGTTAAATCTAAGCTCCACAGAATATCCATAAAGCTGATATTAAAGGATTAAATACCGGCAGGAAGATCCCAGGAGGCAGATGTCCTCCAAAAGAAAACCCACTCCGTGAAGTGGAGCATTGCTGCTGTATTCTAAAATATAAATTTAAAGAAAATCATATATTAAAAGGTGCATTTCATCCATCCAGCTGGATTACCCCACAAAAGGGGGTTATTTTGTAGGATGGTGTTTTCCCCCATGTATGATATTGACTGGCTGAGCCTTATAGGATGTGTCACAGAATCCCACAATGGTTTGAGTTGGAAGAGACCTTAAAGATCATCCCATCCCACCCCAGCCATGGGCAGGGACAACGTCCACTATCCCAGGTTGCTCCAAGCCCATCCAGCCTGGCCTTGGACACTTCCAGTGTTCCACTTGGACACCACCTGGCCAAGGACACAAAGTTGTCCTTGTGCAGCCCTGATGGCTTCACGGTCATCTTCTCTCGTCTTGGAATTGATTTTTCATTTTCCAAGAGAAGAACTTTCCCTCTGTTGTTTCTCTTCTCTATCATCTGTTAAACCCAAACTCGACTGTGAACACTGTGAACACTGAGCTGCACAACGACCTCATTTCCCAACAGAGGCAACCAGGGAAGGCTTACCTGGGAAGCGTGGTGGGATTAAAAAAAAGAACACCCCTTTGAAATGTGGAAGCCTTGCTTTAAGCTGAGCGAGGATTTAAGGTTAGGAATATTCTAAGAGCGAGCCAATGCAAAGTGACTTTTATGATTCATTCTGTCTCCAACCCGATCTGGAAGTGGCTGCAGATGTAGACAGTGGGTGACATTGAGATGAGAGGGATAATATAGATGTGAAGAGAATAAAAGGTGCAGTGACATGATTTTATGGGCTAGATAATGTTCTGTAGAGTATAATAATATATGGAATATGAATATATCCTCTTTCCAAGCAGGAGTTCACTGATGTGTTCATCCCATGGGATGCTGGAGCAGAGGACAAGAGTTGGGTATCAATACCTCTTATCCAGGAGCATGAGGGGCTGAGGGGCAGCAATTATTCAGTAATTAGGGAATTTTTTCACTCCACGGGTTGAGCAGGAGAATCTCTGGCCTGATGCTTTGCTGCCAGAGCCATTCCCCTTCCTCCCACAGCTTTTGCAGATTTGTTCCTCACAGAGGAGCAAAACACCAGCTTGAATTGGAGGCAGGAGGAATTACCCAACCTGACTGCCCTGAGCAGTTCCAGGCCACTGTAAATGCAGGAACTTGTCAGAGCTGCAGTTGATTTGCAGATTATTTATTTGCTTATTAGATCACATTTGGCTGATGGCTGCTGTGATCCTCCAGAGCATGAGCTCAGAGATATTCCCTGCAGACCCACCAGCGTCTGGCCAGCTTGGAGGCATCCCTAATTAACCAGTTTTGCCTTTCTAATTGAGCCCTGGAAGTCAGCCAGCGAGAGCAGGAGGCGTTTACCTGGCTGCCACCCTTTGATGACAGCAGTGGAGGTGAGGAGGAGGAGGTGGTGGCCTGCCTGAAGCTGTGTCCTGTCACAGCCCTGACCTGCCAGGACCTCCTGTGGGGCCTGAGCTTGGCTCAGTGTGGATGTGTGTGCTGGAAAAATGTCCTTCATTCCTATCCCACCTCCTCTCCTGGTGTGGGATGGGGTGGAAGGGGCTCTCGAGGTGAGCAGAGCCTTGCACAAAGTGTCACCCAGTATTTCCCAAGGGAATTGCTTTGTGTCTGTTCTGGAGGGACATTCCAACCTCTGCCTGCATGGGAGCTGTTGTACCAATGGAGAATCCATCAACCTGCCTGGGAAAGCTTTCCCTGCCTGGAAAACTTGCCCATCAAATCGGGCACCTCTCCTATCCCACCTTCTCCCCATGCCACCAACAGGATCTTCTCCAGGGCCTTGATGATCCTCCCCAAATCCTGCTCTTCCTATCCCACCTTTTCTCCAATGGGATCTCCAGGGCCCTGATGATCCTCCCCAAATCCTGCTCTTCCTATCCCACCTTTTCCCCGCACCACCAACGGGCTCCTCTCCAGGGATCTGACATTCCTCCCCAAATCCTGCTCTTCCCACCCCACCAAGACCGTGCTTTGTCTCATCCTGCCCCTCTGAGGCACGCACCCCTCCAGCTCAGGGAATGCCTCTTCCTGACACAGCTCAAGCATCAGAAAAATGCGTCCCGGCTGGCTGGGGCTGGGCAAGCAGCACGCCGTGGGCAGGCATCCCAAATCCGCCTCTTCTCCGGCTCCATCCCACCATCCCTCGCCCTTCCTCGCCTCCCTCTTCCTCTCTCCTCTCCCCCGCCTCTGGAACAAGAAGGCTTTGTCTGCTCGCCCCGTTCGGAGGAGCACGAACGGCCTGAACTTTCCCTGAGTGAGTTTTTCCCCTCCAGCAGGATTTTGTGCTGTGCCGATGCCAGGGATTAACTAAGAGCATGACTCAACGAACCAGTTCAGACCAAGCAAGAACAACCCTTCATTTTTCTTCCAAGACTCCGGCTCAGCCCAGCCCAGGCTGTTCTGGAGCATCAGAAAAGGGTAGTTAACTTGAAATATGACTTTTTAAACAGTTTATTACTTTTCCTCTCCTTTGTGTTGCAGCTGGTATGGGAGGATGATGGAAATGCAATCAAGATCATTCCAAGGTAGTTTCTCCCTAAATTTTCTGTCTGGTTTCAGGGTTTCCCTGTGAGATGCTGGAGTGTATTTCACAGAAGTGACACATGCCAGGGGCTGGAGATGGGCATTTTCAGGAAGGATGAGATTGCCAGTTTTTGTTTCATGGAATCATTAAGAAAATATTATTGAGTCCAGTGTTAACCTAGAACTAAGTCCACCATTACACCACATCCCACAGCATCCCTCCACTGGAGGCTGGAGCTCCTCTTTGGGATTGGAGCCATTTGCCATTGCCATGGAAAACATCATGAATATTGTGTTTTTCTTTGCTGTCCTAGAGCTGCTTCCAAGTCCAAGAGTCCCAGTGCTGCCAGGAGCTCACCAGGAACAACCTGCTTGGGATTGCCGAAATGGGATTCCACATGTGACCTGCATATCCTGGATGAGAGACATCCAGGAGACATTGGGGAGGCCCTGGCACAAGTTGTCCAGAGATGTTCTGGCTGCCCCTGGATCCCTGGAAGTGTTCCAGGCCAGGTTGGACAGGGCTTGGAGCAACCTGGGATAATGGAAGTCTCTCTGCCTATGGTAGGGGTGGAACAAGATGAACTTTAGGGTCCTTTCCAGCCCAAACCATTCCAGGATTCTTTGGTTCAGTCTCTCCCTTTGCTTTCTTGTGGATGACATGAAAAGGAGGAAGCAAAGCAGGGGAATGAGGTGTGAAGCAGCAGTGCCCAAGTCTGGGGCAGAAAAGCCTCCTCAGGTGTGGGAACACCAAGGCAGGACATGCATTGATCTGGAGCACTGGAAGTTTGTCCTGCCAGCAGCTCACCGAGAGAAATGTCAGGAAATCTGGAGGTCCTTAATGGTCACATAATATCTACACCCAGGAGAAATCCTGCATTCAACTGGGATTGTCCCAGCAGGGAAAGGAGCCAAACCAGTTCAGGATTGTGCCAGACTGGGAAATGACCTGTGAGTGCAACCCAGGGAGAACAACTCCAAAGCACTATGGAGGTGGGAAATCAGCTCCTCCTGCACCTGCATTGGGCTCAAGAGCAGAGGGGCTCTGGAAAAAGTGTCCTGAGGGTGAAGAGCACACAGCTCGGTGTGCCATGTAGGAATTTCATGTAGGAATGTCCCCATTCCCTCTGGAACCCGAGCAGAGCTGTGTCACTGACAGCACCAGCAGCCCAACCACAGCCTGTGCTCCTCACCATCCAGCAAACAGATGGGCTGGGAATTGCTTCCCCTGCAATATTCCCAATTTCAGTGCAGTGTTACCTGAGCTGTGGCAATTCCAGCCCAATGTTCCTGTTTCCCTCTGTAACACCTGCCGAGGGAAGGAAAATCAGGGTGTCACCTCCACTTCCATTAAAAACCACCTCACTGGGCTTCCCAAAAATCTGACCAGTGACCAGACACCCTCTGTGTCCATGCTTGGCAGGAGGGATAAGCAGTGGGAAGATTCTTCTGCCCCAGACAGAGCAGGGGGACAGAGATGAGCCTCGGGTTTGCAACACGAGGGTTTTTCCATGCGGAGAACCAAGCAATTCCAGAGTGGGTGGGAGGGAAGGTTTTGCAGCGCTGAAATGTTTCATTTGGATGTTTTTCTACAGGAAACTTTCTGCTTCCAAACAACCAGGGCTTTCTGTTCAGCAGTGACCTCAGTGGGAAGAAAAATTGCTGCACAAAAGGGACGGGGAGCTGATGCCAGGAGCAAAACCTCGGCGCTGGTCCCACGAGCAGTTCTGGGTGGGTCCAGACAAAGCATTTTTCAGAGCTTTTGTAAAAGTAGTGGGAAAAAAATCCCTCAAAAATCTGGCCTTTTTTTTTTTTTTTTTTAAGAACTCTAGAACACAGTGGGATTGGATCCCCTACACCAGCATCTTCCCAGTTTCCTGGCTTGTCCCCTACAGCAAAAGTATCCAGTTCTTTCCCATTTCTTCATCTCTCCAGGCTCCTTTTGTTCATCTTTGTTAAGAGAAAAACCAACACCCCAATTAATAAACCCTGCAAGAATCCTGAGGGCCTCATTAAAGTTCTTCCCTCTGATGTTGGTGAGGCCCTCGAGATGGCCTAGAGAAGCTGTGGCTGCCCCTGGAACCCTAAAAATGTCCAAGGCCAGGTTGGAAAGGGCTTGGAGCACCTTGGGATAGTGGAAGGTGTCTCTGCCCATGTCCCAGGGGTGGAACAAGATGTTTTTTAAGGTCCCTTCCATCCCAAACCATTCTGGGATTCAGTGATGTTGACCAACCCTCAGAGCATTAATCTGGTTTTATTCCTCTTCCTACATTATTGACTCCTTCACTTCTGTGGGAATCATGCCAATTTATATTCATATATTCATCTATTAATATATTCAGGGGAGCAACAGCATTTTGGTGACTACTGATGGCACTTCCCAATAAGACCTTCTCCAGATGGAAGAGATTTCCCAAAAGATGCTTCACTATTTTGACCCCTGAGCAGTTGATTTGGAGTGAATTTTGTTCTCCAGGGAAAACCACCATGGATCACATCTGTGGTAGGACACACCCAGGACAGATTTCCCATTACAACAGCCAACAAAACCAAGCCATGGTTTGGCAAACTGTGCACTCAAAATGTCTCAAAAAGAGGTTTGGACTAAAAAGTCCTCTTTTCTGCATGTTCTGCAATTATTCCACTCCAACACTGAGCTCAATTAATTCCGAAGTACACTTGAGAAAAGAAAGAAGAAGAAACCTGCACTCTAATTTTCCAGAGCATTAAGCCTGTGGCAAAATACATTTCAGCTAAGCCATCCATGAGATTTGCTTCCCAATCCCAGGCCAGGAGTTTTCCAGAGGACTCATGGCCAAGGAAGCCCAGCCTGGGAATACCACTGGGATTCAGAAGTGGTTTTCCAAGAAAATGCCAACCTTTTCCACCCTCTGGGTCCCTCAGGAGCTCATCCTGGATTGTGTTGCCATTCAGGACTGGGCATCTCCAATTCCCCAGCTGCCACCATGACCTCAATTCATTGCTGTAATTTGTGATGTTTTCCACAATTTTGTATGGATATCCACAATTTTGTGTTTTCCACAATTTTGTATGGAAATCCCAGCATCTCCTGCTAGGTATCCATGCTGGAACTTGAAGGAGTTTAGGTTGGGAAAGCCCTCTAAGACCACTGAGCACAGCACTGCCAAACTCACCCCAAGTGCCACATCCACACGGGATGTGTGACTCTTCCCTTCTCCATGTTTTTTTTTGCAGAGTTGAGAAAACAACACCAGCTTTTCTCTGGGGAAAAAAAAAATCTCTGGGAGAGGAAAAAAACAGGGAAAAGCATCCCTTGCAAAAGAAGGTTTGCTTGGGTCAGCCTCTGTTAGGAGCCCACGAATTAAGTGTTGCAGGTGGAGGTTTTTCTCCATCTCTTGGATTGCCGTCGGATGTTTGGAGCTGCTGCCTGCCAGGATTGCTGGGAGTGAGCTCCATGTTTGCAAACTCATTTCAAAAACCTCTCAGAATTTGCCAGGAAACAAAACTCCAGAGAGAAACCAGACACTGGGATGAATCTGGGCCTTTTATTCCAGCTCTGATTGAAAAAGATAACCCATCTTGTCGTGGGGAGGAAAGTTGGTCCCTGAAGGAAAAATCAAAACATGCCCTCGTGGGGAGGGTCAGCCATATTCCCACAAAACACCTCAGTTCTGCTGGAATCATCGTTCCCTGCCAGGAAAATTGCTTTGTAACAAAATACCAGCCCCTGGGAGATAGGATGTGACAGAAACCATCCATCAGGCCCATGCCAAGGAGGAGGTGGTACCAGGGCGTCGCTGCTCCGAAGGCGTGCTGGGAGATTATCCCAAGTTTACCTTGGCTCCAGGAGACTTTCCCAAGCTATCCATGTGTCTCCGAGCTGACATTTACAGCTGGGAGGTTCTGGCTGGCTACAGAGCCCTGCTCTAATTCCAATCCAGTGTTTTCCTTGTCATGAGCTCGTTCCTGGCCTGATCCAGTGTGGGCAGATTGCAGGAATTACATTTTCTCCGGGAACAGTTGTGTTTTGGATCTCTTCCTTGTCAGAGGGTTGTCCCAGGAGGGCTTTGAACCAGAAGGACTTTTTCCAGTTTTCAGGACTCGCAGTGACCTCATTGTGTTTTCAGCAGTTTAATGTCAAGAAAAATAAAAGTGTTAATCCAAAGATTAGATTTGCAGGGAAGGTGGAAAAGCAGTGAGCTGGGAAAAACGAGGTATAAGATATGAGAATATCAGTTCAATACCACAAGAATAAAAAAAACCCCAACCCACAAACAACCTCCCCCTCAAAAAAATGTGAAAAATTCCCACTGCTGCTCACAGGAAGTTTGTTGCGCTTGTTGTTTTCTCTTTTTAAGACTAATATTTTGATTTTTAAAACTTCCGCCGTGAGCACAAAGTCTCCTGCTCCATGCCCAAGAGCAACCAGCTGGGCTTTGGATGTGCTCCCTTTGGATGAACCTGGGTTTGGGAGCTTCCAGACAAACTCCCTTGGCTCTGCTGAGATCCCAGCCCACGGGCACAAGGCAGGAGAGGGTGGGTTGTGTCTGATCCAGGTGCAGATTTGGGTTGGAAATTCAGAATTTGTGCAGCAGCACACGGGGTTTTCATCCCAGATATCAGCAAGGGGGGCTTTGATGCTGCTGCTGCTTCTGCTCAGGGTGGAGATGACACAAACACCTCTGGGAAGCTCTCAAAAGTCAGCTGGGGCTGTGCAATGCTAAGCTGAGCCCAAAAAGGGGTTTTTTAAAGTTTCTTCCTAATTACGATGCTCCTCAGTGACAGCAGAGCAGGAGCAAGGGCTGCTTTTCTCTCCCCAGTCATCTCAGTGCCATCTATCTCCCAACAGTTCGTTTTAATTATGCAATTACAGTGTGTACAAAGCTTTCTGTGAGCTCCAGTGGGTAATTAAAACAGATGGGGAGCTTAATGGGACCAACTCCTTTTTCTTCTTTTAATTAATGTGTTAACAGTTTATGGGCCAGCCTGTGGAGATCTGTTCGTCAGCAGCTCTGGGAGGTCCACCAGTTCCCCTCGTGTGCACAGCCCTGTCGTGGGCATGGAGGTGCTGTCCCAAAGTGGTCTCCAGAAGGTCCCCAAACACCTCATGTGTCACCTCCGTGGTGTCCTGTCATTGGTAAGGGATGAGCACCCGCGAGGTGATGCTGAATGGCTGAAGGTTTCCAGGAATGCACCGACCTCTGGCAGCTCCAGGATATTCCAAGCACCTCTGAAGATCATCTCAAGTCTCTGCTGGAGAAGATAGTGGATGAGGAGGAGGAGGAGGAAGGCATGGACATGTGAGTTCCAGCAGTGGTTGTTCTCCAGGGTGGAAGACCAGGGAAGGGATGGGGCTGGATAGAATCATGGAATCCCAGAATGGTTTGGGCTGGAAGGACATTAATTGTCATCTCATTCCAACACCCCACCATGGGCAGGGACACCTTCCACTACCCCAGGCTGCTCCAAACTTCATCCAACCTGGCCTTGGACACTTCCAAGGATCATGGGGCAGCCACAGCTTCTCTGGGCACTCTGTGCCGGAGCCTTATCATCCTCACAGGGGTGTCTCACAGCCTCATCATCCTCTGTTTGCTCAAGGTGACTTGAAGCTCCAGGAAAAGGCATCAGCAGGCTGTGGAATCTTGATGGCCTTGGGAATTAGGAGCTGTGTCCAGTTAGTGCTGATGCAGGATCAAACAGGCTGGTGGGAGCACCCAAACCAAGATGGATCCCCAAACTGCCCCTATTTAACTTGCTGAGCTCACAGAGCACCAGGAACACCGATGGTTCAATTGGATACTGAAGTTCATGGAACAGAAATCCCATAGAAATCCACCAGGCCCCAAAAAGCCCCATCAGGAAGCTCTTGAGCTGGACATGTGACATGAAATATCCATCGCCGAGTGACTCTCATGGGACAGGGTGGGCTGGGACCATTAAAGGTCTTTTCCAACCTAAATGACTCCAGGATTAATTTCATCCATACCTGACTTCAGCAGGGCAGTGCAAAAGGGCAAAGCCTGAGAGAAGGAAGGAAGGAAGGGTTTGGAGAGCCAAGCTTGTGGGTGGCTGTGGGCACATTCCAGGAGCAGCCTGATAAACTGATAATTGTTTTGTAAACTGGCCCAGATTATGTTAACAAAAAAAAACCCAAAAAACCATGGGCAAAACTAGAGGAGAATCCCATCCATCCCAGATAAATCCCAGCACTCTCCTTGGGCTCCACTGGGATGATCTTCCTGAAAGAACAGCGCTTTGGTGGGAATAATCCCTGAGCAAAAAAGGGCCACTTGATGCCATTTAACATGAAAACCTCCCTGCAGAGGTTTGCTTTGCCCAAGCTCTGATGCTCTTCCAGGCTTGGAGTGCTGAGCTCCCACCAGGAGCTCCCACACCGAGCTTTCCCTGCCAAAACCATGGCTGAGGGATGAGCAGGGCTGGCCAGCTGAAATAATAATCCCGTGGTCAAGGGGAAAACAAGGAGCGATTCCTGAGAGCCCTGAGGGTTTTGTCTGGATTTGATTTCACGATTTTTAGTCGCAGAGCAGCTCTGCAGCTTCATGGAGGACGCAGAGGTGCAAAATCAAAGAGGATTTGCTCAGGGATGTGCACAGAGGGCAGACGGGGCTGCAGGGGACAGGGACACACACACAGCTGCTGCAGGCTGGCTTTTCCCACATCTGCAGCCCAGCTGTTGGGCCACAGCTCAGCATTGCACAGCTTTTCCAGCTGAAAAATGCTACTAGCAGGGAGAGGGACACCTCCACGAGGGAAAGCACAGCTCAGCAGCTGCATTCCAGCGCTGGGAGAAGCTTTGCATGGCACATTTGGATGCTGGGGGAATGGACTTGGAGGAAAACATCCAATCCTTTCCAGGCCAGACCACAGGGGTGAACACAGCCATGCCAAGCATGTTGTCCCCACTGAGGGTCAGCCAGTCAGGCCAGAATCAATCATCTTGTGATAAGCCCTGTCCTGCCCCTCTCCAGCCACAATGCCCTTCCATTGCACAAGGAGCTCGTTGCTACAACAGAAATTGCAAAAAAAAACCCCACAGAAACTGCTTGTCTCAGCCAACCCCAAGCTTCGCTGTATGCACAGCATAAAATTTAGTTGCTTTAAACTTGCATTTTTTGGCTCAGCTCTCCCCGGCCACATCCTGAGCCCGAATGGATTGAATTACGGAGCACAAAATAAATTCCATCTGAGCGGGCTGCAGCCCTTCTCTCCCTGAACAAAGGCTGAGGTGTTTGCTTTGCCTTTTTTTTTTATTTTTGTCTTCTGGAAGAAAACAAGCTGATTTTGTCCATGTGGTGGGAGAGAGGCTGGGACACTGGGAAGAGCTGAGTTAGCCATGATTCCCTGGCACCAGCCAGAGCTGCAGAGACACCATCCATTGCCTCTGGATCAATCCAGGGCCATGATGCTACTGCCTCCAGCATCCTGCTGGAAAATGCCCTCTGATGTGGCAGTGCCACCTTTCTTTGTCCTTTCCTCCTCCTTTTGGGCAGGGACCACATGTGAGGTGCTGCACAAAAATGGAGGAAGGAGGATTCTGGGTGTTTGGAAGCAGAAGCAGAGCTGTCCATGGGCTCTCTTTTGTCCTTAAATTAGGCAGGAGAGTGAGGAGGGAGGAGAGGGAAGCAGAGAGGGGTGGCAAAAAGAGCTGCAAACACCCACGGAGCACCAGCACCCTCTGCCAGCCCGGGGGTATCTCTGAGCCCCCAGCCCAGACAGGGCACAAAACCTGGGCAGGGAATGATCCCAACCATCCCAGCATTGCCTGCGGATCCACGGGGCAAACAAGGAACATCCCACCCCAGGTGCATCCCACTGATTCCCAAACTCAAACCAAGGCAGATTCCATGGCCAAATGGAGAAGTAAAGCAGAGAGGCACCACTGTGGCCCCTCAGCTCTGTCTCCAGCCCGCAGTGCCTCCGAGGGAATCTCCCTTGCAGGCGTGGGAAGCTGCTCAGCCGGCTCTGCCTGTCCCTGCAGCCGCTCCACCCCGCAGCCGGCGCTCCCCGGATTGTCCTCTGCCCTGCACACCCTGCAGACCCACTCCGTGCTCTCCTCCACGGAAAACATCTCCACAGGGTCTCATCCAAAGGGCCACCATTCCCTCTGGTCCAAGCCCACCAGGAGATCTGACCTCAAAACCCTCCTTAATGAGAAAATCCCCCAAAATATGCTATAGACACCCCAGTGTTCATCTCACAGCTCAGTTCCAGCCCTGCAGAAGTACTTTGGGAAAGGAATTTCTAGGAAGTTTTCCTTGATGAGCCCTAATTTGCTCTGAGGAACCAAAATACTTCATGATTTGCACAACTGATTCTCTGCTGGTGGCTCAGGAACCCTTTACCTGCTCAAGGTGAGAGCAGCAGCTGGAAAGGAAAACTTTCCAGGCATGTGCCTGCCCAACATTCCTTGAGGATATTGTTTATTTATTCACTATCGTGGCCCTTTTTGGAAGGAAAAAACCCAAGCTGATCCCATGGGGTTTGTGCCTTGCTAAGGGACAGGGCTGTGGTGGCCATGGTTGGATGTCACCTTCCAGCTGTCCCCACTGTCACTGTGCCTTCCCACAGCTTCCCAAGTCAGCTGGGAATAATGGGACAACAGTGGAGAATGTGGGGATGGTCCTGTGGGATTCCTCACATCCTATTTGGCACAGTGAAAGGGCAGGAATCTCCTCAAGGATAGTCTTACCAAAAAGTTTTGGATGCCCTGGAGCAGAAACATCCCTCCCAGGTGGGCTGAGCCATCCAAAGCTTCTTGCACATCAGGGTGTGACACCCTTGGTGATGGGGCTGAACCACGCGGAGTAAATTCCTCCTCACACTTTCTCAGGCTTTGAATTTAATGAGGAATTAATAATCCCTTAATGATTTGCACACACTCCGTGCAGGCGGAGCGATAATTGCCTGGTGCCTTTATCAAAACCCACATCTGGTCAGGAAGGTTTGGCACGGCAGTGGCTTTGATCCCAGCTCCCTGGGACTCCCACAGCCTGGGTCACCCTTCCCTGGCGTGACATGGGATGACAGAGCAGCTCACAGGGAGCCACCGCCTTGTCCCAAATCATTGTGCAGCAGTGACATCACTTCCACTAAATCACAGAGTCATGGAATGGTTTGGGGTGAATGGGATATTAAAGTTCATCCCATTCCATCCCTGCCATGGGCAGGAACACCTTCCACTGTCCCAGGTTGCTCCAAGCCCTGTCCAACCTGGCCTTGGACACTTCCAGGGATCCAGGGACAGCCACAGCTTCTCTGGGCACTCTGTGCCAGAGCCTCCCCACCCTCACAGTCAGGAATTCCTTCCCAATATCCAACCTACATCTACCCTTTTCCAGCTTAAAGTCATTCCCCCTCATCCTGTCCCTCCATCCCTTGTCCCCAGTCCCTCTCCAGCTCTCCTGGAGCTCCTTTAGGCTCTGGCAGGAGCTCTGGGGTCTCCCTGGATCCTTCTCCTCTCCAGGTGAACATTCCCAGCTCTCCCAGCCTGGCTCCATGGGAAATGGTGCTCCAGCTCTTGGAATATCTCCTGGAGATCTCCTGCAGCCAGGCTGCTCAAGCCCTCCGTGAGGAGAAGGTGTGGCTGGAGAGAAGAAAGAATTTAAAACATCAGAGGGTTCCCTCCTGCTCCCGATCCACTGAATCTCCTTTTCCAAGCAGTGGAAACCTGTCCTTTAGAGCCCCAGCAGGCTGTCATTGCAGTGAGTGAGTTTGCAAACAAGGATGAGAAAAACAAACAAAGCCAAGCGCCAGCTCTCCTGCTTGTCGTGGAAAGGAGGAAAACAGCCACTTGCTGTGGCCTGTGGCCTCCATCCCAGCTCCCCCAGTCCCACAGCCAGCTGGGATGCAGCATTCCAGTCACTCCAGCTCTCCCAGACTCCTCACTGCCGTGATCCCATCCTAAAATCTGTCAGTGCTGGGAGCAGGGCTCTGCTTGCTCCCTGCCTGGTGTCCTGCAGGGCTGGCACAGGCTGAGCTCCAGCTCAGCAGTGGGATGGGGAAAAGCAGTGGGATGGGGAAAAGCAGTGGGATGGGGGAAAGCAGTGGGATGGGGGAAAGCAGTGGGATGCCCATTTTCCATGGGCAAATCCTTCACGAAGAGGAACCTCCTCAACAGAGGTTTCCAAAAACACCAACACAATTGAATACCCACTGTCATCCCAATCTGAGCCGAAATTTTGGGATGAAATGGGAAAGTTCATCCACTGAAAAATAGGAAATACAGTCTGTGGTGTCCCCTGGCCCCACAACGACGGGACAGGTTTGTTGTTCTCAGTGCTTGGCTTTTCCCCAGTCCCAGCATGGACACAGCACGAGGTCAGGAGGTGCCCTGGCAGTCTGGGAGCTGGGAAGCTGCAGAGGAATCTTCTGGCAGATCCACAGGGAGGGAGAGAGGGAGCAGCCCAGCTGCAGACACATTCTGTGCACACAAAAGCATCCGCCTGACCCCTCATTATCCGTGTCTGAGGAGCTGCTGCATATTAAAATAATCCCTTCAAAGAGACTGGGGGAGACGAGCACTGAAGTATTGATGAGCCAAGCTGGCACAGGGATTGATCCTGATGGGTTTGTGACTTTTATGAAGAGCTTTGGAGAGGACACACAGCACACAGAGTCATCCCCCTCGCTGGGATCCAAGGGCTCCCCATCCCAGGATGAGCCAAGGGTCTCCTGGTCTGACCCCAGGCTGGCTCTGCCTCATCTGCTGCTCTCAGAGCCTTGGAAACAGAGGAACAAACAAGAGATAAGGGCAGAACGTGATGCTGCAGATAAACAACAACTGAAATCAGAGGGGAAAAAAAGGCACATGAAGCAAAGCCTTAGATGAGATTCCAGCTCTGCCTCCTCTGGGCTTTCTCATGCAACACCGTGGAAATCCCCCACATTCCCATTTTTATGTCTCTTCTCCTCCTAAACCTAGGTCAACCTTTGCTCCAGCAGAGCATTTTAGTACCCAGGAGAGGCTCTCACCACATCCTGAGGATGGAAAAAGTTCTTCCCCCAGAGGGTGCTGGCACTGCCCAGGCTCCCCAGGGAATGGGCACAGCCTGAGGCTGCCAGGGATGCACAGGGTGGGATTTTTGGGGTGTCTGTGCAGGACCAGGGGTTGGACTGGATGATCCTGTGGGTTCTTCCAGCTCAGGGTATTCTCCATTTTCTAATCCCACAACTCTATGACCCTGACCTGAAGCAGCTCTGCTCTGCTCTCTTCCAGAATTCCTGTCCTGATACAGATCAGAGAATTTTCAGGACTCTGCTGTAAGACTGGCTGTGTCTTGTCTCCAGACTTGTCTCTGCTTCCCTGCCTGGGCTTTACGGGAAAATCAGATGGACATCAACAAGGGTTTACAGTGACCCCCAGTCCTTCCTTCAGATAAGCCAGGGTTTGGTGGGGGGAGCATTGCCCAGCCCTGCACCTCCTGGGCAGGAAATGGAAAACCTGAGCTGCTCCTGGTGGGCTGGATTCAGGATCTGCTTTCACCTGCTGCCTCAAGACCAGGCTGGATGAGACTTGGAGCAACCTGGGGTAGTGGAAGGTGTGCCTGCCCATGGCAGGGGGTGGAATGGATGAGCATTAAGGTCCCTTCCAACCCCAAACATTCTAGGATTTTATGATCTCCTGCCTGGCTCACTGTCCATGCCAAACCCCCTCAGTCCTGCAGGGAAGCTGCTTTCCCAATCCCATCTGCATTCCTGCCTGACATGTCTGCTGAACAGCTCAAGATGTGGAATTGCAGAAGAGCTCTGTGTCCCCAGGCGAGGTCTGTGGGCTCACAAGGACTCCAATCCTCACCCTGCTGACTCCAGCAAGTGCCTGATTCTCTGTGCTGACAAAAAACCACTGAAAACTTCAGCACAAGGCCAAACCATCTCCATGTGCCCATTTTAGGGGCAGAGAGGGAATGGATGCTGGAATTCCCAGGAATCTGGAATAGGATCTCCCCTCCTTGCACTCCTGCCCTTACCATCAACTCCTCTTTCTCCAAGCAAACACTGCCCAGGCCCACAGGACCTCTCCATCCCACATTTGGGAGGACAAGGAGGCAAAGAAATAAATATCCATGATTTTCATGATCTCTTCAGCTCCTGGATTATCCCCCATTTTTTTCCAAGTCACATCTCCATCTCACTTGGTTCCTTGGAGTCAAAGCTCTTCCAGCAAAGCCCTGCCTGATTTCCATATGGAAACACTGTAGGACACCCCAAATCCCCCTCAGCTCCCCCCAGAGCTGCAGCCCTCCCAGTCAGCAGGTGACTGCTCTCCTTCCAGCTCCTTCCCCAGCCCCTGATCCCTGCCCTTGTAAATCCTGGGAATGCACACAGGGAGCAACTGGCACGACGTCATCTGGGACTGCTCTGACTCACCATGGATGAACCCAAAATATGAGAACAGCCCAAAATCCCTGGGAGCAGTGATTTACAGCCTGGCTGCTGCTTCCTGCCAGCTCCAAGGTGACATTGGCTGTGGAGAGAGGGAATTTATAGGGCCAGAGCTCTTTTCCCCCCATACCTGAGCTGTCCTGGGGGTGACACCGAGCTGTGCTCCTGGGAAGGCTGGATCCAGCTTGCCAGGGCTGGAAGGGAACCTAAAGGCCATCCAGTGCCACCCCTGTCATGGGCAGGGACACTTTCCATTGTCCCAGGCTGCTCCAGCCTGGCCTTGGACACTTCCAGGGATCCAGGGGCAGCCACAGCTTCTCTGGGCAACCTGTGCCAGGGCCTCACCTCCCTCACAGCCAGGAATTCCCAATTCACAATATCCCATCTCTCCCTGCCCTCTGGCACTGGGAAGCCATTCCCTGTGTCCTGTCCCTCCAGCCCTTGTCCCCAGTCCCTCTCCAGCTCTCCTGGAGCTCCTTTAGGCACTAGCAGGAGCTCTGAGATCTCCCTGGAGCTTCTTCTTGGATCAGCTCCATGGCCCTTCCTGGGCTCATTCCAGGAAGCATTCCAGATTTCCCTTTGTAGGAAACCAGGGAGTCTGTGATGCATCACCCCCAGCTCATGGTCAATCAGCCCAAAGCAGGTGCTACATTCCCAGACGTGGTTTCCTCTCCCCATTCCATGACTCCATGACTCTTCTCCTGGGCTCTGTTTGAGCCCCTCAGCCCCAGGGCAGTGGATTATGCAGTGACTCAGATCCCAGGAGGGACTCAGAGGGAAATTTGCAACTCACAGCAGCTCCCAGACTCAATGAGAGTCTCAAATGGGCAAGTGGGAGAGGGCAGAACACCAGACACAGCATCAGTGACAGGGACAAACAGAGCTCTGAGTGTTCAACCAGTTGGACAAAAGGCAGTGACACCATCAGAGCCTTCCCACCACAGGGCCCCGACCATTCCCACCAGGAATTCACCTCCATGGGGGATGCAGGTGCTCATGCACTGCTGGAGAGGATGTGCAAGGGTGGGAAAACTTTTCTTAGATCAAACTCCAACCCCATGGAGAATCCCATGGGATTCATCCCTGAAGCGTTTGGGTGGGAGGTCAGAGTCAGCAGGACTTGCAGGAAGACCTAGCAGGATAAAGCTAAGCTCCAGGAGCTCCATCTGGCAGTGCTTTTTGGATTTACTGCTGGAGGTCTGCAGGCACCCAGTGGGGAAAAAAAATCCCTGTCAAGTGCTGCTTCCTCAGCCTTGAAGAAAATAATTGCAAGAGCGAGCAGCTGCCACAGGACAAATTAATTTGGGAGATAAAGTACAAGGGGTGAGCTCTGATGAGGTGAGGAGGAGGGTGGAAGTGGTGACTCCCTCAAGGGTGAGGGATGTGACAAATGGAGGGACATGAGGTGGGGTTTCACCCAAAAAGGAGCAGTGACAGGTTGGTCACAAAGAGGAAAGGAGAAACAAGATGTGAGGCTCCAAACCCCAGAATTTCTCAGGGGTTTGGGTGGGGATTTTTGTAAGGCAGATGAAGAGAAACAATCAATCATGGAAGAGAAATCTATCCCTTTTAACATATTTTTATGCACTACTGGAGCATCACACGTGCCACAGGAGAGCCCTGTGGGGATGCAGAGCAGCTCTGGGAGGTGCTGGGGTCACCCTCTGGGTGGGCAGCCTGGAGCTCAGCACAGCCCCAGCCCTGGAATCCCACAGGAAAACCAGGAAAAGCAGCAGAGTGCTGGTCCTGGGGAGCTTCAGAGGAGGCAGCAGATGGTGAACCTTCCTGGGTGATAAATATTGCAGGAGAGCCTGGAGTTGCCTCTGCAGGTGGCTCAGCACAGGCTGGGAGCAGAGCACACGTGGTTTGGGAATGGCCATGGCACAGAGGTGGAGATGATGGAACCACCAGGATGCTCCAAGGAACACCCAAACTTTGGGAATGAGGTTGGGATGTGCAGCTGTCCCAGGGAGAAAGGGAGAGCAGCAGCTATCAGTTCCCAGCAGCTGGCAGGACACAGAGTCTCATGGAATCATGGAATTGCTGAGGTTGGGAAATCACTTTAAGATCCTTGAGTTCAACCATTCCCCCAGCACTGCCAAGGCCACCACTGTCCCATGTCCCCAAGTGCCACATCCACATGGATTTTAAATCCCTGGGCAGCTGTGCCAGGGCTGGACAACCCTTTCCATGAAGGAATTTCCCTCAATATCCAACCTCAACCTTCCCTGGTGCAGCTTAAAACTTTTTCCTCTTCTCCCGTCCCTTGTTCCCTGGGAGCAGAACCTGACCTTGCTCCACCCTCCTGGCAGGGAGCTGTGGGGAGTCAAAATGTCCCTCCTGAGCCTCCTTTCCCAAAATAAACAACTCCCATGGCTTTGACCAGCCCAGGATGACCTTGAGTAGCATCAGCTGAAGGAAAATTCCCAGCTGATGTTGTTTCCTTCCCAGCAAGGTTTGCTCTCATCTGTCTTCCCAAATTTTCCCAATACCTGCTCAGAGGGTCTGGGAAACATTTGGAGTTCTCTGCTCTCCTTAGAGGCTTCCTGAGGAATGAAACAATGGATCCAGATCTGCCCTGGGGATGGTCTGCTGGTCCATCATGGACTCAGTGGTCTTAAAGGTCTTTTCCAACCTCAACCATTCCATGATTCTCCA
The DNA here is from genome assembly GCF_008360975.1 of Lichenostomus cassidix. Taxonomy (NCBI): domain Eukaryota; kingdom Metazoa; phylum Chordata; class Aves; order Passeriformes; family Meliphagidae; genus Lichenostomus; species Lichenostomus cassidix. The sequence continues at coordinate 2,173,669 of NC_139486.1, read as the reverse complement.
GTTGCTTTCCAAAACAAGGAAATTTCCATGTGTGATCACTTGGGCCCAATAAAGAAAATCAATTTTAAAATGAAGCACTTTGGCACTAGGCTGGTTTAAATGTATTAGCTCTGACAGTGCTAATAACAAATGTGATTATTCCAAAGCTCCTCCGTATATCAGGGAAGTGAAACTGCAGAAATTGGCAACCCTTGGGCATTCTTCTTTTCCACCTGCCATTAAATCAATTTGAAGTTCCCATCTCGATCTGGCAGAATTAATTAAGTGCTTTCAGGCAGCAATTACTGGAAGAAGTCCTTCATTTTGGGATTGTTCCATCTCCAGTGCCCACAGCAGGAAGGGGATGAAGGGACCAGGGAATTGGGGATTTTGAGTCACTCTGGGGCTACTTTGGCTCTGGAAGGTCTCAGGGTGCTCCTGGATTTTGCCCAAAACAGGACACTGAGCATCTCTCATCCACAGCAGGAATGAAATGGAATATTTCAGTCACAATTATCAAGTCCAACAGCTTGATCACCTCAGGGCTGAGCAAAAGTTAATTATTGAGGGAGTTGTGCCTCTTAAACACCCCTGGAACTGTTCAAGGCCAGGTTGGACAGGCCTTGGAGCCACCTGGGCTAATGGAAGGTGTCCCTGCCCATGGAATGAGATGATTTAAAGTCCCTTCCAACCCAAACCACTCTGACTCCAAGGAGCACTGATGCACATGCCATTCCAGCAGAAGTGTAGCCATTCCTCCCCAGAAAAATCCATTCCTGCTGCACTTCCAACCCATATCATGTGATTTGGAGATTTTGCTGGGCTTTTTTCCCCTCCTTTTTTTTTTTTTTTTTTTTAACAACCAAGTTTGGAAAGTCGCAGGAAATAAAACCAAGAAATTGCTGACAAGTGTCCCACTGTAATTGAGTGAGAACACAGAGCTCAGCTCTGCAGATTCCCAGAAATACAGTCCAGATGTGGCTCTCTGCCGTGGCTCAGCCAAACCACAACCCCTGAAATGACATCCCTGGGACTGGGAAACTTCCCCAGTGCCCCTTCCAGCCATGCACTGTGACAGCTAGTGCCCCAAAAACACCCAGCCAAAGGCTTGGGAAAACACAGAGCTGGCAGCAGAGCCTGGAGGGGCCCTGCCAGCCCCCAGGGCTGAAGGTCTGCAGCAGGGATCATGGAATTATGGAATGGTTTGGGTTGAAGGGGCCTTAAAGCTCATCTCATTCCCTCAGGGACACCTTCCACTGTCCCAGGTTGCTCCAAGCCCTGTCCAGCCTGGCCTTGGACACTTCCAGGGATCCAGGGGCAGCCACAGCTTCTCTTGGCACTCTGTGCCAGGGCCTCCCCACCCTCATAGGGAAGGATTCCTTGCATTCCCTGGCAGAGGGATAAGTTTGGTGATCCAGGCAGTGTCCCAGCACTGGTGCTTTGCCTCCCAGCCCCACAGCAGGAAAATGGGGATGGGGAATTGTCCCCTGCCCTCTGCAGCCTCCCCTGAGGAGCTCCCAGGTGCCCTTTGGTCTGTGCTGCTCTGGGGCTCATCTCACCAGGACTTGACTGAAGTGTGAACTGTTCCCAGATGGATAGCAAAGGTGTCCTCTGGCCCACCTGAGTGGCTTTTGAAGCTGTAAGAAACCCAGGTGTGTGTTGTCCAAGCAGCCAGAGCAAAGCTGTGCTGCTGGGGGACATCCCTGCAGTGCAGGCTGATGCTTTTGCTTCCAAATTAAATAATGGAAGTGCATCTACTGCTTTTGATAAGTTTTTCTCCCTAAGTGGTTGACTGCACATGGCAAGGAGAAGGGAAAATCCCACAACACCCCATGAAGGGTGAGAGAAATGCCTCGAGGCTCCAGCCCTGGAGCTTTGGTGCTCCAGAGCCGCCGTGGGGATCATGGCTGTGCAGAGGAATCTGTTTGCAGCAAACACACAGGTCGGGCAAGGCTGGGCAGATCCTGCTGGCGAAAGGACCATCTGTCCCCAACATGTGATTTGCACCAACCTGATGGTGTTTGCAGAGCCAGCCCAGCTGCACTGCTCGGCCATCTGCTCTGCAACAGAGGGAAGGGAGGGGATTTTCCCCCCTCCTAACCTCGGGGTTGTGTTCTTCGTGTTCAACACTGGGGAAGAGAACACAGGCTGGGATTTGAGGAGGCTGCATCGACTTTCCCATCTCCATATGGAGCTGCAGGGTAGGCCGCAGCCTGGCTGCTGGGTTTTCAGGGCCTTGAGGGATCCCAAAGTGCCACTGCAACCCTCCTGAAGGGGTCAGACACTCTGGGGGCCACTGAGCACTTCAATTTGGTGTATTTGACCCTAAATAACCCAACATTGTCCAGTTGGTCTGTGCATCCTGTGCCATCTTTGGCACAGGCAATGGATGGAGAGCTCAGCCTGGTGTCAAAGGATAACTAGGAGGTGCTGTAAAAGGACAGAAAAGCTGGAAACAGATTCCCTGGAGAAGGAATTGACCCTCCTGTGTTTTTTCTCCACCCAGTGTACCCACAATCTCTCCTCCCTCATGGCTGTGGTCCCTGCCTGCTCCTATCCCAGAGCAGAGCAGTGCCATCCCTTCCCCAGCTGTTCCTGGGGGACAATCCCTGCCATGGAGCAGGAAACATCAAAAATGATCCTCTGCACTCAGTGTGATCCTCTCCTCTCTACCTGCCCTGCCAGGTACAGCGATGCCTGTTGGATTCCCAAAATTTCCATGACCTCTTTCTCCTGGATGACCCTCAGCTCTCAGCTAAGCAGAAGTTCCCAAACCACCCCAACTCCACCCCTCTCAGAGCCAAATCCCTTCCCTGCAGTGCTGCATGCTGTTCCCAGGGGTTCCTTCCACACTCTTCGCTCAAGGAAAACCTCCTGCCACAGTTATTCTTCTCACTGAAAGACTAAACTCCCTGCACAGCAGAGAAGATTTATTCCCTATATTCCATGGGAGAGATTATCTGCAGCTGCTATTATTCCCTTATCAATAATTCACCGTGCAGCCACACTCCGGCTCATTCCTGACTGCACGAGCAGCCGGGAGCAATCCCAGCTCCTGGGATATTGCTGATGCTCTCAGGAAAGCAGAACACCACAAATGAGTCACATCCTCTGGAATCTTCTCCTTCCAGCCTCCAGTGAGGGGAAGCAGCTCCACGGAAGGGCTGCAAGCTCGTGGTGTTGGAATAAATAAATAAATAAAGGGGAGATAATTAAACTCTGTGTTTGAATCTTAGAGGAGGAGCTCATAAGAAAGGGACTCTTCAGCTGGAAAATCCAATACAAGGAGGTGATTAAAGGAGAAAAGCAGACATGGAACTGTGTGAATGCAGAGCACACGCTGAAACCTTGATCAAGGCTCCCCCGTCGGAAGGACAAGCTCGTTGCTCTTCCCATTTATCTGCCACAGGATAACAACTGTGCTGCACAAAGCTCAGGATTAAAACATCATTTCATTGGATTCATTTATCCTGCACAACGCACAGCACAAATTGCTCATTTCCCACCGGAGAGCTGATCATCGGGATCGTCGGGATACGCGATATCATCTCGGCACCCCCAGCCTTCCACTGCTGATTAGAACAACACCATTAGGGTGATTTACGGCTCTGAGGATGCACAAGTGTCATCTGTGACTAAATCAGGCACCGAGGGGGTGATGAAAGATGATCTCCCCCTTCCCAGTTGTCACTGGGAAGCTCCGAAGCCGCAGCTTGGCAGAGCCATCTCGGATGTCCCAGACATCTGTGCAGTCATTGACTGAACCTTTAATCTTCCAGGCTGGCTCTGCTCTGGAGAGCCCTGTGATGGAGCCAAGCCAAGCTTGGGCACTCTTTGATGCAGCCAGGTGGATCTGCCTCCCAGGGATTTATTGGCACATGGAAGAAATGCCTCCCATTTCTCTCTTTGCCTGCCTGTTGGAATGTATTGCATCACAAATCACAGGATCCCGGAGAGGTTTGGGCTGGAAGGGAGCCTGGAGATCATCACATTCCACTCCTTGCCATGCGCAGGGACACCTTCCACTATCCCAGGCTGCTCCAAGCCCTGTCCAACCTGGCCTGGGACACTGCCAGGGATCCAGGGGCAGCCACAGCTTCTCTGGGCACCCTGTGCCAGGGCCTGACCCTCCTCACAGGGAGGAATTCCTTCCCAATATCCCATCTACCCCTGCCCTCTGGCACTGGGAAGACATTCCCTGTGTCCTGTCACTCGGTGGGACAGCAGGATGCTCTCCAGGATGGTTTTTAAGCAAGGAAGAGGACAAATGATAGGAATATAGAAGTTTGGAGAAGGTCAGTGCCACCAGCACACAGGGGTAAAGCTGAAAGAACTAACCCTAAATGGTTGGATTTCATCTCTCCTAAAGGGACCTGGAGAGGGGCTTTGGACAGGGCTTGGAGTGACAGGACAAGGGGGAATGTCCTTCAGCTAAAGGGAGATGGATTTAAACTGGACGTTAGGAAGAAAATCACGAGAAATTAAAGTGCCTAGCAGGGAGTTGGCTCCAGCAGCTTATCCTGAGTCTCAGTTTATCCCAGGATTCTCCACAGGCTAATCCAGAGGGAGATGCTGCAGGACCCAACAGACAGCAGGAGATGACAGTGGTTCTGAGCTAATGGATAAGGCTAAAGACAGTGTGACCAATGGGATGAATCAATCAGAGCTGTGCAGCTTCAGGAGAAGAGAGAAGGGGGAAATAAAACTCAAGGCTTAGAGCTGTTAGCCCCTGGACTCAAAGGGAAGGCAGCTCTGGGGCTCCCAACATGGAAACAAGTCCAGGAGAGATTATGGAGAAAATCCAGGGCTGGAGCACCTCTGGAGCCAGGCTGGGAGAGCTGGGAATGTTCACCTGGAGAAGGGAAGGATCCAGGGAGAGCTCAGAGCTCCTGCCAGGGCCTGAAGGAGCTCCAGGAGATTGGGAATTTCCCACCTGGGCTTCTCCCACCTCTCCTGCCCTTCCTGCATCCAAGTGCCAAAGGGATGAAGCTCTGTGGGTGCTGGATACAGGTGGTGGGGTCACAGCAACACTTGGGGATGGCAGCACCTCCAAAATGTGCCTTCAAAAATTAAAATAAAATTTTTTGAAAATTTAAATCACTGAGTTAAATCAACTAAACCCATAGAAACCCTGAACTGATACCACTTAAAACCAGCAACCACCTCTCCTCCCTCACCCCAGGGAGGGAGAAGTGCCAGAAATCACCTCGAAATCGCAGTCGATTCTCAGTGGAAGGAATTCAGCTGCTTTGCTGATAAGCAGCCCTATAAATCTCTAAGCTGGAGAGGTAGATCATTCAGGGGAAATGTTTAGAGAAATTAAATCCTTTTTTTTGCTGCTTCTTATGCTAATAGGGAAAAGCAAGCTGATTTGCAGGAGGACAACATTTAGCAAAATCAAATTCGTCAGCGTCCCCATCTGTTCCCATTCTCATGCTGACTTTGTCAAAAATCAGCTTTTCTTCAACCAACAACGGCATCACTTGGAGCCAGTTCTGGGGAGATTTGTAAATAAAACACTTCTGCAAAGCCAGCCAGGTGGAAAAATACAGGGGAAAGGCCTGATAAATAGAAATACATGTTGGGATTGAAGGGATTGAGGAGATGGCCAAGGGGCTAAAGGGACAGGGAATGACTAATCAGCCCATTAACCTCTGGAAAATAACCCAGAGGCCAATGGAGGGTTAATGATAGTGGAAAGGGGAAATCTCCAGAAGTCTCCTGCATCTCTGCCCCAGCTGCTGTTGTTGCTCCTGGATGAAGCAGGATCTGGAAAGAGCTCCATGCTGGAGCTGCTCTGCATGCAGGGACCAGCAAGCTCCTCCTGCAGCTCATGGGGCTCTGGAAAGATCTAAAAATGTCACAGAATCATAGAAAAAGATCATGGAATGTCCTCAGTTGGAAGGGAACAACCAGGATCACCGAGTCCAACTCCATGTCTGTCTGTTCCTTACAGGAAGCAACACTAAACTGGTTTGTGACACTGTCCTGCCCATTCCCAGTTAACTGGAGCAAACAGGTAATCAGTGTAATTCATTTAAGTCAAACCCACTATGGAGAAGGTCTTATCTCAAAACTCAGCAATGAGGGATTTCACAGAGTCATGGAATGACTGGGTTGGAAGGAACATTGAAGATCATCCCATTCCACCCCCTACCACAGGCAGGGACAACTTCCACTGTCCCAGGCTGCTCCAAGCCCTGTCCAACCTGGCCTTGGACACTGCCAGGGATCCAGGGGCAGCCACAGCTTCTCTGGGCCTTCTGTGTCAGGACCTCAACAACCTCACAGCCAGGAATTTCTTCCCAATACCCAGCCCACATCTACACCTTTTCAGCTTAAAGTCATTCCCCCTGTGTCCTGTCCCTCCATCCCTTGTCCCCAGTCCCTCTCCAGCTCTCCTGGAGCTCCTTTAGGCTCTGGCAGGAGCTCTGAGCTCTCCCTGTATCCTTCCCTTCTCCAGGCTGAGCAGCAAACCTAAGTACCAAGGTTGCTTTCCCATATTCCCCTTCCAGAGCAGGATTATTCCCTGTGCTCCCACATCCCATTTATTTGGCCACCTGACCCATGCAGGTGTTTCCCACAGCGTTTTCAGCAGTGGGAATTCCAGCTCCAAGGTGGGCACATCCCCACGGATCACAGCTGTCCCACGGCACAGGCCAGGCAGGATGAGGTGGCTGTGCTCCCCCAGGACACCCAGCAGCAGAGCCCAGCCTTGCTGGCAGCTCCAGGGGGATCCTGCTGGGACAGGAACACCAGGCGTGGGCATCGAGCAGATTTGGCTCCAGGCACGGCAGCCAACGGAGGGGAAAAATCCCTGACGTGCTGCCCTGGAGAGAAAACTGGGTTTTATGTTCATTCACGGGGCAGAAAATCCAGAGATCTGCAGCTGCAGCACAGGCAGAGCCCCAGGGCAGGATTGGGCTCTGCTCACCACCTGCCCATTCCAGAGCAGTTCTTCCTCTCTGAGCTCTGCACAGCCACAGAATTCCAGCAAGGAGCACAGGCAAAGGAGCTCAACTCTCCCTCCAGCAGCCAAAACGCTGCTCCTGCCCTGCAATTCTGCCATCTCTGCCCTAAAAATTCTGCCATCTCTGCCCCACAGAGCCAGCAGCCTGGCCAAGGGACCAGCAGCCTTCCCAGGCTCCCTTCTCTGCTGGCTCTCTCTTCCTGCTCCAAAATGGATAATCAGTGGGAAAAGTTGGAATGAGCATAACAGAGCTGGGCAAGGGAAATCACAGCAGGTTTTGAGGATACACCTCTGTATGACCTGCCATGAAGACATTATGCTCTGTACAGCTTCAATGGAATCATGGATTGCTGAGGTTAGAAAAGCCCTCTGAGATCATGGAGTCCAATCACTCCCCCAGCACTGCCAAGGCCACCACTGCCCCATGTCCCCAAGTGCCACATCCACAGGGTTTTCCAATCTTTCCAGGGATGGGGACTGTGCCAGGGCTGGACAGCACTTTCCATGGAGAAATTTTCCTCAATATCCAATCTAAATCTCCCCTGGCACAACTTGAGGCTGTTTCCTCTCATCCTGTTCCTTGTTCCCTGGGAGCAGAGCCTGAATCCCACCTGGCTGTACCCTCCAGCCAGGGAGCTGTGGAGAGCCAAAAAATCTCCCCTCAGCATCCCAGTGTCTCATGGTTCACTGCCAGGCCTGGAAGTCCAAGTGATGATCTCAATCTCCACAAAATAAATCCATCTGTGGAAAGCACAAAGCAGGAGTTGGAGATTTCCCTGCGCTGGCTTTCCCTCCAGCCAAGCCCCATCCCTCTGCCAGGTGCCTTCCTGCTGCACTTCCTCTGGCTCAGCCTTAATCATTCATTTCCTGACATCCTTTCCTTCAGAAAGGTCTCACCGATCCCTAAAAACTGCCTTTTTCCATTTGTTTGGTCCATGTGGGCATCCACAGCTGGAAATATTTCCATTTCCTGCTTTTAGCACCCTCTTTTAAGCAATGAATTAACTTCAGGCCTCACCGTAGAAGTGAAAATTCCTTCAGGGAACCAGATCCCAGCAATCCTTCTGTAGCATCTCCACGTTGCCACCACGTGGTCGGATGGTTCCTTTCTTCTCAACAACTCTCTGGAGTAAAGTTAGAGCAGCCCTTTAGGAGATGTGCTCCAAAACCCTTTTAAAAATACTTTAAATATATATATACATTTAAGCACACCCAGACTTGAGCAGATCTGTTTGGAGCAGCGTGAGGAGCATTACCTATTAGTCCTAATTATCCTACACTCCTAATTATTCTAAACAAAAGCAAAGAGTGATGCCCCGGAGCTCCTCCCGAGGCAGAAATAGGGAGCCCCACCTGCTCATTCCCCACCCTGACCTGCAGCCAGATCCAGCCTAAATTTCAGCAGGCTCCACCCGGCTTCTCCCTCTCCAGGGTGCGCAGGAGACAAACGAGGCATTTCCAGCGAGCACAGGAGGGATTTCAGTCAGGAAATCCTGCAAAAATTCTGATTAAAAAGGTTTCTGTACGGTGCCTGCTTGCAGCCTCTCCCTCCCAGCGAGGTCTCACTACACCACCCCATGGCGGTTGGAGTTTTAGTCCTGCCTGCAGAATTCCAGGGGAGAATCCAAACAGCTCTTCCCCCGGGGCCAACAGCTCCTGGGAGGGTTTGTTGTTGCCTCTCCTGTTTAAGAAAACAGGCGGAAAACTCCAGGGAAAGCTCAGATCTCAGGCAGGAGGGGCTTGGCTCTGACCACAAGGGGATGGATGGATCGGGAAAAGGATGGATCAGACTCACTGAGGGCTGTGACAAGTGATGCATCAACCTGACAGCTCCTTCAGCAAGCTGTCACCACACCCATCACCCGGACTGAGCTAAAAATACAGGGATTACACCCAGAGTGTGCTCCCGGAACAAAGAGAGGTCAGGAATGGTTGGCTTTTATTCCTTGTCAGGCAGGGATTTTATTGATCGGGGAGGGAGGGAAGGAAGGAAAGGAAGGAAAGGAAGGAAAGGAAGGAAAGGAAGGAAAGGAAGGAAAGGAAGGAAAGGAAGGAATCCACCTGGGGAAAGTAGAACTCCCAGGACCTAAAAGTTGTCCTTCTGGATCTGCCTTGCACTGAAAGAGAATTTCTGTAAGCAATGCTGAAATTAAACTTGTGGCTGGAAGGTTTTAAACAGGGAAAAGTGAGAGGAAATGGCAGCTTCAGGCAGAATCTCTTCTAGAAAAATCACTGAATTGATCAAGGAGTTTGCAAGGTAAAGAAAAGGTTGTCCAGGAGTGGACAGTAGGGAATCAGCCAAGGAATAAAATTCAAAGAAGGGTCAAAGGTGATGCTGCCCAGGTCAGACCAAAAAGTTCACATGATGCAAACAAGGAACCAGACAGGAGACAAAATTCCCTCTACTTAAAGCAAAGGAACCTTAAAATTGAGATTGTACTTTGGTGTTTCTAAACCAGAGCCAAACACTGAAATTTCTCCTTCCTCCTCAATCTTTGTCACAACTGAAATCACTGATTTCCAACCCAACCTGGCAAACACCAACTGCCAGCAGCTCCCAGTTGTTTCTTGCTTTCTCATCAGGCCATTCCCAACCATTTTAATATCTAAAAATACTTCAGTTTGACTTTTTCCTTGTTTTTTCCTTCCGCCATGATCTCCTGTTGGATGTAAAATACTGAGTGGAAGACGAGGGGAGTGAGATTTGTATGAGCATCCACTTACTGCCTGGGGAATTATCTATTCTTTACTCCTGGTGAGAAGGAACTAAGAGCATAGCTGCACTTTTCCAGAAAATTCCATGCATTCAGATCCTCAGCAGTCATTCCCAAAGGTGTGATGGAGGGAAGAGAAGGAACAGGACTGGCTGTTATTCAGCACTGCTCCGAGCATTCCCTGTCTGGATTTGTTTCCTCCCCAAGAAGCTTCTTTCCCTTCAGAGCTCCCTCAAGTTGGAATTAAGCTTCCCACTCCAAGATTAATCCCCCAGTGTTGATCCCTTCAGCTGCTGGGGTTGGATGCCCTGGGTGGGAGGGTCAGGGAGGGGCAAATCTGCATTTTACACAACTCCAGAAAACAGGCACCAAAAAAACTGATTTTAAACATCATTTGTCAAGCCCAGCCTGCAATTTTTGCAACACAAGAACATATTTTTTTACCATGTCTGGCTAAGCCTGGCATGAGTGAAAGCTTTTTCCCAAACCATTGGAACCATCTACCAAAATGAGGTACCCAAGCCAGTCTTGACTAAAAAAACCACAAATTATTATTCAAACCTGACTTTTCAAGAAAACCATTTTTTTGCTGCAGGGTTACAATTTTTATCCATGGAAGAAGCTGTTTCATCATTAAGCAGCAAGAACCTGACCAAAAAAAAGAAACAAAAAAGACACAAACACAGGAATCCAAAACTGATGGTTATTTTTTACTCAAAGACTCTCAAAAAAAAACCCCAAATTATTGTTACAGGTCATTAATTCCTTCTGGAATGAAACAGGCCTGGTCCAGGTGGTGATATGGAAAGGGTAGTTTGATTTTTGACAAAACTGATATTCAAGCAACATCAAAACACACAAAGGACAGGCCTCTTACACTCATGTTACATTGCTCAGCCTCAGTAAACATTTTTGAAATAAAGATTTAAAAAAAAAAAAAATCAAGGAACTTAAATATTCACAGGACAAAACCATAATATTATGCAAAATAGAGATTTTTGGGGGATCAGCAAACACAAGCTGCCTGTGGCTAATCCAAGCAGGAGTTGCACACAGGGGTTGGGAACACTCAGCCCGACGAGGCAGCTTTGGGATTTGGTTTGGTGCCTAAGGCAGGGAGAAGTCAGCAGCAGGCAGAGGCAAAAGGTAAATTAATGCTGGAAGTTCTTGTTCAACCAGGAGCACAACAAAGGAAAGGTTGGGTGTTTTTTTTTTTTTAAATGAAAAGTTAGCCAAAAGTCAGCAGGGTGTACTCTCTGTATTGCGCAGTTTGTAAGCGAAAAATGAGAAATTCCTGTACCTAGAAAAGCTACATTTAAATATATCCCAAGTGGAGTGAGCACAGATAGTTCAGCTTTTCAAATATAACATTTTTTCCTACCAGCTACAACATTTCTGCCTTCTCAAGCCCTCTCCAAACTGAAAAAACCACCACTGATCAAAGGCAGTGCTATTACTTCTCCTCAGCATTTCTTTATTTATTGCTTTATTTACGAGTGACAAAGGCTAAGAAATCGAAACTTTTAGAGAATTTAAGGCAATTCCACAAAACCAACACTTTAAAGGCATTTCTGGCACACAGTGGTCTTCATTCCAACACCAGGAGAGGTTTTATCTTTAAAAAAGGACAGGGACACTGTGATTTTAACCAAAAAGGTCCTTTCAAACATCAGTTTATCTAACACATAAACCCAGCACTGAAGTCAAGTCATTCCAGAGCACCAATGTAGAGAAAAGGAAAAAAAAAGAGGGAAGAATTCAGATGAACAATTAAAAAAAACCCAGAAAAAACTAAATAACTACAAATAAAAAACTAAATAACTACAAATAAAAAACTAAACACTAAATAACTACAAATAAAAGCTAAAAACCCAAAGCTAAACAGACAAAAAAAATACCAGAAACAGGCTTGCTAAAAAAATCTAAATGTGCTCAGTATTAGGCTCATCCTTCCCTTACAAAAACTTTGAAATTTAATTAAGAGAACATGGAAAACTCTTTACAACACTGGTCCAGTGGGCATGTGCATTCTTTTTATTTCTGTACAGAGTGAAAACAAATACCATACAGACAAGAGTAAACTACACTTTCTTAAAAGAGAAAAATCAAGGTTTGATGTTCAAAAATGGTTTTGTGAAAAAGGCAGGGGGAGAGAAAAAAAAAAAAAGTTTCTGTCCAAGAAATAGGAAGCATGATTTCAACTTGAGGCCAGGTACAGCCTGCGTGGATTTGCAGCAAGATTTGCCTAAGAAATGATGGATTAAAACCAAGCAGAGTCCTGCTGGCATCCAGGAGGAGGAATGGAGAGGATTTGCACAGAGAACTCTGCGTGTAAACTATTCCCACGTGGAGTCACAGAGGCAGACAAGACTTCAAGGTGCTACTTTGTCATTTGTTCCTAGAGAAAAGCTACTTTGCCAAGAAGCTCACGTGGTTTTCTACAGCTTTTTTTTTTTCTGGAAGGAATTGATGCAAACAGGTTTTTGGTCAGGCAGAGAATCCCACTATGGAGTGCTTGGGCTAAGGTCCATCAGCTCTTGGTAAGAAAAAAGATCAGGGGGTTTGTAGCACTCATTGTCATAGCAAAAAAAGCAGTTTTTGTCACATAAAAAGCCTAAACTAAAGGAACTTTAGTTCCATAACTAAAGGAACTTTTCCCCTCAGCATTTCTTCAGGGCACAACTAGAGAGATTTATACTGAGGAAACAGTATAAAAAACAGGGAAGCCTTTTGGAATGCTTCACCAACAAGCAGGTTAGTGCATTTTCCTTGCTAATAATCCCTAATGCAACAAGTACTCTGGTTTACATTCTCTTCCAAATAATCCCTGGGGAACAAGTCATTCCAGAAGCCACAGCAATTATTCCTTGGCACTTCCCTGCACACAGACAGGAGAAGTTCCAGCCATTTGCAACAGCAAATTTTCCTTTTCAATACCTGATGCCAAAGATGCTTTTTTTGTTTGTTTTTTTTAAAAATTTCCTCCAAATTCATGAAATGCAGCAAACATTATCAAGCCAGGAGTCATTCTTCTCTTCAAGCTGAAGGATTTGCCACTGATCTCCCTCTGAGTGGATGACTCAAGCACTAATCCTGCATGCAAATGCAGCTAAGATTTCTCCAGGGGAGCAGCAGTGGTCACTGGGCGCTGCCGGACAGCGCTGGGTGATGAGTCTCTCTTGTTGCTCTCCTTACCCTCTGTGTCATCATCTGAGATATCTCCCTCATCTGCTTCTTGCTCTTCATACCTGTTCTTCAGCAGCTGAGCTGACTCTGGGCCTTGTTTTCCTCAAGGAAGGAAGGAAAAATACACAAATAAATACCATTCCCAAGTAAAATTCACCTTTTTTAACATCACAGGCAAGCATGGCAACACTGAGAGATTCACTCAATTTTCTCTCCCTGCCCATGAGGAATTTTGTGTCTTGCAGGTATGAAAATGCTCTCAAAACATTTTTCTCTCCCTGTAACAAATTTTTAAAATTTTTAAAAATACTGTAAACCTTAAGGGCAAAGGATCAGTTCCAAATGCAAAGTTCTACACTCAAGCTCACAACCAGCATTTCTTTTGTAAGAATCTTTTTTTGTAAATGAGATTTACCAAACTGCTTCACTGAATTAGAAGCTTGCTGTGGGCTTACTTGACTGAGAGTGGTACTGTGGTGGTCTGTGCCTCTTGGAGGGACAAATGCAGTCTGCCAGGAACACCATCATCTGAAACCAAAGAAATCCAAGCTGAAACTTCTGAAATCATTGGAATAATTTAGGCTGGAAAAGGTTTTTAAGATCAGTGTCAAGGGATTCACTTACAAGTCCCAGGATCATTCCCAAGAACAGAGTTGCCAAACCAAAAACAGCATAGGAGCCCCAGACAGGTATTCCAAGGTTTTCTGTTAAATAACCATGGCCATGCTGGAATAAAAGACAAGAGAATCATTCCAGGAACAGCTGAAGATCATAGTGGGGATAAAATAAAGTAGAGATGTAAGCAAATACCCTGATCCACATGGACAACTTGAACAAAGCTGACATGCTGCTCATCCTGAAACAAAGCAGAGAAGAATAACTGAGAACACTTTGAAGTCAATCTCAAACCTGAGTGAAACAACCTCAGTTCAATGGACAGCTACAAATTCTCAAATTTCTGTGACTTGGATGTGCTGACAAGTGGATTTCAAGTTACTTTTATGTTCTAAATTACATTTGGACCAACTGTGAGAAGCCAAATGGAACTTTATTCAAAATACTAAGAATGAAGTATCAGGAGGTTTTATTAAAACAAAAAAAAATTAAGATATTAAAAGAAAATCAGGTTTTAAGAGCTGAGAGATCTTCCAACACCTAAATTTTGTGTCTGAATAGTGAAAATAATAGAGACTTTCTTAATCCTAAATTAATACTTCATTTCACATATTCCTGGGTTTGGGATAACACTCATTTAGAATCATGGAATGGTTTGGCTTGGAAGGGACTTTACAAAGCCATCTCATTCCACCCTGCCATGGGCAGGAAACAACTTCCACTACCCCAAATTGCTCCAGACCCCATCCAGCCTGGCCTGGAACACTTCCAGGGATCCAGGGGCAGCCACAGCTTCTCTGGAAAAACTATGCCAGGGCCTCCCCACCCTCACAGCCAGGAATTTCTTCCCAATATCAAAGCTAAATTTCCCCTCTGACAGTTTGAACCCATTCCCCTTTTCCCTGTCACTACAGTTCCTGATGGAAAGTCCCTCTGTGACTTCCTTGTAGACCCCATCAGATACTGGAAGAAACTTCCTAGGATTTATCTGGGCAAAACCATCTCAGTGCCACAGAAACCACTCAGCTTCAGGTGTCAGCAAGTTACCTACAAGAGTTTAGGAAACAATGCAGTCACCAGCAACCACTTTAAGCCTTAAAGTAAACCTTGCTGAGGACATCTCTGCTATGGTGACAATGCTGGGGGCATCTCTGCTATGGTGACAATGCTGAGGTCACCCCTGCTATGGTGACAACCCTCCCACTGAGGCTGGGGAAGAATTAGGACACCCACCCACCCACTCAGCACGTTGGCACAGCTCCTGCCCACGCAGAGCAGGGAGCAGGACACACCTCAGGACCTCTCCCAGCACATCTGACAACAAATTATTACAGAAACCAACCCAAAACTTACAGGAGAGAGGAAGGACCAAACCAGGAGGACACTGGTTCAATGGATTTCCATTCCTCGTCACTGATGAAATTAATGAAGGCAGCTTTAGTCCTTGCTCCCTGGTATCTCCTGAACTCCCCATCTTTGCAGCTGTAAAACAACCACAATAACAACAAAATTTCCTTTATTTTATATGGTCCAAGCACCAAGTGCAGCATTTGTTTCCACTCAGCAAATTCCCTCCCATCACCTTACCTGTTTTTACATATTTGCTTTTTCAGTATTAATTTTTAGCTGATATTGGCTCTAAAATATTTTCCAAACACCTCGACTAACTCCAAGTTGTTTCCAGAATATTGATTCCATGAATACCTTGGCTAGCTTTAGGCTGTGATTCCATAAAAAAGAAGATAAGGATCTTCCTAAAGCCCTTGCCACACACCTGCACTACAGATCAACCTACAGAGAAACGATTGCAAAACAGAAACACCCATGAAAAGGGAGAATAAATAAGGCCTGAAGGGAAAGGAAAAGAAATCATCTGGCAGCACAAGGTCACAGCGGGTAAGGCAGTGGCTGTGTCAGTGAAAAGTAGCTCCCATTCTTAAAGAGCATAATAAATCTCGTTTATTTGTCCCAAAAAAAGAGGGAAAAAAGCCCACTCTCTCCCAAAAAAATACTTACTGATAGATGGTAGGGAGAGCTGTGATGACAAATCGTCCGCTTAACCCTGTAAGAAAAGTCATTTTGGGATTATCTTGAGGATTTTTATGGAATAAAAAGAGGCAGGAAATGTTGTAACCCCCCAAAATACAGCAGCCTTCTGTATCAGCCTTTCCATGCAATCCAACAGAACCTTGTGCACATCAAAACTGTACACACAGTGTAAAAGAAAGGTCCCTGGATGAAGAGCAAGGAAGTTTATCCACGGGGGGAAAAAGAGATGTACATGGATCACTCCTCTATTGGACTGTTCTGGATGCAGCTCTGCAGAGAGAGATGCTCTCCTTCACACACATGTTCTGCAGCCTCCAAAAACCCTGAAGAAAATAATCCAGGTGAGGCCAGTTTCAAAAGTTAAGTGACTCTGGAGAAAGAGATCAGCATGGGGAAGGCCAGGTTGACAAATCCTACAGAGACAGGAGAGTTTCAGCAGAGGGAGAGAAGATTGTTTGCACTCCCTTCTACCAACCAAGGCAGGGACTGCTATGGGAAGGCTGAAACCTTGGTTTCTGCTTCAAATGTATGGCCAAAAATCTCCTTGAAACCTTCCAAAACATGCTCCGGAGAAAACCCCTAATTCCTTTTACCTATTACAGTCTACCCACTTTATTTACACTATTTATTCAATTATATCTATTTAATCTATTATCTGACAGTCTCCTCCCTGCGAGGAGAGCTGGAGGTCCCTGGGTGAAACCTGGCAGATTCCCAGGGAAGCTGTGGTGCCTCTAGATCCTTGGAAATGTCCAAGGCCAGGCTGGACAGGGTTTGGAACAACCTGGGACAGTGGAAGGTGTGGTAAGGGGAGGAATGGGATGAGCTTTAAGGTTCCTCCCAACCAAAACATTCTGGGATTCCATTAAGCAAGATTAAGGTGTTTAGTCACCCAGCAAGTTGGTAGAGATGAGTAAAAGCGTTTTATTATTCCCCATTAATCCTGTTTCCCTCCCACAAGCACACAGCGGAGATGAGCACCCCCCGACCCCTCAGCACCCCAAATCCCGGGGGGTTTGGGATTCCAGCAGCCCTTTTTCCAGCCCCTCTCACCCGGCTGCGCCGTCACATCCACTTTGGCCACGTTCACCCCCAGGTCCTCTCCCCACTCGGCGAACTTCTCCCACTCGGGCTGCAGGCTCTCGCAGGCAGGACACCAGGGCGCGTAGCTGTGGGAGCAGCACAGCCCCGGGTCACCACACCACACACCCCACAGCCAGCCCCGCCAGCCCCGCCGCGCCGCTCCCCACTCACAACTCCACCATCCACTCGTCCTGCAGCAGCTCCCGCCACATGCCGTCCGACAGCACCTTCACGGGGCTCGGCTTGGCCCGGGCGGCGGCGAGCAGCGCCAGGCAGAGCAGAGCGCGGAGCGGAGCGCACAGCCCAGCCCTCAGCGGCCGCCCCAGCGCCGCCATCTTGGCGCCCCTTCCGCCTCGCCCGCGTCACGGCCGGCCCGCCCTCAGCGAGCGGGAGGCGGGAGCGGGGAACGGCAGCGCTCGGGATTGGAACGGGGCTGGAGTCCCGGCTGGTTCCACCCCTGCGAGGGGCAGGGAGAGTGTGTACCGTGCCAGGCTGCTGCAAGTCCTGTCCAGCTTAGCGTGGGACTCATCCCGGCTGGGTTGGGCAGCCTGTGCCAGGGCCTCGCCGCCCTCACAGGGGAGGATTCCTTCCGCATATGTGCTGAATTTCCCTTCTTTCGGTTTGTGCCCGTGAGTCCTTATCAGCGAATCGTTGAGGTCGGAAAAGATCTCCGAGGTCATTGAGTCCAACCTGTGCCTGATGCCCACCTTATCCCCAGCCCAGAGCACTGAGTGCCACATCCAGGCCTGCCTTGGACACCTGCAGGGATGGGGACTGCAAACCTCCCCAGGCAGCTCCTTCCAATGCCTAACAACCCTTCCTGTGAATAAACTCTTCCTAATACGCAACCTAAACCTCTCCTGGCACAACTTGAGGCTGTTCCCTCTCCTGCTGTCCCTGTTTCCTGGAGCACAGCCTGACCCCCCGGCTGTCCCCTCCTGGCAGCAGCTGTGCAGAGCCACAAGGTCCCCCTGATCCCCTTTTTCTCCAGGCTGAGCTCCTTTCCCAGCTCCCTCAGCCTCTCCTGGAGCTCCAGACCCTTCCCAGCTCCATTCTCCAGCCCCACAGTGTCCTTCCCAAATTTGGGGGCCATTGGTTTCTGGGCTGCTCTCAATCCCTTCTCCATCCAGCCTGTGTGTCTGCGATTGCCACAGCCAGGGCAGCCTCGGGGATTCCTCTCTGAGGAAAATCCTGTTCCCCGTGTCACCCCCAGGGTCATGGAGGGTGATATAAACAAATTCACAAGCCGGCATTTTTAGGAATATAATATTGAACATTTATTAGGAGAACAGACTTACAGCCGGGCGGGAGTGGCTGGTTTGCCTTATTCTCAGTCCCGCACCGTATTCATTTTAATGTGTGCTTAAGTACTTTCTGTAACTGTTACATATTCATTAAGTCCAAAAAAAACTGTTTACACTTCAGTCATCCTTCCTTCTTCGCTCTATGCCCCTGTCCGCCAGGCTGGAGATATCTTGGTCTTCTGGTTTGTCTCAGGGCTGAAGGCTGAAGTCTTCTATAGCCCTAATTCAAGTTTAGCTGGCACTCTTCTCAGGGAGGTGTGACTGTAAATGACAGATTTCCTGGGATGCATGAGGTCTGTTTCTTTTTCTTCCTTCAGAACGTCTTGATCTCTGGCTTTGTGGCTTATCAGTTTAAAAGACATCTATTACCATGTATTTCTTACCACATTTCTAGCATATTGCAACTATTACATAGCTAATAATTCACTCTAACTTTGTTTGTACTTAACTATATTTTATCTAAGTGCTACTTTACACAGTACCTTATCACTTATAAATTTCTAAGTTCATAGATGCAAAAGCCAACATTCACTATCCACTCATTTATCACAGAGGGCAACCAGAGCTTCTCCCTGCTGCTGCCCAGAGAAGCTGTGGCTGCTCCTGGATCCCTGGAAGTGTCCAAGGCCAGAGCTTGGAGCAATCTGGGACAGTGGAAAGTGTCCCTGTCCATAGCAGGGGTTGGAACTGGTTGAGCTTTAAGTTCCTTTCCAACCCAAACTATTCCATGATTTTGTGATTTTAATTATTTGTGGCAGAAAGTAACAGCACCTGAGTGCTTCAGTCTCAAGCAGAACTCAGGGAGAAGGTCAGAGGTAACAAGCAGGCAAATCCCACATCATCTCACTCCTGTCTCTCACAATCTGAAGCATTTCCAGGGAAGGAACCTCTTTTTCCATATGCATATACTTTTTTTACCACAAATTTTTCCCTGGCTCCTGCTCAGGAGAAGCTGTGATAATGTCACCTTCCCTTTCCTGCCTGGATAATTTCCTTTCCCTGCCCCTTTGCCATAATTTCATATCCCACAGTTCAGAGCCTTGGCAGCCATTGAGCAGACCAGGGGAAAAAAATTTTTAAAAAAATCAGCTCTTTTTAAAATTATTTTTTTATTTTATCTTATTTTGGCAACTTTTCTATAGTACAACGTGTATGTTCCTTTCTGTAGGAGAACAGGCATTATTAAGGACTTGTTATTCATTGATTCAGCACTCAGGAATAAATCACTGCTTGCAGCACTCTGCTGACTGCTGTTTTAGGCATAATTGAATTTTTGAAATTTGTTATTGATAATCCATGAATATTCCTATCTGCATCAGCAATGAGGTGAAATGTAAAGAGCTCTCTCTGGGTAACAACCGGACTCAATGATCCTAAAGGTCTTTTCCAACCTAAACAGTTCTGTGAATTCTGTGATTATCCCAGATAATTTGAGGTGTGTTGAGGAATAAGTGCATAAAAATGTGTTGTGTAACCATGTGTAAATAAATTTACCACTGTGAATAAAAGATCTCTTCAAAGGCACACCGAGCTCCCTATGGGAACAGCTTGAAAGACCCTGAAAATTATGACTTCATACCTCCTCTGCTTGGTTCCAGGAATTATTTTAAGCGTAATGACTGCTCTGAATTACTTTTATCTCCGTTATTAATATTACATTGGCATGGTCTTGTTTCTTTGTAAAGTTTTGAGAACAAGAAAGCCTTGACCTTATCTTTGAGGCATCTTCCTCCAGCCTGTTCCCCTCAGCCCTCCCAAGCTGACAGGAGAAATATCTTCCTCATCTTTCAAGATTCACAGCAGAATAAAGAGAGTTAATAACCAAGTGACCTTAAGAAAGAAACACATCTTTCATTCTTTTTTTTTTTTTCCATGTTCTTTTTCAGCTCTGCCACACAGAGGCAGAGTTGAGGCTGCTTCTAAAGGGAAAGAGTGAAGGAAGAAAATCCTTTCTGGTTCGAAATGACCTGGATTTCCTGCTGGGGACACCCCATCACCTTTCAAGGTGTTGATGTGGAAAGCTTTTGCCTTGTCCAAGAGCTCATGGTTTAGGTTTTTTTCAAGGTAAAGGGGATTTTCTGGTCAGTTTAAACCTTCCCACCAACACACAATCACAAATAGATCAAGGCTGGGGTTACAAAAATACCACCACCAAAGTGTCTTTAAGTTTCATGAAGAGAATTGTCCATTTAAAGTGAGCACCAGTGATGCACAGGAAGAAACACAAGCCCAGATAATTGTTTGACAGAGGGAAATTATTATTATTATCTTAACCTGGCCTAGTGGAAGGTCTCCTTGCCCATCCTCTCTTGTTCCAATGGGTTGGAACAAGGTGGACTTTGAGGTCTTCCAACCCAAACCATTCAGGATATATTCTCCTTTCCACAGAGCTGCTGGTTGGTTGTTTTTCAAATTTTTTTTGGATGCAGGATGATGAAATAAGAAAGGCCTGTGTGTGTCATCAGGAAATCATCTTTTCTTGATGATGTCTGTGCCTCATAAAATCAGATCCCACAGGTAGGAGAGGAAATGGAAAGACTCAGCTTCCTTTGGGCTTGGAGCTGGAAATAAAAGATTCAAATACTTGAATGTCTCAGTGTTGTCCCCAAAGTTAAAGCCACAGAGATGAACAAATTCTACAAACTCAATCCATTCTGTAAGTGCTCAAAACCACTTTAAAAAATTACACACAAATTGACTCACTGAGGTTTTTTTGCAGAATGTTGATTCACTTATATTTAAAATGGAAACGAATCGAAGCAGTTCTATTGAAGTTCTATTTTTTCTTATGTTACCTTTTTTTCCTCTATTTTTTTAAGCACCTTTCCATGCCCTGAGGATGAGCTGAACACTAAACCAGCTGAATGAGCTGCAGGAGCCCAGCACTTGCCCACCTGGGGCTGACCTCTTGAAGGAGCACTTGAAGAGAGCAGAGGGTTGGCCAGGTAATGATTCCAAGCTCTGCAGTCCCTGGATCAGGTACAGCATCAGATCATTTACATGACCTCATTTACAGCTCCTGCATTTATGAAATGCCAGCAGATTATGCAGAGAGCTTTCTTGAGTGGGATCATGTGAGGCAGGAGACATGAAGTCATTGTCCCAAAGCCCAAGGTGAAATCAGGCTGTCCCAAAAAGTCTCAGCCGGGCCTGGAGCTGCATTTTGTAGTGCTGCAGGAACAAAAACTGATCCTGCCTAATTTTTTTAGGTTGTTTTTCTAAGGTAAAGGGGATTTTGTGGTCCCACCAACACACAACCACAATTTGATCAAGGTCGGGGTTACAAAAATACCAAATGTCTGTGAATTTTTCAGGTTTTTGGGAGCTTCAGTGGAAGCAGAGAGTTTCCCATCCTCAGCTCTGCCTTTACACAGTTTGCTGCTTCCCACTTTGGAAAACCACTTGGAAGACCTCGGAATTATTCTCACAATCCTCTCCATGCTAGAGAAACCTCAGTAATTGCTAATTACTCTGTAATTAAGTGTCTCTCTGGGGTCGTTATTGTGAATGTGGCCTCTCCCCATCTCTGTGTGCTCGTTAGGTAGCAGTTTCCTCAATGCCCAACACATTCTCTCTTTTCCATTTGATTGGATTACGGAATTGCTGTAAACTCTGTGGAGATGATTAGGAAAAGTGTGGCTCTGCGCAGGAGTTACCATGGGAACTGAAGTAAGGAGAGATCTTTGTAAACCAGAAGTCAAGCAGATTGTGTTTCAGACAATTAATAATATCTCATTCATTTGCTTTAACTCCTCTGTGCTCTGTTCCAAAGTAGTTTTTATCTCTTTTTCTGTGTCAAATGTGTGTCAAAGAGGTTCTGTTCCCTCGAGGATTTGTCCTTCTGTCTCTTGCAAGCCTTAGTTAGCTTCAGCTTCCCCTTCTGCTTTGCCTTTTGGGGCTGGGGACATCTCTGGGGACATCCAGGTGGGATTTGGTTTGGGATTAGGACACGCATGTGGGGAGCAGTGTCAAGGCTCCTGTCCAGTCACTGTAACCAGGACTGGTGGCTGAGCTGAGCAGCTCTCATTGCTTCTCCTGCATGAACCTCTCTGCTCTTTTTTCTAAAATGTGAGGAGCCCTTTCCCTGGGCTCCTCACATTTTGTTTTCTTCTAATTCCATGTTTGGCACTTTAGGGACAAACAGCTGAGAACTGACCCAGGGCCAGTAGCTGTGCCTCTGCTCTCCTCTCTTCCCAAACCCTCTTTTCCAACCCCCTGGCCCCATCCCATCTCCTGATTTCTCTCTCACCTTCCCTCTCCCAGCATCCTGCCATCCTCTGGCTCTCCCCTCACAGCACATACATCACACCTTAAAAATAATTAGCAAAGGCTTGTCCTTATTTTCCTCCAGCCCTCTGCCTGACTCTGTGAACAGGAGGAATTCCCCTACCAAGGGAATTCAATATTCATGTATTTAAAAGGAATCTCCGCCGCCCCTGTGTGCTGCTGACCTCCTTCCCTGTGCTGGATATGGAATTACTCATTTTCCCAGGGGCTGATCCATCACTTTGTTGTTTCAGCTCTTCACAAACAGTATTTCTGTCCCACCAGAGGCACGAGCTGAGTTCAGTGTAGAAACTGCTTCATTTTCCAGCTGTTCAGATCACAGGGCCTTGATCCCACTTTGTCCACCATCCCACCTGCAGCCCCAGTTCATCACCTTGGAAGAGTCAAGGGCCAAACCACCAAATTTGTCATTTCTAATCAAAATCAGGCAAGAGTGAGGCAACCTCAGAGAACCCTGCAGGAGAATTAGCATTGCATAAAGCAAACCTCCTCCTTCCTCCAGCTCCAGTCTCTCTACTGAACTGATTTTGGCAAAAACCTTCCAGAATATTTGTTCTGAGGCAGCCTGGAATACGTCAGCGGGCGAGATTTCAGCTCAGGGAGATGAGAAGAGACAGAAACAGAGGCCTGCAGTGGGAAATGTTGGGCAGCCAGAAATGGAGGTGTTGCCACTTCCTCTGTTGATTTTGCTGCAAAATATCCACAAATCATAGTGCCAAGTGAAGCACATGCGCCAAGGACCCTCTTGCACATCCACCCGCAGAGCCAAGTTAAAATGACCTCCTCCTGCCCTTCAAATACTTCTCTGCTCCAGATGTAAATCCCTTCTGACCTTCTGCTTTTGCACCAACCTGAAAGTTGCTCTTGGTTCTGGGAGACAGCAAATGCTGTGCTGATTGAAACCCCTTTGCTGCATTTTAGTGACAGGAAACCTGTTGCCCTGAGGCCAGCACAGGAATCTGCCTCAGGGTGTCCAAAAACACAGAAGGGGAGATGATATTAAAATGGTTTTCTTGTGAAATGTCACTTTTGCAGGAGGAAGGTGTGGGCAGGTGGTTTTGTGCTGATTTTGGAGCTCCAGCAGACAATATAAGCACAGGACCAAAAATAGGCCATATTTAACTCCACAGTCCACAAAACCATTCCAGTTAAGTCCGGTTTCTATCTTTAAAAATCCATGAGGCAGGGGAGTTGTCAGCACACCTTGTCTTTCCCTGTCAATAAAGAAAAGGGAGCTTGTCTAACCTGAGAAGCTGGAAAAAGAACCAGGAGGTGCTTATGTGGATGCATTCCCAGGCACCTGCAGAGCAGGCAGCAAAACTCCAACCTCACAGATCAAGTGTTCACTGCAGTCCCTGAGGCTGGAGGAATTTTTCTGGGAAGCTGGTAAGGAAGTGGTGTTGCTTTTGAAGCAAAAAATAATTCTTTTAGATGCCTTAATCTGCAGCAGGCCCTTTACTTCAGTGTATCAGGTAATGCTGGGGAGATGCAGGTCATGAATCTTCTGGAAGATTCTGTTGGATTATTAGATCAGATTAGATTAGATTAGATTATTTTCCTGGATGTTGAGCTCACAAGGGGAGAGAGGGAAAGGCTGATTTTCCACATATCCTCAGGCATCCAGGTGCTTTCCAATGGGGATCACCTCACTCCTCCTTTTCTTTACATCCCTATTTAATTTATTTCAGCCTGCTCTGTCTGGGCATTGATGCCAACCTCTTTCTAGCCATGTCCTCGCTGCTGGGATCAAACCCACAGTGCCAGGCAGTGCCACAAATAAAAACCTGGAAGCTTTTGTGCCCTCAGAAAGAGCCAGGCTGGCTGGCTGCTGGCAGAGAGCCTGCTGCTGCCTCATTTTAAAAAAGGATTTTAAATCAAATTGGGATTTTTTTTTTTTTCTTTCAATGAGACATCTCAAATGGAGAGCTCAGCTTCAAAGAATCAAACAGAGCAGCACAGAAACGGCTCCAGAGCATCTAAGGAGGCAGAGAATGACACTCCTGACCCTGGTGAGGCCAGCAAGGGAGACAGAGCTTCCAAAGTCGTCAGCTTTGAGCACAAGGGAACATTTCTCCTTGTGACTCTTCTGTTTTCCAGCAGAAAGAGAAGCACAGTGGTAGCATGGCAAGAGAACAGAACTGTTCTCCCAGAAGGAACCATCATGTCCAGCCAAATAGCTCCTCATTGACACTGGTGGGCTCTGAGTCAGGCTCACAAGAGGATGAACAGCACATCATGATTTTCCATTTAAATTCTCCCCCACTTTTCTCCCTGGAAAGGCCTTCTGTGAGTGGCCCCATTGCTGGCTGGTGCTGGTGGATATTCACTCTGCTGGGCTGGGATTAGGATGGCAGGAACTTGCTGGGAGCCCAAAACCAAATTTGACATCCAAACTCCTGGGACTGGAAGGATTTAGATCTCACTCTGGACTTTATTATTTACATTTGTTTCTCCTGGCCACGCGATTTTGCCTTTATACAGTGGGTGTGCATTTGCCACACTTGTTCTTACCAGCCAGCTTGTAAGGTTTGCTAAAAACTTCTCCTGCTATTTTTACAACTAATATTTCCTTTGACTCTGTGGGGATTGCAGTGCCAGGCCCCAGGGAGCTGCGAGGGACAGGCTGTGATAAGGATGGACGTGCTGGCTCAGTCACAGGAGGGCTGTTTTTGTCACATTGTCCCTTCATCACTGAGGGCCCGAGGGGTTACACTGAGCTACCTGCAGAGAGGAGCTGGCTGAGCTTTCTGTCCTCTGTAAATTCAGCTGGAAACCTATTTTCGCTAAGAAAATATGGATTTATTCACCCCTTTGCAATAAAAACAGAGTCACTTTAATCTGCTTTCAGGGCATAATTGAGTCAGTGACTCTGTAATAAGAGCTCTGTCCCCTGTTCCTCAGAGGGGGTTCTATCTGGCACATTTATCCACATTCCTGCTGGGAAGAGCCCTGAACCACCTGCCCACGCTGGAACTGCTGTGTGGGCTTATGCAAAATGTTCCTTCACCCACCAGCCCTGCCTGCCTCTGCCTCCAAATGTCATTGAGAAACCAACCCAGAAATCAGGGTTAGTGGAGAAGCTGCTCTCCCAGGACTGTGCTCCAGCATGGACCTGCTGACCTGGAGGCAGTGATCCCAAATCTGCTGCAAAGTTTGGAAATTTGTTGGGTGTTTGTTTGGCATTCAGAGGAAAACCATGGGGACATCTGGTTCTGTGAAATCATAGAGTCATTGAATGTTTTGGGGTGGAAGGGACCTTAAAACTTGGTTCCAGCCCTTGGAACATCTCTGTGGCCTCCTCTGGACCCATTCCAGCAGGTCCAGATCTTTCCTGTGCTGAGGATCCCAGAGCTGGACACAATATTTCAGCATTTTCCTGTTGCTTAGTGTTGAACTCCCACCCCATATAAGATGCAAATGATGGGGAGGAGGCTGAAGGTCAGACATCAGACATGGGAAAAATGGGGTTTCTGTCAAACATCTAAATTGGAAGGTGGAGACAGGAGGAATTTTAATAAAATGGGTTCATAAAGGAGCAGCTTTTCCTAGCATTCAGGTTTGCCTCTCATTTCCATTTATTTATGCTTTTTCTCATGTCAATAACAAGTCCTTGTGCTGTTGGAATCAAACTGAACCTCCAGACAAGCAAACAAACAGGCAACCAAATCCTCCCCAGGAGAAAGGGGTTCATTTTCTGGGTACATAACGCAATGCAGCCATGGCAGGGAGGGGATCTGGCACTGCCAGCCAGCTGAACTCTGTTCTTCAGCAAAATCCATCACTCCCCTTCCCTCTCTGTGCCTGAACATTCCCAGGAATCCAGCAGCTCCTGCACAGATGTGTCTCATATTGCCTCTTCTGCAGCAGCTTCTCCTCCTCACCTGTCTGCTGGCTGCAGAGGGGTAAGTCAGGTTTAATCATTCCCAAGTCTTATTCATCCAGTGTTTGTGGGCTTGCAGCAGCAATTTGGTGCAGATCAGTAACTCCTGAGCACCTTAAATGTGTTGATTTCACCAAGTTCATAGTAGAATTATAGAAGCATAAAATTATAGAATGGTTTGGCTTGGAAGGGATCTTAAAAACTACCTCATTCCACTCCCTACCATTCCACCTCCAAGCCCTGTCCAGCCTGGCTTTAAACAGGTGTGAGATGGCAGTGGGATGGTTTTAAGGTGGAAAAGGGTAGATTTAGGTTGGATATTGGGAAGGAATTCTTCAGGTGGGGAGGCCCTGGCACAGGTTGCCCAGAGAAGCTGTGGCTGCCCCTGGATCCCTGGGAGTGTCCAATATAAGATTGGACTGAGCTTGGAGCAACCTGGGATAGTGGAAGGTGTCCCTGCCCATGGCAGATGATTGGAACAAAATGACCTTTAAGGTCTCTTCCAACCCAAACCATTCCATGATTCTATGATTCTATGACCTTAGAGCCACTTCCAGTGCCTACATGGAGTCCAAGGAAGCTGGAGAGGGACTTGGGACAATGGCCTGGAGTGGCAGGACAGGGGGGATGGCTTCCCACTGCCAGTGGCAGGGATAGATGGATTAAAGCTGGAGATTGCTGGAATGAGAAGGGGAGAGGAGACAGCAGGGACACAGCTGTGGGAACAGCACAGGCCACAGGAGAGCTGAGAGCCCAGTGCTGTGCCCAAGGTGTGACATCCTGCTTTGTCACCTTGTCACCCTCACACTCCCAGGCACATGGACCTGTGCCCTGTGCTGGCATTGGTGTCACAATCCCAATCCTGTTGTTCCACACACAGGCTCCCTGCAGAGAAAATCCACCCCAATGAAACACTTCCCGCAGTAATTGGATTTCCACTGCAAACGAAGTCATTATGCTGATTGTCCTTGTGCTCTTGGAGATGAGACAGTGGCAGTGAGTGGCAGCTCTGGCTCATGGATTGCTGTGGTGGGAAGCCAAGTCAGGAGAGCAAGGGCTGGTGAATGCGAGGTTCAGGTGGCCACTGGCTCCACCACTGCCTCTGCTGCAGAAAGGTGACAGGGGAGAGGCTGTAAAGTGGTTTGTGCACAGGACAGGGGACTTTCCAGGAGCATGTCCCAGCTGGGATGGCATTCCCAGGCACAGCAAGGCTGAGTGACAGCATCTTCCAGTCTGTGGCTGGAGAGCTGCTCAGTGAAGGGCTGGCTGTGTCCAGTGCTGGGAATGCAGAGATCTCCAGTTTGCAGGAATGAATGGTGGGAGAAGGAGCAGGGGAAGGATGAGTACCAAAGGTGTGTGTCAGCAATAGAGGTGGCTCAACCTTCTCTGAGCTTCCTGGGTTTGGAGATCTGGGCTGAGCTAGTGCCCAAAATCTGGTCCTGACTGGTAGAAAAGAGGTGAAGGCAATTTTAGGACACTCTTGGAATAACCACCATTCCAGCTGGGGTTTCAGCAGGGCTTTGTCATCGTGGTTTGATCAACAACACAATGCTGCCTGTGCCTCCTCCTCCTTTTGTTTTTCAGGTTCTTTAGTCACATAGGGAAATGTCAGGCTATAAAAAACTCACAGAACAAAATCCAAAGCCCAAGAGAAAAGGGAAATGCAGCTGCAGTTCCGAGGTTGCCTGTCAGTCTGGCTGTGACTGAAATCCTTCCAGCAGTGCCTGTAGGCCACACGAAGACAAAATGCCATTGGAAATCAAGATGCTTGGTTGGATTTGGGACTGGTGAAATACATAGCACAAGAGGAAATGGCCTCAAGTTGCACCAGGGGTGGCTTAAGTTGGATAGAAGGAGAAATCTCTTCATGGAATGGGTTGTCCAGCCCAGGGCAGTGGTGGGGTCACAATTCCTGCAGGGATTTAAAAGCTGTATGCATGTGGCACTTGGGGACACAATTTAGTGGTGACCTTGGAAGGGCTGGAATAACAGTTGGACTCAATGATCTTAAACCACTTTTCCAACCCAGAGCTGATCCCAGTTCCCAGGGAGACAGCAGGGAGCTCACTGCTGCTCCCCATCCCAGCTCTGGTATTACTCTTCTCTTCCCTTGTGTCCCCATGGCCAGAGGCCAGTGGGAGGAGCAGAATCCCTGGACATGGCCAGCTGGCAACTGGTGGCACCAGAGCACACAGACAATTTATTCCATGTCCCTGTGGAGCTGGGGCAGAGCCAGGCTCGCTCCTGTGGCAACAGCACCAGTGGGAAGCAGGTCCAGCCTTGGAAAAGTGTAGCCTGGCAGATATTAGTGGTTTAGATGGGATGTGGGGCTGTCCAAGGCCATTTTTGACAACCAGCAGGAAAAACTTGGATATGTTGTATCCTCATTCTGGTGCTGCAGGAGCCTGGGGATGCCCTGACACAGCAGGGACAGCCACTGTCATTCCAGGACAGCTCTCCAGTGCTGTGACAGATCCCAATGTCCATCTCCATCCCCTCCACCTCTCCACACACCACTGCAGCCAGGATGGACAGATGGGCTCATCCTTGTTCCATCCTCTCTCCCCACCAGCAGCCAGACAGAATTGGGAAGCAGGACTGGATTCAAGCTGTCCAGAAGCAATGCAGCAATGCCAGGAAGAGCCTTTGAGGAAATCTGGGATCCCAGCCACTGCTGGAATGCTCAGCTTGGGCTGCAGTGGGACGTGTGGAGTCCCTGGGTGAGGAGAGGCCATGGCTGAGACAGCATCTCACTGTGCACTGTGATTCCAGAGCCTCTGAGCAATGGGGAGCAAAGTGGGGAAAGAAATCCTATTCAAGTATCATTGGGAAAGGCAAAATTTGGGGAGACAGGGCTTGGAAGGGAGAATTTTATGGAGTGTTCCAACAGATAAACCACATTCAGGTGAGGAAACATGCAGGTGCTGGGAGAACACCTGGGAATAAATCGTAGATATTGTCCTGCTGTGACAGCATCATCCTGATCAGAGGGAAGGAGCACCTCTCCTGTGAGGAAAGGCTGGGAGAATTGGGATTGTTCAGCCCTGAGAAGAGATGGCTTAAGAGTGACATAATCATGGTCTTAGGTACCTGAAGGGATCCTACAAGGAAGCTGGAGAGAGACTTTTGACAAGGGCCTGGAATGATAGGATAAGGGGGAATGGCTTCCCACTGCCAGAGGGCAGGGATAGATGGGATATTGGGAAGGAATTCCTGGCTCTGAGGGTGGTCAGGCCCTGGCACAGGGTGCCCAGAGAAGCTGTGGCTGCCCCTGGATCCCTGGAAGTGTCCGAGGCCAGGTTGGACAGGGCTTGGAGCAACCTGGGCTAGTGGAAGTTGTCCCTGACCATGGCTGGGGTGGAACTAAATGGTTTTTAAGGTCCTTTCCAACCCAAACTATTCTGGATTTTATGATCTTAAGCAGACAGCTGGAGACATGAACCACATGCACCATGGGATGAACAGCATGGCCAAATGTGGCTCCTAGTCAGGAACTGCCTGAAAATTCAGGGGCAAAGAGAAAGTTTAACATCCACACCATCCAACAATGCAGAGGCAATGCAATCCCACTGTGCCATCCCCAGTGGGGAGAGGTATGAGCTGGAGACCTTTTTGATCTAATAAAAACAGTGCATAATGATTCCCAACGGCAAGGAGCTCGAGTCAGAAAAAAATTCCAGCTGGAAATGAGATGCACATTTTAAGGGAAGGCAGTGAATCACTGGAGCAGCCTGGCCAGGGATGGGATAAATGCTCATCCCATGGAGCCTCACAGCCACAGCTGGGTCTCGCAGGGAGAAGTCCCTGTGGAACCACAGGCTGTGGGCAGCACACAGCAAAACTGCTGCACAGCACGGGGCATCTGCCCTGAGATCTGGGATGGGCATTTCCCATGGAAAACAGTCCTACATGGGATCACAGCTTTGGGTTGGAAGGGACCTCAAAGCTCATCTTGTTCCACCCCTGCCCTAGGCAGGGACACGTTCCACTATCCCAGGGTGCTCCAAGCCCTGTCCAGCCTGGCCTTGGACACTTCCAGGGATCCAGGGGCAGCCACAGCTTCTCTGGGCATTCTGTGCCAGGGCCTGCCCACCCTCACAGCAAGGAATTCCTTCCCAGTATCCCATCTATCCCTGTTTCAATCCATTCCTCCTTGTCCTGTCCCTCCATCCCTTGTCCCCAGTCCCTCTCCAGCTCTCCTGGAGCTCCTTCAGGCCCTGGCAGGAGCTCTGAGCTCTCCCTGGAGCTTCTCTTCCCCAGGTGAACACCCCCAGCTCTCCCAGCCTAGCTCCAGAGCAGAGGCTGCTCCAGCTCTTGGAGCATCTGAGGGACAAATCTACAAAACCCCTTATTTTTCCACACTTTATTTCCATACTCTGTTTCCCTAACACTTTTGCTGGCTCCCCACACTGTACACCAGGATGTCACCCCACACTTTGACCCACAGATTTGAAAAGAAGGGGCTCTGTACACCCAGCTTTGGCTCAGATGCTCACCGAGCCACAGCTCTGCTTACTCAGTGACCCAGGAAGCCAAATCATCTCATCTTAATCCAGCAGAACACGAGCCCAGGGAATACATTTGTAACACTGTCACTTAATTTATTCACACAATCAGATTAGTAAATGAATGTGTGCTGAGCCCTGTCTCTGTTACAGTCCATGGATATTTCTCCCTGCATCTGGATGTCTGACAGTTTGTTTACATGATCACAGACATGAATAACTTAAATTATTTGGCTTAGCATCCTGAGCAGCCTCTATTTTAGCCGCCTGCAGTGGCAGCTCCCAGTGAATTTTAATAAGCCATTAACAATGTGTGCAGGATTTGTTGTTGTCAGTGGAAGGATCAGGGGACAGACACTTGCTGAGGGGTACAAAAGGATTAATAATTTCTTTTCCTGTATGGCTGAGCTGCCTGGCAGGGTGGGTCATCCCCAGGCCAAAACACAGACCCTTCCCCAACTCCTGAGGGAATGGCTGGAGCTGTGCCAGGGTGGGTTTAGGTTGGATTTTAGGGAAAGGTTCTTCCCCCAGAGGGTGCTGGCACTGCCCAGGCTCCCCAGGGAATGGGCACAGCCTGAGGCTGCCAGAGCTCCAGGAGTGTTTGGACAACATTCCTAGGGATGCCCAGGGTGGGATTTTTGGGGTGTCTGTGCAGGGCAAGGAATTAGATCCATGATCCCTGGGGTCCCTCCAGCTCAGGATATTCTGTGATTCTATAACCTGACAGGGCAGCAGGAGCTGTCACCTCTCAGCTTGTTCTCTTCAAGGAGACTCATTGAAAAGGAAAAGGATCATGGTCATTGCCCAGTTCTCCTCCATCCTCCTGGCAGGTTTCTCTCCAGTGCTGGATCATGTTTCTCACTATCCATTCTCTGGAATTCCCTGGTTTGGAGCTGAAGCATCCAAGCCATTATGTGAGTGTCACTGGGGCTCTGCCAGCAACTGGCTTTCCAGCAGCTCTGAGGCTCCTCGGGGCCTTGCTGCAGCCTTGGGAAGCAGCTTTGCTCCAAACCCCTCTGTGCAGGAGGTGTGTGGCCATGGGGAGCCACGTGTGGTGGTGGCTGTGTGCCCTGAGGAGTTATCTCCTCGAAAAGAGAGAAAAGCAGCTCCAGGTGCTCAGCCCTGGGAAGGAATTATTCCCTGTGAGGATGGTGAGGCCCTGGCACAGAGTGCCCAGAGAAGCTGTGGCTGCCCCTGGATCCCTGGAAGTGTCCAAGGCCAGGCTGGACAGGGCTTGGAGCAACCTGAGATAGTGGAAAGTGTCCCTGCCCACGGGAATGAGATGAGCTTTGAGGTCACTTCCAACCCAAACCATTCCATGATTCTACATGCAGGGACAGCAAAGTTTTTCTAATGGCTAGATCAGCATAGGTTTGCTAGCAGCAAACCTGGAGGATGGGATTTCAAACAGAAAGGCATCATTAAAAATGGTATTTTGTTGGAACATCTCACAAGGGAAGTTTTCACCAGAGCCAGGGGACTGTGACCAGCATGTGCAGAAATGATTCATCCAGTTTTCCCCAAGCCCAGGACCTCCTCAAAAACCTTTTCCAACCAAACCCTGAACTTGAGCAAAGCCACACCTCCACCTCACTCCTTCCACCACCCCAGCGAGTGCCAAGCAGGCAAAGCACCCACCTGGGTCCAGGTGGCACTCAGGGGCCACATCCATGGTGACAGGGGGTGTGAGACACAACACCCCGGCGGATGAGCCGCGCCAGCCCTGCGGGAGGGAAGGCAGGAGGCTCGGCAGGAGCAGCTAAAACGGGATTTGCGCACTCGCCTATTTTAGCAGCGCTTTAGTCAGAGCAACGCGCCTTCCCGGGATATTTTTATCCCTTGCAGTTGGGGAGCGCATCTTGGGGAATGCAGCTCCTTATGCAATGTCCCCAGCACGCTGATGTCCCCCAGCCCTCCCTGCTCCGGGTCCCCATGCCTGCAGGGGGATGTGGGGAGCTGGGGAAGAGCCTGGGGACAACCAGGAGCATTGCATGGCCTGGTGTTGGAGGAAGGAAACACCTTCCTGGTGCTTGGAACCTCTGGAATTCGAGTTGTTTCCCCCTGTGGAGGTGGTTTTGGAGGAGAGCTTGGCAAGCAATCATCCTCCACATGGATGGAAAAGGAGTCACTGCTCACTGAGTTTCCCTTCACTTGTAAAATCCTCAGAAATGTTGACCAGGGCTACCTGTGACTTCTGGCTCTGGCTTTCCCTGCTGCCCTTCCAGAGCATCCCTGGAGGTGACACCTTCTGCTGAGCTCCTTCCCTTTCCCTATCACCATATATATTTTTAAAGGCATTTTTGAGAAGACATCAGCTGAGCTGCCTTGGAGGCAGGCACAGGTTGGCAGCCCATGGAAGTGCAAATGTGGATGGGACAAGGTGATGTTTAAGAATTAAAACCACCACCACTGGGACCTCTGACTTATTCCTCTGCCTGGAGATCAAAGCTTCCTATGGCTCCTTGAAATTTTGCCAGGAAAAGTAATTTCTCCTATAAATACAATGAGTCAGTGATGCCTGGGAATTGTTATGTGGAAGAGCTTTCTTACCTCCAGAGTCATCCTCTTGTGAAAAGGCAAATGTCTTGTTTATTCCTTACTTGGATAAAGGTTTTTCTGTACCATATATTGTTTCCTGTGAGTCAGAGCACCTTTTAAGGTTGTGTCATGCTACAGCTGCTTGTTTATGTGAGGGCTAGATAATGACAACCATTAATTGGGAATTAAGGAATTGTATTCACTCCTCAAACAGCTTTCTTGCTGCACAAAGGCAGAACCACAGCTGTAATGAGCACCAGGAGAGAAGCTCCTCACCAGGTCTAAAGAAACATCCTAAAATGGAATTAATGGCCTGTTTTGAAAGATACTGTAAAGGTGATTGAAGCCATTTGATGCAGAGCTCAGTGTCCCATGGAGCCTCGCCAGAGCTTGGAAAATATTTTCAAAACACAGACTAAATGAGGGTGACTTATAAAGACTTTTCAAAACCGTAAATCCTCTGCATCAAGTATGGGATGGAGCAAAGATGTTGCCCAGAGAAGCTGTGGCTGCCCCTGGATCCCTGAAAGTGTCCAAGGCCAGGCTGGACAGGGCTTGGAGCAACCTGGGATAGTGAAAAGTGTCCCTGAACATGGCAGAGGTGGCACTGGGTGGGCTTTAGGATCCCTTCCAAATCATTCCATGATTCTGTGACAGCTTTTCCATTTTTGCCCTGCTGTAACTGTTTAGATAAGCAGTGAGACTCCCCTTAGCTTAAATGAATTTTTTCCACAACCAGGCAGCATTTGCAGTGTGGGGACATCTGTCAAAAATGATTCATTCCTTCCCCTCCTCTCTCTGCTGGTGTTTTCCTCCCAGCCATAATAATACGCATTTTTCTCCCTTAATCTTCCTCACACTTCTGTCTTTGGGGTATTCCATGGCCCAGGAGGGGTTGGCAAGGACAGAGGTGTATTCCCCTCACAGGGAGGGGAGACCAGGAGCATGGCATGGGGATGTGCCTGAGAGCACATGGAATCATGGAATGGTTTGGGTTGGAAGGGACATTAAACTCACCCAGTTCCACCTCCTGCCATGGACAGGGACACCTTCCACTGTCCCAGGTTGCTCCAAGCCCTGTCCAACCTGGCCTTGGACACTGCCAGGGATGCAGGGGCAGCCACAGCTTCTCTGGGCACTCTGTGCCAGTGAGATGCCAGCCAGGCTGGCACTGCCTCCAGCACTGTGTGACAGAGCTGGATGTTCCCAAAGCAGCACAGGGCCAGCACAGACCTCCATCATGATCGCCTGGAGATAGACAGGAAAATGCTCTGAGAGCTGGAGCTCCTCTGCTCTGGAGCCAGGCTGGGAGAGCTGGGAGTGTTCACCTGGAGGAGAGAAGGATGCAGGGAGAGCTCAGAGCTCCTGCCAGGGCCTGAAGGAGCTCCAGGAGAGCTGGAGAGGGACTGGGGACAAGGGATGGAGGGACAGGACAAGGGGAATGGCTTTTAAATTGAAACAGAGATGGGATATTGGGAAGGAATTCTTGGTGGTGAGGGTGGGGAGGCCCTGGCACAGGGTGCCCAGAGAAGCTGTGGCTGCCCATGGATCCTGGAAGTGTCCAAAGCCCGGTTGGACAGGGTTTGGAGCACCCTGGGACAGTGGAAGATGTCCCTGCCCATGGCAAAGAGTGGAACACGATGAGCTTCAAGGTCCTTCCAACCCAAACCATTCCACAGCTCTCTGATATTTAACTCCTCCTGGCCCAGCTTTGGGTTCCACATCCCAAACCCCCCAGATCCCCTCACCCCGTGCTGCTGCAATGGTTCAGGGAAGCAGCTGCCAAGCAGATATAAATAGGGAGCTTTTCCCTCCTGTTTCCAAGAGCAAAAGGCAGAGCCGCAGAGCTGGCTTTGCTCCCCTCGCACGGTGCTAAATTTTCCCGAGCTCAGTGACAGAGAAGACAATGGAGAAGATCTCAGGCGTTGGGATCCTATTCTCTGCCTGCCTTCGCCTCGGTAATTTGGTCTGCCCACCTCCTGCTCCTCCCCCAGCAAACCCCCGCCCGCGGGCACAGATGGAGCTGCAGCATCCGCCCAAGAGGGTTAGGAGAGAAAGGGAGCTGGGAAGCCACTTCTCCTGCCTGCTCTTCCCTCTTGGA
Organism: Lichenostomus cassidix; assembly: GCF_008360975.1. Lineage (NCBI taxonomy): Eukaryota > Metazoa > Chordata > Aves > Passeriformes > Meliphagidae > Lichenostomus > Lichenostomus cassidix. Next base: position 2,138,458 of record NC_139486.1, on the reverse strand, counting down.
AAGCAGGATGCTCTGCTGGAAGGTGTTTGCACCGAGCCTTGCAGCACAACAGGATGTTGTGAATCCTCCTGTGCTTTCCCCCTGCTTTCTGCTCCATCCCATTCCTTCCACATCCCACCGGAGCTTTCGAGGAAACATCTCAACTCAGATCCAAGCCCCTGAGCCACCAGAGGAGGTCACTTGGAGAAGAGTCACTCATTCCCTTTTTATTCAATGCCAGAGACGCTCCCAGCCCAGAGCACACCATCCACAGCCTCTCCTGTGTTCTTAAACGGACTGTTCCCATTCCAGAGCATCCTTCCCCAAATCCCTTCCCTTCTGCAGCCTCCCATCAGCAGCTGCTGCTCGTTTTGATGCCCGTTGCAGATTGGATCATTTGATCTCCAGATTTCTCAGTGCAGCCAAGTCGGAGCTTGCAATTTCCTTTCAGCTGCGTTAAGTTCCTGCATAATTTTCAATTCACTCCTCTTTTGTGGGGGATGAATAGAGAAGGGTGTTCTCTGTCACAGAAGGTTTATTAAAATGCAAATAAACTTCAGGCTGAAGGTCCATTTCCACTGAAAATCACTTACATCAACAGGGAATATTAAATTTGGTCCCGAGAAGAGCCGAGGAGCAGAATAAGGAGGTGATAACACATCTCACCCACTGAGAGACCTTTATCTGTGGCTTAAGGCATCACCCCAAACTCCAGGCAGCCAGAGCTGGCATGTCCCATGCCAGGTGTCCTACTTGGCTCCTTGGAACAGTTCAGACCAGGTCAGCTGCTTTTGAGGAAGAAATAAAAGCTGCAGGGGAGGTGGACATGTCCCTGGGTGAGGACTCTTTGGGGACTTGCTAAATTTAAGCAGTGGCATCTCCCTATCCATGGCTGAAGCTGTCCAGAGATTTTGGCACCCAACAGGCTGAGCAGGGTGGGAATGGCCATGGATTGCTTTCCAGGGGGGCTGGAGGGAGCTGCTGGTGATGATGAGAAGGGAATGAGGGAGGAAGTGACCTGAGAGCTCAAAAGGGATCAATCTGCAGATTGTCAGCTTTTCCCCTCCATCCAACTGCAGCAGCACCTCTGCCTGAGGTCACATCTCACCAGGACCACCAGGCATGCTCCTGGAGCAGCACCATCTCCCACCAAAGTGCCTGGAGAGAGGGCTGGGACAAGGGATGGAGGGACAGGACAAGGGGGAAGAGTTTCCCACTGCCAGAGGGCAGGGAGAGATGGGATATTGGGAAGGAATTCTTCCTTGTGAGGGAGGTGAGACCCTGGCACAGGGTGCCCAGAGAAGCTGTGGCTGCCCCTGGATCCCTGGAAGTGTCCAAGGCCAGGCTGGACAGGGTTTGGGAGCACCCTGGGATGGAAGAAGGTGTCCCTGTGCATGACAGGGGTGGAATGAGATGAGCTTTAAGGTCCCTTCCAACCCAAACCATTCTGGGATTTTATGATTCTATAAATCATGGCACACAGACCCAATTCCTGCCATCCCAGGTGGCCACTGCCCAAAATAACCCCCTCAGAGCCTTCCAGCACCCATTCCTGGAGAAGCCACAGGCTGAGGGAGGAGGGAGAAGGGAGCACATCCTGGGAGGGTGAGAGCTGCTGTTTGCTGGGGATCCAGCACAGCCCCTGCCTGCAGGGACATTCCCAGCTCTGCCAGATCCCAGGGAGTTGTGTCACTTGTTGATTGATGTCCCTGTGGCCATCTGCAGCTGGGGAGGCCAAAGCTGTGACCAGAATCCATCCAGGTTGCCATGGCAGCAGGAAGAAAAATAGGTTAAAAAAAAAACAAGTCCAAGTCTCAGGTATGGGAGAAGGAATCTCCAAGAAAACAAAAAGCCAAGATGATCTCAGTGCCAACACAGACCTGGTGGAAGCTCCTGGGAGGAGAGGGAGGTGTGTTGGCACAGAGAGAGATGGATGATGGATGGATGCAGAGCAGTAGTGGGAGGAGGAGGAGGAGGAAGGCGGGTGCAGCATTACCAGTTTGTTGCTCTCCTTCAGGGAGGAAAAAAACCCTTTAGAGCCTTATAGGATGTCTGGATCAGGTGCCACAGCCCAGACACTCAGAGAAATTCCCTTTTTTGTGGACAGAAATGCTGCAGTGTTTCTTTGTTCTTTCCCAATTGCTTGTGCCTCACCACTGGCTCTGCACACCCAGTGATTGAAAGAGCTCATCAAAGCAGGTTTGTTCCTTCCTGGACTTCTCCAAGGTCCAAAAGGACTACACTGACTCATTTTAATTCTACCCATTTTATGGTTTAGGTTGATTTTACCAGTCCTGTTCCCCACACCCTTCTCTTCTCCCAGCAGTTCTGCACTAAGACACAAAACCATAAAATCACAGAGAATGGTTTGGGTTGGAAGAGACCTTGAAAATCATCCCATTCCAGCCCCTGCCATGGGCTGGGACACCTTCCACTGTCCCTGGGTGCTCCCAAACCCTGTCCAGCCTGGCCTTGGACACTTCCAGGGATCCAGGAGCAGCCACAGCTTCTCTGAGCAAAGAAGTCCACAAAGCTTTCATTTTCCTGTCATTTTAACAGCTCTGCCAAACTGAATGGTTGTGGGTGAAGCCTCATACAAACGATGCTTTGCTGGAAAGAGCTTTTGGAGTTTCTTTCCTAAAAATCAAAGCCAAAAGCAGGGAGGAAGAGTGAGAATCTTCAGAAAAGTGTGCAGCAAATCCCAGCTCTTCACCATTCAGCCATACCAGGGACAAGGCCATGCCAGGTCAGTGCTGTCCTCCCAGCCAGGAGACTCCTGCCTGGCTGCTGTGAACCTGTTGGCTGTTTTGGGAGCCTGAAGTCACTCACTGTGGAGCAGACATGGAGCACTGATGTCCACATTTTCCTCTTTCCATGGTCCTCACATTTCCCTGAAGCTCCTTGAGGAGGCTCAGGCTGGAGATCTGCCTCAGCTCCAGCAGTCAAGGAAAAAAGGGAAAGGTTTTTCTTGGAGAGGGCTTGGTCCCTGCATCAGGGGACTGGCAGGTGACATTGCTTTGGCAAAATCCCAAGGCCTGGAGGTATGTCTGCCTGCAGCAGCGCCCCAGGCAAGGAGTCACACAGATCTCTCCTAAAATCCTGCTGGATCACCAGCATGGCAAGAGCTGGATGTTCCCAAACCAGCTGGGACTTCTCTCTGTGGGAGAGAAGAGTCAGCCTGTCACAGAGAGGGAGCAGCCAGGGCAGCTCAGTTCCAGGGAGATCACCAGGGAGGTGATCAAATAAAATGGCCCAGAGGATGTTTGCTCACCACATCCTCTCCTGTTCACCTACTCCAGCATCTGCTCTCACTAGATCTGAACCAGATGGGGTGAATCTCTTCCATCCCTGAGGCCAGGCTGGATATTTGAGTGTTAGACCCCCTAAATTCACAGGGAATGTGTGTGTGGTTGGCATTAACACCCCCAAAGAAGGATTTTCCATTTATTTGGAATTAACCTTGGTGTTGGAGCAGCAGGAGGTAGCAGTGGAGTGTGAGAGCAGCAACACTGCATATCCATGGACACACACACTCTGAAAGGCTGGATCACATCCCAGGATGTTTCCACTGCCACCTGGGAGGAGATCAAACCCCAAAACCACGGGATATCTCAACGTGCCAGTTTCTCTCTGTTCTGCCCTTTAATTGAGATTTAAAATGCCACTTTGCCAGCCAGAGGTGAGTCTGCAGCGAGGAGTGGGCTGTCAGCAACGGGAACATGCCTGGTTTGCTTCCCTCACATCTCCTCAGCGCTTCCACCACCACCTCCTTGATTCATGCTAGCGTGTCACTGCACGGCAGCAGGCTGGTGGGAACTCCCACGCCGAGGATCCGTGATGGAACAGGGGAGACGTGGTGGGAAGCAGAGATTCCTGCGGGAGGGGGGAGTGTGGGATGAGGGACAGAGATCCCACCCAGGGCTGGAGCATGGGATCACCAACCCATGCCAAAGGGGCAGCTGGAGGATTTGGGAAAGGTCTCCCTGCTGATCCTCTTCCCACAGCTTGGCTCAGTGAGCAAATCCGTGTGGCTGTGAGGTGGGAGGGTTGATCATTCTCTCTGGCACAGTCTGGCCAACACCACGGCTTCAGGTCTGGTCAGCTGTTTTCTGCCAGGACCTGACATCTGCCCACCAGCCTGGGATCTGAGGCTGAGTGACCCCTGGGTGAGAGAGATATCTCTCACAGCACCTTCTCAGGACATCCTGCCTCTCCCCCTTGTTTTCCTTCTGTTGAAAATCCACTTCCCATGCTGGAGATCCTGGAAGAGAAACAGACAGCAGCATGAGAAGCAGCAAACCCAGGCTGGATGGGGCTTGGAGCAGCCTGAGCCAGACTAAGGTGTCCTGAGCACTGGGCTGGAACTGGATGGTGTTGAAGGTCCCTTCCAACCCAACCCATTCTGTCACTCCATGATTTTATGAAACTCACCATGAAGAATGGTGGCACCTCCTGCTGACCTCAGCAGGACATTCCCAGCCTCTGGTGAAGGCCCTGCAGCAGGCTGAGTGTCCTGGAGCCTCACCTGGAGGCCACTTGGAGCAACAGAAAAGCTGATCCCGTGGGAATCAGCCCATCTCTCTCATCCCACCTACCATCAGATGTCCACCATGAAGACATCCACACCTGGCCAAGTCTCCCTTCCTGAGCCTCTGCCTGATGTCTGATGTAGGAAGAGATGATGGAATCCTTGGGCAGAGCAGAGGCACCAGGCAGGGCTGCACCCCTGGCAGGGAACACCCAAACCCCTCCTGGAGTGTCCTCCCTCCAGCCTGCCTCTCCAAGCTCCCACAGAACTGCCACCTCTTCCAAACGTCCACATTTTGGGTTTTAGTGGTTAATTTGGTGGTTATTTCGAGCAGATGGACACTGGCAGCAGTTCTGTGATTCTCCTGTCACACCTAATCTCAGCAGGTGCTAAACAGCTGCTCTGAGCACCTCCAGCTCATCCCCAACATAAATCCTTCAGAGCACAGCGAAGCAGATCGACTCCCAAAGTTATGCAAAGCATCTAACCTGGAGACAATTTCCCCCTGTAATTACTGTAATGTTCAACACCGTTACATAATGATTACAGATTCCAGGTCAGATCCTCCATACGTCACGGAAGCATGGAGTGTTTTGACATTTATGGGAATACTTCTTATTTTTAGTTGGGTTGGTTGCCATGGGAGCAAGAAGAAATCTGCACTAGGCTCAGCCATACATTGGATTTGAGCCTCCCACTTGATACATCCAAAAAAGTTTTCAGCTGCCTTCCGCCAAAGTTGTCAGCCCGAAGTTGCGAGGGGTGGAAGGAGGTTTGGAAAGAAAATGTTCCACTCTAATATTTAATGGGAAAGCTGCTCTTGAAAGCCTTTATAACACCTGGGTGACTGCAGGAACTCATCAGCAGATCCAGTTGTGTTATTATATTTAGATATAATTTAGATTTTCGAATTTTTAGGTTTTATTTTAAGATATCTCTGTGCGGCAGAGGCTAGGAGATCATTTTGAATGACCAACTTCCTGCTCCAAGGAAGCAGAAATTGGCTGAAAATGGGAATATCAGAGAATCCCAGAATGGTTTGGGTTGGAAGGACCTTAAAGGTCATTTCATCCCACACCTCCCACTAGCCCAGGTTGCTCCAAGCCTCATCCAACCAGGCCTGGAACACTTCCAGGGCTGGTTAAACGAGCCTTGAGTTGTTTGTGAAGCCAATAAGTTTTGGTCAAAGCTTCCTTTTCAGCGCTGAACAGACAGGGAATGTCCCACCTTCAGCACATCTGAACCACCAAATGTTCCAGCTGAGTCTTTGGGCAGCAGGGAGAGGAGGATGGAGACAAACCTAGCCTGTGGGAGGAAGGACAGATTTTTCTGGTGGGATGAGTTTAATGTTGCTGTTCTCCATAATGAGTCACAGGCTGGGAAAGTGGGGCATTAATCCCAGAGGAGATGAGTAAGTGGGCAGGCTGGTCAAAGGAGCATCACAATTTGGACTCAGAGCTCTGCTCTTCCCCTGTATTAGCAATGGTTTCTGCTCTCTTTCGATAAAAATCAGAAATTTTCCACCAGCTCCTGGGAGGGAAAAAAAAAACCCAACTTAAAAATAAATGATGTCACCTTTGAAAATAAGCAGCACATTGAGATTTACAGATTTTTTTTTTTCAGTACATCTCACTCTGAGGCATCATCTGAGCTTTAACTTCTCCTCTTCCACAGTGAGACATCCCCAGCTCCTGGCATCTCGCCAGCCTGGCTCTTACTCGATGGAGCAATTTTGCCACCTTATTTTCAGAAGTGATTTCCAGGAGATGGTTTTGGGAAGCATTATCTCCTGCCAATGCCCCTGGTCGCAGCTGGAATTCCTCAGGGAAGAACAACCTTCTCCCACACCTGAGGGTTTATCCTTACCCTGCACTGCCAATTAAGTGCTCATTTTAATAAGCAAAGTATGAGCTCAGCAATTGTAATGAAAGTCTGGTAAAGGGGAAAAAAAAGATCATTAAAAATTTAAATCAGTTACACAGTTAATGTTGCCATCAGTGTTTCTCAGGACCAGGCTCCCCTGCTGCTTCACACACCTCCACAGGTTTTTGGGAAGGGTTTGAGCAGCTCTGAACCAGGGGTTGTTCAACACCCACTCCGTGTGGGTGGTGATGAACAACTTCCCTGGTGTTGCTCACCAGCCAAACAAGCCCTGAGTGTTGTTTGGGGAGCCAGAGAGGGAAGCAGAGAGATCCCAGAATCACAGAGTGCTTTGGGCTGGAGGGGATCTTTGAAAGCTATTTAGTCCAACCCCAGCCATGGGCAGGGACACCTTCCACTATCCCAGGTTGCTCCAAGCCCTGTCCAGCCTGGCCTTGGACACTGCCAGGGATCCAGGAGCAGCCACAGCTTCTTTGGGAATTCCATCCCAGCTCCTCCCCACCCTCCCAGCCAGGAATTCCTTCCCAATATCCCATCTAGCACTCTGCCAGTTTATATCCACTCTTCCTTGTCCTGTCCCTCCATCCCTTGTCCCCAGTCCCTCTCCAGCTCTCCTGGAGCTCCCTTAAGCCCTGACAGGAGCTCTGAAGCCTCCCTGGAGCTTTCTCTTCTCCAGGGGAACACCCCCAGCTCTCCCAGCCTGGCTCCAGCCCTTGGATCATCTCTGTGGCTCCTCTGGACTCTTTCCAGGAGCTCCACATCCTTCTTGTGCTGAGCCTCTTTGCCTGCCTCCAGCACAACAGGAAAAACTCGGAGTGTTTTGCCATTGGGAAGATTTCCTCCAACTTCCACAATCCATCTAACCCCAGGAAACCTCATCCCTCTCCCAGGAAGCTGCAGCTCCCTGCCAGCAGTGAGGCAGCAGAGCTGGCATTGCCTTCAGCCTGCAGCAGCTCTGAGTGATGGGAAGGAAGCTGTCCTGGGCCAAGGGAAACTGCTTATGGAAAACTTGGCATCAAAATGTTCAAAATATTCAAAAACTTGCAGGTCTGGCTACAGGCACAAAGCATTTCCTGGATTCCTCATGTTGGTGTTACTGAGATAAAGTGGGCAAAGATGCCACCTGCATTGAATAAAGTTGATAATCCACAATCATTTGGCACTTTTCCTTGCCAAGAGAAGACCTCAGAAAGAAATGGGGATGGTTTTCACCTTTCTGAGCTCCTGCAATGGTGCTTGGAGCAAGTGATGTCACCAGTTAGAAGGTCTGAAAGTAAATTGGGAGGCAATTCCTGCCGGAACCCTGGCAGACCTGGAACCTTCCTGGGCATGTTGCCAGCATTCCTGAGATGGTCTTGGCACCAGAGAGGGGAGTGACCTCAGCACCTGTCCTGCTGCCAGGAGCTGTCCCCAGGACAGAGAAATCAGGGTATGCTGGAAGCTCTGGATGACCTGAGGAAGCAGAATGACCATGGAAATGCTGATTTCAAGGTCATGCAGACAGGGATTCATAAACAAGGATTTCTCCTGTCAGCCAAGAACTCATCCATCCCAAGTGATGGAGGAGGAGGAGGAGCAGGGTGTATTGCTCGGTGACAGGATGAATTATGAGCTGCCAATGTCTTGGAATCATAAAAAGGCAACTCCAAGCCCTGGCTGCATCTGCTGAGATGTTCCCAGCAGGCACAGGGAGAGAGTTCCAGCACAATGGGAACACCAGAGCTTCCATGGAGGGACAGAGCACCACTCATGGTACCTCCAGGCACGAGAGGAAACACAACCCCACAGTCTGGAGCAGGTTTCCCACACAGTAGTGGAAGATCTGCTTGCATCAGACCCCTGAGACCTCTCCAGCAGTGTGGGAGCATCTCTGGAAAGGCTCTGGTGCTCCCAAACCTCTCCTCTGAGGAGCCCTGAACCCTTGTCCACTCTCTGATTTCTCTCTTCGAGGTGTTATGGGCGTGTGAGGAAGAAAGAGACTGCAGAGTTGTTGTCTTGGCTCATTCCTCTCTTTTATTTATGAGCTCTAGCCCAGCTCAGATATTTATTACGATTCACCAAGAGGATCTGACAGCACTTATAGAGTCTAAATTACTTTAATTTATCTCAGCCCAGCGGTGGTTTCCACACTCTCCAGATCAGAGGCTGGTTAGAATGAAAAGGGAGATGCACCATTCCCATGGGAGGAGATGAAGTTGCTTCTAAAGCAGGAAAATGCATCAAGAATTTGTTGATGGAAAGGGCTGTCAGGCATTGGAAGGAGCTGCCTGGGGAGCTGTTGGAGTCCCCATCCCTGGAGGTGTCCAAGGAATGCCTGAATGTGGCACTCAGTGCTCTGGGCTGGGGACAAGGAGGGGATCAAGGTTGGACTTGCTGATCCTGGAGGTCTTTTCCAACCTCAACCATCCCATGACTGTGTGAAGGTAAGGCTCCTGGCAAGAGCCACACGAGAAAAGCAGGAGCCAGCTGAGAACAAGACAACTTCTCCACCCTTTAACTGATCACAGCCACGTCAGACAAGTGAATGCCGAAGCTGGGTCAAGTAGTTATTGCAGGTTCAGAGCTGTGCAGCTCTGGGGGCAGTGACAAGTGTGACAATCGTAAATAAAACACAGCCAGAGCGTGAGCAGCACTCACTGCTCACTGAGGGCTCAAGCTGCAGCGCCAAGAAGAAAACAGCTCCACGTTTGTGACCAAAGGTTGCTTCCAAAAGCACTGGCTGCATTCCTCACTCTGCCCTTTTCCATGATCACTCCAGCAGAAAAGGCAATCCCAGACCTGCCAGGGTGAAAAATGGCCACAGGAAACAAGAGGTAAACAAGGAACGGTGGTTTTGCTTCGGCAAAAGGGCAGCTCAAGGAGGGAGAGCAGAGGAGAAAAAATGATCAGCTCTGAGCAGAGACACCAACAGGGAGCAAATGAGGAATGTTCAGCGGAGTCCAGGGCAAGCCACGGTCAATAGGGAGCCAGCAGGAGCCTGAGGAAGGAGAAAGGGAAGAACAAAGCACACCGGAGTGGAAAAGAGAAGCATTGAGAAAATACTTTTCTCCTTATCACTTGTCTTTCCTTATCAGGCTGAGAAATGGTGGTGCCTTCTTTGCACATCCTGGCTCTTGAGCTTCTCCTCTCTCTGTACATCCGTGTGGGAGCTTGGAATTGCACCTGCTCACTGAATCCCAGGAACTGCAGAGACCCACTGGAGTGGGGAAGGAGATCCTCAGTGTGTCCCCCAGGGTGTCCCCCGAATTTTTGCCATCTCCCCACCATGGAAATGGGTGCCCTGGGCACCTTCCACTAGCCCAGGGTGCTCCCAAACCCCATCCAACCTGGCCTGGAACACTTCCAGGGATCCAGGGGTAGCCAAGCTGCTCTGGGCAACCTGTGCCAGTGCCTCACCACCCTCACAGACAGGAATTTCTCCCTAATATCTGCTCTAAATATCCTGGTTTTTAGTTTAAAACCATTCCCACTTGTCCTGTCCCTCCATCCCTTGTCCCAAGTCCCTCTCCAGCTCTCCTGGAGCCCCTTTAGGTGCTGGAGGTCTCCCTGGAACTTTCTCCTCCCTGGACTGAAGCCCCCCAGCTTTCCCAGCCTGGCTCCAGAGCAGAGAGGCTCCAGCCCTTGGAGAATCTCCATGGCCCCTCTGGACTCATTCCAGCAGCTCCACATCCTTCTGCTGCTGGAGACCCCAGCGCTGGACACAGCCCAAAGCCACCACGGGATGCACAGAGCATCTGCACCAACGGGCAGCCCCAAACGTGCGCAAAGAGAGAGGGAAACACGAGATAACAACAGAGACATTCCAGGCAATCCTATTTTTCCATTGGCTGAACAGGACCCGCTGTGCCGCTCTGTTGCCAGGAGGGTTTAGGACCTCAGCCGACCTTCAGAGCCGGCAGGGCTGAGAAGCAAAGCCGCGGGAGCTCCTCGGGGCTCCTCTCGCCGCTCTCCAGTGGCGGAGCGTGTCCCCACGGGGGCGTCCCAGGCTCAGGGACCGCGTCCCGCTCCCCACGCAGGGCATCACCGCGCCAGCATCCCTCCGCTGCGATCCGCGGGAAGCCGTGGGATTCCTGAGCGCGATGCGTTCATCGCACGCGTGCGGCTACTCTAATCATTGCCACTACAGCCTCACGACCGCATCCCTCAGCACTCCCAAAGTCACCTTGTGCGGGCAGAGGGGAAACCGCAGGAGCGCCCCTGGACCCCGGGGAGGGATGCTGCGGGCACCGCGGGCAGGGAGGGAGAAAAACCCGGGGCTGCAGGGCGAGAAGCTGTAGTGACGCTTCCCGGGAGCCGGGAAAGGGAAGGGGCGCGGGATGGGGAGCGGGAAGAGGAGCGGGAAGGGGAGCGGGAAGGGGAGCGGGAAGGGGAGCGGGAAGGGGAGCGGGAACGGGAGCGGGAAGGGGAGAGGGAAGGGGAGCGGGAAGGGGAGCGGGAAGGGCCGCGACCGGCGCTCGCCCCGCACCGACCCCGCAGCGCCGCCGCAGCCCCGAGCGCAGCCCCCGCAGCGCCGCCGGGCGGGATGACGGACAGGCGGCTCGGCCAATGGCAGCGCGCAGCGCACCCCCGCGCCGGGCGGCTGACCAATGGCAGGGCGCGGGGCGGGGCCCGGCGGCGCGCGCGGCGGCGGGCGGCGGGCGGGCGGCAGTCGGCGCCGAGGCGCGGTGCGGTGCGGGTCGCTCCTCGGGCTCTCGCCGCGGCCGCCGGAGCCGCGCCGCCGCCCTCCTTCCCTCCCCTATGGAAGAGATGGAAGAGGAGCTGAAATGCCCGGTGTGCGGCTCCTTTTACCGGGAGCCCATCATCCTGCCCTGCTCGCACAACCTGTGCCAGGCGTGCGCCCGCAACATCCTGGTGCAGACGCCGGACTCGGAGTCTCCGCAGAGCCGCCGCGCCTCGGGCTCGGCCGTCTCCGACTATGACTACCTGGACCTGGACAAGATGAGCCTGTACAGCGAGGCGGACAGCGGCTACGGCTCCTACGGGGGCTTCGCCAGCGCTCCCACCACGCCGTGCCAGAAGTCCCCGAACGGGGTCCGCGTGTTCCCGCCGGCCGCGCCGCCTCCCCCCGCCGCGCTGGCTCCGCCGCCGCCGCCGCGCAACGCGTGCCTGACCTGCCCGCAGTGCCACCGCAGCCTGGTGCTGGACGAGCGCGGGCTGCGCGGCTTCCCCCGCAACCGCCTGCTCGAGGGCGTCATCGACCGCTACCAGCAGGGCAGGGCGGCGGCCCTGCGCTGCCAGCTCTGCGAGAAGGCGCCCAAGGAGGCGGCCGTGATGTGCGAGCAGTGCGACGTGTTCTACTGCGACCCGTGCCGCCTGCGCTGCCACCCGCCGCGGGGACCGCTGGCCAAGCACCGCCTGGTGCCGCCGGCCCAGGGCCGCGTCAGCCGCCGGCTGAGTCCCCGCAAGATCTCCACCTGCACCGACCACGAGCTGGAGAACCACAGCATGTACTGCGTGCAGTGCAAGAGCCCCGTGTGCTACCAGTGCCTGGAGGAGGGCAAGCACTCCAGCCACGAGGTCAAGGCGCTGGGAGCCATGTGGAAGCTCCACAAGGTGAGCCCCGGCTCCTGCCAGCATCCCCGGCACGTTCCATCTCCCCCATCCTCTTCCATTCCATATTGCACCCTTGCTTGAGACGAGCGTTGTCCCTCGGCATGGGCACGTTGGCATCGTGCAGGTGATGCTCCCCGTGGGTTGCCAAAATCCAGCCCTGCCGGCTGCCCCCCGCAAGCCGAGGTGCTACCAAAGGAGCTGGCAGAGCCCCGGGGGTGGATCGGGGACATCTGCGCCGCAGAGCTGGGAAAAGCAACAGGGAGCGATGGTTTCGGGAGGAGGAGGAGGAGGAGGAGGAGGGAGGCGTGAAATGCACCGCGGGGAGCCGTGGGGTGCCACCTCCTCCGGCACGGGGAGTCACCGGGAGGAGCAGGAGGGGTGGCAGTGGGCAGCCAGGGGTCTGGCGGTGAATACTGATCAGCGGATTCACTCCCACACACATCCATGCTGGGGGAGAGCATCCCAGCGCTTGAGGCAGGGATGTGGCCATCAGCAGCTCCAGCCCCATCCATCCCTCTGCCTCCCTGCCTCCCTCCTCGCACCAGTGACCGCAGGAACTGGGGCAGAAGTGACTGGGACACGGGCGGACAGGGCACAAGGGGATGGGCGTCACTCCTCGGATGCACATTGACATAATTGGCCCCCACTGCGGCAAACTGGAGCGGGCTGGGGGGACCTGTGACCGGGAGCTGGGGAGGTGGGACCTCCCGGTGGCAGGGATTCGGAGGGATTGCTTTCCAGGAACGCCTCGGGATGCTTTGGCAGGTTGTGTGGCAGCACGTGGTCCGGGCAGGATGCAGATCGCTGGGCTGCACCCCGAACTGGGTCAGTGGGTGCATGCAGGGACAAGCTGTCACTTGTCACCGTGCCCCAAAAAGGGGATAACCCCATTATGCCGTGGGAGAAAGGGTTTGGTGGTCTCGTTGCTGCTGGAAGGGGCTTTTCCTGATTTCCTTTTTCTGGGAGCAGGACCAAGTCCTCTCTGGATTTTCAGTGCTCTTACAGAGGTGTCCATGCCCTTGTCCCTTCACATGGGATGCTGACACTGACCTCAGAGCTGGTGGCAGCTGGCAGGAGCATCCAGCTGGTGTCACACGCCCAGGGACAGTGTGACACAGGTAATGGGGAGCTGCTGGCAGGAGCTCAGGGAGGCTGAAGGAGGGAGGCAGAGGATGGAGCCAGGCTCTGGGATGTGGAGCAGTCGGATGAGAGGCAACAGGCAGAGGTTGGAACACAGAGAGTTCCACCTGAACACGAGGGAGAACTTCTTTGCTGTTCAGGTCGGGTTGGAGGGGGTTTGGAGCAACCTGGGATGGTGGGAGGTGTCTGCCTCCTACTAAGAAAAGCTTTAGCTTTTCCTTCAAAATCCCTTTTCCCGTGGGAGAGCTTTAGCCATGCACTGTTCCCTTGATGTAGCTGACAGATGTGGGGCTGTAACATTATTTCAAATGATGATTTTCATGCAATTGCTCTCAGAGTTTTGGAAATTGGACAGTGACATCTCACCTGCCTTGAGAGAGCTGTGTTTCTGCAGGAGTTCACTGGCATTGCCTGGTGTTTGTTTGCTTTTTAGGGAGGGAAAAGAGTCTGTGGAGTTACATGTGGTGTTGAGGAGTAATTGAAGAAGTGATTTCAGGGCCAGAGCTCAGATTGCTCCTTGAGATGCCATCCAGCAAAATCAGGGGAAGAGATTATTTGCCTTGATTTTTGTTAGTAAAAAAAATAAAATATGAAATTAATGCCTTTGATTTCCAAGCTTGGTTCTGGTTAGGACTGGGCATTAGGAACCAAACCACCTGTGGAGTGAAGTGGTGATCCTCTTGGGAAAGTATCTGCTGTCATTTTTTGAGGGCACAGATTTACTGAAGGGGTGTCCCTTTTTGCCTGATCTCTTCTCAGTGATGAGCAGTGGAATGATAATTCCAACTCACAGGGGGGAGGCATGGAATGGTTTGGGTTGGAAAGGACCTTAAATCTCATCCCATTCCATGGGCAGGGACACCTCCCACTATCCCAGGTTGTTCCCAGCCCTGTCCAACCTGGCCTTGGACACTGCCAGGGATCCAGGGGCAGCCACAGCTTCTCTGACACCCTGTACCAGCCCCTCCCACCCTCCCAGCCAAGAATTCCTCCCAAAAATCCCATCCAAATCCACCCTCTTTTAATTCACCCCCATCAGCCACCTCCTGAATTCTCTTGTGCCATTCCCACACCTCTGGGTTTGAAGTAATATTTGGGATACTCCGTGCTCTTCCCTCCTGTCCCAGGGAGGCTGATTGTCCCCACAGCCTGTGATGACCCCGGAATGAGCTGTCATTCCTGAAAGCAGCAGCAGCATTCACGCCTCAGTAGGTGATTGCCAAGCCCAAGGCAATCCCTGCTAAGTGCAGCATGCTCCCCTTGGAACCAAATCCAAAGGGCTTTTCACAAGATCTGCCCCTGTTTTCCCTTTCCTCCCTGAGGTTCTCCCAGATGATCGTTTAAAATAATCAGTGCTGAGGCACAATCAATTGTCATTCAGGGAGCTGGGATTTCTGAGCTGGACACAGATTGTGGCAAATCCTCTCTCTCTCTCTCTCCCTGTCTTCCTTTCAGGCCAGTTGTTGGGAGCAGGGTAAATATCCAGAGAAACGTAGAGGGGAAATGGGTTTTTAATCTGAATTGTCCCAGTTTTGCACAGCTATTGCAGCTGTCTGGGTTTTCTCCTGACGAGCTGGAATGCTGCTTGGCATGCCAAAAGCAGGAGCACAAGATGGAGCTGAATCATTTACTCCTTGTGCATCTGAGTCCCTCTTGTTGTTGCTGAAAACGTGTGGAGAGTGCAGGCTCAGCAGCTCGGTGACGTGTTTTTGTGGATACATGGATGGATGGATGTGGATGTGAACAAATGGACTGGCAAGGATCCCCAGGGTCTCCTGTCTCTGACAGCCCTGAAATCCCATATCTGTCTTAAAAATCATTTTTCTGCTGCTGGCCTTAAAACCTTAAAAAGGTCTCCCGGAAGTTTGTGGGTTCTGGTTGGAGATTTTGAGCAGGTTTGGAAGGTTTCTGGGTTAGGGAATGGAGAGGCAGTGATACAGAGCATGTCCCAGCTGCAGCAAAGGTGAGCCTGGATTTGCCATGTACAAAAAAAAAAGCTGAAGAGGTCAAGGGTGCCATGGTGAAGAATTTCTGCCCTTCTTGGGCAGTGCAGGAAGATAATTCCCTCTACTTTGGGTTGGGATGATGAGGCTTTGCCTCTTCTCTCCACTCTCATCCACATTCCTTGTGCTTTGTGCATCCAAGGAAGGGCAGCAGAGCTGGTGAAGGCTCTGGAGCACAAGGCCAGTGAGGAGTGAGATGAAGTCCCCATCCCTGGAGGGGTTTAAAAGCCCTGTGGATGTGGCACTTGGGGACATGGGGGGTTTAAAAGCCATGTGGATGTGGCACTTGGGGACACGGGGCAGTGGTGGCCTTGGCAGTGCTGGGGGAAGGGTCAGACTCCATGGTCTTAGAAAGCTTTTCCAACCCAAATGATTGCAAGAGTGTAAAGCAAGACTCTGGGGTGGGAGCTCTCTCTCCTTGAGGAGGTCAGACAGCCTGTCCAGTTCCTCTTGGAGAGAAGCAGAAACAAGTCTGGACTTCAGTGGAAGGAAAACTATTCTCCATTTTGCTTTTACATGGCATTTAACCGCCTGGGGTGGCATTGCCCAGGCTGAAGGCACAAATTATCCTGGGATTGCAAACCCCAGCAGAGCCCAGTCCTGGGAATTTCCATCCCACACGGTGTGGGATCAGCAGTGATGGTCAGCAGGCAGAGGATCATCAGCCCAGGTGTCACCTGGAGCTCAGCTCCTCCTGTCCTGGCACAGATGGGATGAGGGATGCAGGTGATCTGTGTTAAGTCAAAAATTGCACACTGGGACTTAATTCCAGCTGGTTTGCACTTTTGGGAAGAACCAGGGGTGGGAAACATTGCCAGTGGCTCTCACTTCCTCCCAGGGGACACCAGAGCACAGGGATGAGCAGATAGGATTTTCCTTGGCTCTGTTGGCTGCCAGAGGAGCTTTTGAGGGGAGCTGCTTTCTTGAGGCACTGGGAATTTGCTGCTGCTGTGTCCATGGGAATTCCTGTAGCCCACAGAAGTATCCAGGGAGTTGCTGTACGACCAAGATCTGTTTGCCTTTTGCAAAGTAAAATATTTGCTGCTGAAACAGAAGCAAAGAGAATCCTTAATGTTTCCCTCTGCTCCTTTCCCAAGCCTTCCTGAGTGCCACCAGCCTTTTTCCATCACCTGCCATTTGCACCAGGATCAATCCTCTCCTTCTCCAGCAGTGCCCAGCCTGCCTTCCCACCTGCTCCATTCTTCTGGGGCTAAATCCAGAGGATGACAGACAAGCTGAGAGGCTTTGGGGACAGAAAAAGCAAAGAAAAGTCAGGATCTGGAGCACAGATCTGATGAGGAGTGGCTGGGAGGGCTCAGCCTGGAGAAAAGGAGGCTCAGGGGGGTCAGGCTGTGCTCCCAGGGAACAGGGACAGCATGAGAGGAAATGGCCTCAAGTTGTGCCCAGGGGAGGTTTAGGTGGTGCTGCATTCTCCTGATAATTTATTGGGATAAAAGCTTCCTGTCAGGTGTATTTTCTGCACTCACTGCAGTTAATGGAGTAAGGGGCAACCCCAGGCACCCTGTTAATCAAAGGTAATGTGGTACAGCAGGTTCTCTGAGGGGTTCCTGGAGCCCAGGAGGCAGGAGGTGACCTCTTGGTTATTTGCAGATGGAAATGGGCCCAGGGTCGTCTCAGAGTGAGTGTGAATTGCTGCAGCTTTTATTCCATTCCAGTGGGAAGTTTAGATCAGATATGAGGAAAAAACTCCTCCCTGTGAAGATGGTGAGGCTCTGGCACAGATTGCCCAGAGAAGCTGTGGCTGCCCCTGGATCCCTGGCAGTGTCCAAGGCCAGGTTGGACAGGGCTTGGAGCAGCCTGGGCTAGTGGAAATTGTCCCTGCCATAGCAGGGAAGGAGCTGGATGAGCTTTAAGGTCCTTCCAGCCCAAACCATCCCATGATTCTGAGTCCAAAAATAACCAACCTGACTGAGCAATGCTGTGTTGCACCATCTGGCTCAGGCTCTGCACAGGCTTTGAAGCATCTCAACAAGCAGATTGAGCTCTGGTGGAGTCCATCTTCATCCACAGGGTTCCTGCACTCTGTAAATATCAAACCTTTTCCTTTCTCTCCTCATCTTTTCTTTTCTTTGACCTCTTGATGAATGAAAGATCCCCCTGGCTGGGTCTTGCTGTGTTTAATGGGGTGCAGGTTAGGAGCACCCCAGCTGAGATAAGGGAAATTAACCCAGGGATTAATTCTTGTCTCTCTTTCGTGGAAATTCCAGCAGTATCCATACCTAGAGATTTCCCTGTCACCACATCCCCAGCCTGGAAAAACAGGAGAGTTAGGAAGCAGAGCAAACACTGTGCCTGGTGTTAACTAAATGACTCGAGAGTGTGGAAAGGCTTTGCTGTTGATTTCCCAGGTTTCACAGGATGCTCCTGGAGAGCTGACAGTGCTGCAGGGTGGATCCTTGCTGGGAAAATGTTGAGGCTTTGGGGCTACAATGCATTGCTTATTCCTGCTCTTCTAAATAATGCAGCACCCCGAGTTTAGGTTTGTAAAGGGAAAACTTTGCTTGGTGTCACTGACAGGATCCCAAGATGGGTTGGGCTGGAAGGGACCTGCAAGATCATCTCATCACACACCTTCCACTATCACCAGGGTGCTTCAAGTCCCATCCAGCCTGGCTTGGACACTTCCAGGGATCCAGGGACAGCTTTTCTGGGAAGCCTGTGCCAGCTCCACCCCACCCTGACAGGGAGCAATTCCTTCCTAACACTAATCTTAAGTTTTTCTTCTTTTCTCCCCCTGCCACAACCTGTTCCTGCATGAGCACAGATTCCTTTCTGGAGTCCTGCAGTGTGCTTTCTAGCAATCCAACACATAGCCCTGGGAGATATTTGCCTTCCCTTTCCTGTACTTGGAAGGAACTTCCAGCAGCCCTTTATTAACTTGTGTTAGTTGCACACACTCCTTTAATTCAAGAGTGCCTTCAAATTGCATCAGCCCTTCCCAGCTGTATGAAAGAATAATTAAAGAAAAAACTCAGCTGACACATAACAACTCTCCAAACTGCTCTTTTGCCAACCTTGGTCCCTGCTTTGTTTGTTCTTGGGATGAGGCATTTTCCCTATTAAATTGGCATATAAATAAGCCAGCTCATTCCCTGTTCCTTCAGACCATCCTGTTGGGATGAATTGGATAAATACCTATTTAGAGCAAGCTCATAAGCCAGAGAGAGCTGGGGGGATAAATCTCTGGTGACCCTGGCTAGGTAATGTCCTGGAAGGAGAGGCAGAAGCTGATGAGGAATTGCTGTGAGGAGTAAAATCTCTCAGCATGTGTTTCTCAAATCCTCATGGAGCATCCAGTGGTAACTGGAAGGAGCAGGATGGTTTTGGGGTCTGGGTTGACCACTGAGGGTCCTACCAGGTGGTCAGAAATAGGAAATCTATTAAACTCTTGAACAGGGAGACGCAGAGATAGAAATAAATAGAAATAAATAGAAGTAGAGCCCAGCTCTCACCCATTCCAATGCACCTCCCTGATTAATGCAGGAAGGAGACCAGAGCTGAGAACAGCAGGTCAGACAATTCACCTTCCCTATTCAAAGGGAAATTTTGTTTGCAGTCTGAACCAACACATACTTTGCCTTCAGAATTGCTTGCAGCTCTGGGGACAGCTTGACCTGGAGCTGGCTGCAAAAGCTCAGCAGAGGCTCTGCTCAGAGCAGAATTTCTAGGGAGAAAGAACAAAGCCAAGTTCAGTTTGAAATTTTCTGGAGCCAGCAGCAGGTGAGGGCAGAGAGGTGACTGTGAGAGGTGCTGCCAGCCTAAAGCACAGCAGGCACAGCAGGGACTGGGGTTTGGGCCATGTTTTTGTATTTAATGAGCCATTAAATCCCCTGTGTCACAAAAATAAAGGGGTGTTCAGAGGAGCCCACTCAGTTCTGCAGCAGCAGAAATTGCCCTGGGAGCAATCAGGCAGTTGAGGGATTTCCCATCAGTGTTAATTACCCTTTCCCCTTTACTAACCTTATATGAGTTGATGGGTTTGAAACCATAAAAAAAAGCTGGGAATTGGATGTTAATAAGGCATGCAGGGATGTTGCCTGGAGTGCTGCAAACCCAGTTGCCATTCCTGAGAGGAGAGGGTTGGATGTGCAGCTGGGATGAAGGCAGCCCAGCTCTGGGGGAGCAGATGCAGCAGCACAGAGCCACTGGAGTGGAAGATCATGTTTGTGACTTGGTCAGGCTGTGGAGGTCCCAGCCTGGGTGCCACACTGGGGCTGCTGCTTCTCACTTGGTGTAAAGCCTGAATACCTGGGAGATAGCAGTGGAATTGTTTGCACCACCTCTGAAAATGTGGAGCATCTTCCAGCTGGTGATCCTTTTTTTTTTTTTTTTCTTTCTGGGCATTGGACCCTTGGATTAATTCTGCCTTTTTTCCCTTGCTCCTGGCCTCTCTGGATTTGCATGGTCAGTTCCCTCCTTGCTGCTGTTCCCTCTGGCAGGGTTGGTGTGTGGATTAATGATGGGTTATGGCTTTGCTCTCAGCTTGAGGATGCACAAAGCCTGTCCTTTCTACCTGCAGCTCTTGGGGTTTTCTCTGATGAAATCCCTCTGTTTTCCCAGATAACCACTTCCCCTTGATTCCAGATGTATTCATTCACTGATTCTGTTAACTTCCCCATATTTCCTCTCCCTGGAAGTGTTCCAGCACAGGCTGGACAGGGCTTGGAGCAACCTGGGACAGTGGAAACTGTCCTGTCTCATGGCAGGGGGTAGACCAAAATGGGATTTAAGATCCCTTCCAACCCAAACCATCCTGGCGTTCTGTGGTTTCCAGAATTCAGCTATTCCACTGAATACCCAGGGTCTCTAACCTGGAGGTTTCCCTGTGCCTCTGAGATTCCTGCTTGGAAAGGACTTTTCTGTCTGTTTTCAGACTCAGAGGTCTGATTTTGATCCCTTTTCCAAGCAGGTTTCTCTGATTCTGTGCTGTGCTCTCCCTGTCAGAGGATGTAAAGCTGGGGGAAGGGGGGTTGTGCCGAGCTCTGGGATGGATTATTCCTAACAAGGCACATTTATTGATTTCAAGGCACAGCCACTGCTCTGGGGGCAGAGCCTCTGTTCCCTTCCTGCCCTTCCTGACAGGGCTGTGCCCCCCAAAGCCCCCAGGGATCCAGGCTGGAGCAGGGAGGAGTGGGAAGATGCTGGGAGGTGCATAATTCCCTGGCTGTTTATTCCTCCACAAGGGAGGGAACTGTGGCAGCATTCCCCTGAGGATGCTGGAGAGGGAAGGGGTGGGCTGGAGATCATTTCTCCCTGGCCAGGATTTGCTTCGTCCTCCTGGGCAAATAATTGCACAAACCCCTCTGGAAATGTGTATTTAGCATCAATTCCCTTCCTCCAGCCCAGCAACCCCACCGTGGTGTGATGGGAATTCCCAAAGGAGCATGTGGAGATGAACTGGGAGCTTCCAGCAAGGTGGAGGAGCTGTCAGGGCTGGGTGAAATCCCATCAGGGGCACAATGGGAGCATTGGGAAGGCTCTCCCATCCTTGCTCAGGCTCAGACTGGAGTCACAGAGATTTGGGAGCATGACTGAAGTGCTTTCTGCATCTGGGAATGTGGGATGGTGAATTGGGAGAGCCCTTGCTGGGTGAGGGCTGTGGTGGCTCTGGGACAGATGCCACTGTCCCTGGGAGCACAGCACTCTTTTTTGGCAGGGGACAAGGCAGAAGTGTAAAACCAGCTTCAGTTTGGTGGCAAACACTGAAATCTCAGCGCTGCTGTCTGAGGGAGCAGCCAGGACACCTCTGATCATCCCCACGTTCATTCCTCGGTGCTCCTTTGTAGTTCAGCCAGCTCTCCCTTCCTTGTGCCATCCCTGCTCCCCAGGCAGCTCTCTGGGAGGCTGTTCTGTGACAGGAGCAGCAGTGGTGGCTCATGTCACGCTGTCACACAAAGCCCACACAGCCCAGGCGTGGCTCAGTCTGTCCTGTTCCCATCCTGCACCAACACTTCTTCCACCCTGACATTTTGTTCCCGGGAAATGAGGACCTCAGGGGGCATTTGCTGAGCTCTGTGCCGCCAGCAGCAGCCCACACCTCGGTGAATCAGAGCAGAGCTTAGACAGTTTCTCACCTCTGAAATGATTTCTCACCTCCCCCGGAGCACAGCAGTTCAATTTTGTAGATGGATATGGGATTTTTTTTTTAATTTTTTTTTTTTTTCATTTTCAATGCTGCCCTCTGGCAGTGGGCACTTCACCTTCCCCCTGCCCTGCTTACAGCAGCTGACAGCCCAGATTGAGGGGCAGGGAGGTCACTGCTGGGATGGACTGTGGGGATCATGCTGTGCTCCTGGAGCTGTGGCCAGATGAGTGAGAACTCCATCCATCTGCAGCTTGGGCTCTGCACTGATTGCCTGCCGTGCTGCCAGGCTGTCACACGGGGAAGGACAAGCCTCAGGCAGCTCCAGGCAGGATCTTTGCTCCATTCCTGGCTGGCAGGTGCTTTGTTGCCTGTTGAGGAGGTTCCTGTTGGATTGTGCCAGATGTGACTCCTGGAGGAGCTGGGAGGGGTGGGAATGTGCCAGAGGAAGGGCAGAACACTGGTGTGCTTTAGCCTGGAGAAAAGGAGGTTCAGGGGGGACTTTCTGGCTCTGCACAGCTGCTGACAGGAGAGGACAGCCAGGGGGAATTTGGGAACTTATCCCAGGGAACAGGGACAGGAGGAGAGGGAACAGCCTCTCATCAGGGTTGGACATCAGGAGGAATTTCTTCACTGAAGAAAATGTTTAAGCATTGGCAGGAGCTGCCCAGGGAGGTGAAATCCCCATCCCTGGAGGTGTCCAAGGAAAGCCTGGATGTGGCACTCAGTGCTCTGGGCTGGGGACAAGGTGAGCATTGGGCACAACTGGGACTCAATGGCCTTGGAGATCTTTTCCAGCCTCAGTGATTCTGGGATGCCTCCTCGTTTTGGGAAGCCTGGAGAATGTGCTGCAGGGTGGAAAGGTGGCAGGAGGACAGGGGAAGGGGGTTAAGATCCCATCCATGCTCCACATTCTCCATTCCCCATCCTGCAGGGCTCCAGCACCTGGGGAGGCTTCAGGGGCAAAGATATTTCATTCAGTTTGTTCCAAACTGGGTTGAACAGGAGTAAACCTGCTCTGGTGGAAGGTTGGCCCCAAACATGAGCTGGAGGAACACCTCCTGCAGTTCTGGGATGTTCCTGCAGCTGAGGGGGGAAAAGGTGGATGTTTTTATGGTGCTGCTGCAATTCCTGGGATGCTCTGCAGCTTGGCAGAGGCAGTGACAGCAGGGTGATGCTGCACAAGGTGATTGGTGGCAATTAGCACAGATTGCCTTGCAGGGACCTTGTGCACTCAGCATTTGGCACCTCGGTTCATCTCGTGGCTCATCCAGAGGGAAGTCAAGGAATAATTGATGTCACAACTGCAGCAGGCTGTGTGTTTGGTGGGATCAAAGCCCTTCCTGCCATATGCCAGGGATTTGGCTTCAGCAGAGCTGGGAATTGTTACACACTCATGAATCATGTCAGGTGCAGAGCTTTGGGTTCACAAACCTGGCAGTGACCCCAGCAGGGAGGGACAGAGTTTTCAGCAGGGCTTGTTGTGATGGTTTTAAACTAAAAGAGGTTTGATTCAGCCTAAATTTAAGAAAGAAATTATTTATTGCAAGGGTGGTGAGGCACTGGAGCAGAGAAGCTGTGGCTGGAAATCCCTGGAAATGCTCCAGGCCAGGTTGGACAGGGCTTGGAGCAGCCTGGGATAGTGGAAAGTGTCCCTGCCCATGGGACTGGATGGGATTTAAGATCCCTTCCAACCCAAATCATTCCATAATTCTGTGATTTATTCAGAGTTAACATCAGGTAGGTCATGGCTCAGTTCCCTCCTAGTGAATGTGTTGTAAACAGTTAAAATAAATGTAATTTAAAACAAAACCTTCCAGTGGGGTTTGTATTTATGCAGCCTTTCCTGAAGAGGTCACATCCCAGCAGGGCTCCTGAGCCCAGGAAAACATCCATTTTCCTTGTCCATACCCCAAAATACAGTTGATTTAAATTAAATATAATCAATCTTATGGGGCCAACATCATCACATGCTGCTTGTGGAGTTCAGGGGGGCTGTGCTGATTTAGCCTCATTTATACTCCACTACAAAGCATGACCTGTGCCTAAATGTGCTTCCCAGGGATCCAGAGCAGAGTTCTGTGCCTAATCTCCATGTCAGGGAAAAGCTTTTAACCTTGGTGAAATATTTATGAAATCAATATTTCTTTTATTGCAGCCATTTAGGTTTAAATAGTTCACTTGGTTTGGGGTCTCCAAGTTGACTTGCAGTTACAGTTTGAAGGAGCCAGGAGATGTTTGGGTACAACAAACATCCCAAATGTGTGTCCAGGGTGGAATTCAAGGCCTGATTCTGCCTCCTTCATTCCTCCTGGATGTCAGGAATATCTGTGGTGACTTGAAGTGATTGATTCCTTCAGCGTGAGGTTGGTGCAGTTGGAACATTTCTGTGCAGTCGGTAGGTAATTTATGTAACGCTTTATGTAACAACTTGCTGCCTTCCCCCTTCTGCATGTGCAGAAATTGGGCAGAAATACATCAACCAACCTCTTCCTGGAGGAGAATGTTTTAAAGGCAGGTGGCCTTGGTGGCTGCAGCAAAAAATAGGTGTTTATTCTGAGGCAGGGTTGGTATATAGAGATGATTATTTTTGATGCCTGTGTTCAGAGTGGCTGATAAGATGGTCTGTAATTAAATATATGTGATGGAAAATAGATGGGATGTGGAGATGTTCCAAGGGCTGGAGTCAGGCTGAGAGAGCTGGGAATGTTCACCTGGAGAAGGGAAGCTCCAGGGAGAGCTCAGAGCTCCTGCCAGGGCCTAAAGGAGCTCCAGGAGAGCTGCAGAGGGACTGGGGACAAGGGCTGGAGGGACAGGACACAGGGAATGGCTTCCCACTGCCAGAGGGCAGGGAGAGATGGGATATTGGGAATTAGGAATTCCTGGCTGGGATGGAATTCCCAGAGAAGCTGTGGCTGCCCCTGGATCCCTGGCAGTGTCCCTGGCCTCTTTAGGACTCCTCCTGTGCACTCAGGTCCCTCCTTGGTGGCTTTCCCAGCTCAGAACCCACAGAGCTGTTGGCTCCTGGTGCTGCTCCACGTTCTGGGAGTGTTTTTGTGGCTTTGCTGGGAGCTCCTTCCCTGGGCTTGAGTGAAAAATGGGAAGGACAGGCCTGGGCAAGCTTTGCCTAATGAGTTGCTTTTCCCTTCTGTATTCAGAATTGGTTGTAGGTTTAATTGGAAATAGATTTAAATAAGGCAAAGCCTTCAAGGGAAAGGAGCAGACCCTGGCACTGCTGTGACTCAGCCCATGCCTTGGAAAAGCAAAGGAGAAAAAGGAAAAAGGCACTGGAAAAAGCCCAAACCTCACATTTCAGAGTTTGTTAAACCCCCTGGTTCTCTGTGACATTTGTGTTCAGACCCTTTGTCCTCCACTCCCTCATGGAGCCACCAGAGCTGGGTGGGACAGACAGGCCAAAGGGCAGCCAGGGGACAAATCCAGGCTTGTCCTGTGCCTCTGGATTGTCATCCAAGGGTCATGGCAGGGACACTCCAGGTGACACCTGGGAGCTCATTAAGGGTCAGGGCTAATGAGCTCAAGCAGAGCACTGGGCTAATCCCCCTAGGCCAGGTCTGCTGTGGGACAAGAGGAAATCACCTCAAAGTGCACCAGGAGAGCTTCAGGGTGGATATTTCTTTCCCAAAAGGGTTGTCCAGCCCTGGCACAGCTGCCCAGAGCAGTGGTGGAGTGACCATCCCTGGGGGGATTAAAAACACTGTGGATGTGGCACTTGGGGACATTGGGCAGTGGTGGCCTTGGCATCCCAGCACCCCATTCTTTTGGAACTATATCTATTTATCTTTCTTCCTTAGCTTGCTTTTTCTTCAAGGTCTTGGAAGCACTTTCCTCTGGAAAAAAACCCCAAACCTATTACTGAAATAAATGTGAATTATTCCCCCCCTCTCCCTTCCCATCCCCTGGTATTTCCTGGATTCTTCACTTCTTCATAAATAACCATGAATGATTCAGTGAGTCCATTAGGCTTCCCTGGTGACACCAGGATGGATTGCTGTGCTCCAGTGGTTCGGATTCCCTCCAGTTGTGGGTACAGAACCCCCTCAGTCCTCCTCCTCCTCTGTAGAAACACTGACAAGTTCTTCATTACTCCCTAATTAGCCAGACGTCCCTTCTTATTAAAGATTAATTTTTTTTAAAGGCAGTCATTATCTCTGCTCTTCCAGGATTATTGATTTATTCTCCTTCCTTTTTTTTTTATTAATGGATCTACAGCCTTTTCATAATCCATCCAGTGGTTTCCCTGCCTCTCATCCTTCTTTTCCCTACACCATTCCCAGTTTCCAGCTGCTTTCAGTGCTTTTATCACTCAGTGATAAAACCTCTCTGGGGTTTATTTTCCTTGGGAATCTCAGTTTGGGCTCCCAAGTGGCCACTTCAAAATATCTTCAGAGCTCGAGGGAGTGGGATTTCCAAAGAGAATTTGGGGTTTTTTGCCTGAAGCCACTTCCAGCCCCAGCCAGAGGAGGAAAAGGGACCTGTGGAATTCCTCCTGTGCCCAAATTCCCTGTCTGAGGCAGGACTTCTGCTTATTCTTAGTCTGAAAATGAGATGCTTTCCCATCTATAAATCCTATTTCCTCCATGTTTTGGAGTCTCTGTAATCCAGGCTGGTTTTTTGGGTATCTGCAGCACTAAAACAATCTGGTTGCTATCACATTTTGGGATTAATCCCAAATCTAGCCTTTTCCAACCTGAGAGGCTTGAATCCAGATGTAGGGGCTCAGAGCCCAGTGCCTGGAAGGAGTTACCAGAGAAGAAAAGGTGAATCACTGTGGTTTTCCTGTTTCTGCTGTGTTTCTCTTGTGTTTCTCCTGTGTTTTTCCTGGTTTTCTCCCTGTTTTTCCCATTGTTTCTCCTGTATTTCTTGTGTTCCTCCTGTGTTTCTCCTGTGTTTTCCCTGTTTTCCCTGTGTCCCTCCTGTGTTTTCCCTGTGTTTTCCCTGTGTTTTCCCTGTGTTTTCCCTGTGTTTCTCCCTGTGTTTCTCCCTGTGTTTCTCCCTGTGTTTCTCCCTGTGTTTCTCCCTGTGTTTCTCCCTGTGTTTCTCCCTGTGTTTCTCCCTGTGTTTCTCCCTGTGTTTCTCCCTGTGTTTCTCCCTGTGTTTCTCCCTGTGTTTCTCCCTGTGTTTCTCCTGTGTTTTTCCTGTTTTTTCCCTGTGTTTCTCCTGTGTTTCTCTTGTGTTTCTCCTGTCTTTTCCCTGTGTTTCTCCTGCCTTTTTTCCTGCCTTTTCCCTGTGTTTGAGGTGAGCTCAGAGCTTCCTAAGTGTGTTTTGCTGGCAGCATCCACCCAGGCTGGCTGTGGTGAGTGGTGCATTCCCAGTGCTCCAGTATCCATGGTGATGGGAAGGATTTCTGAAGCGGAGCTTCACAGGGAATGTGAAATCCTGGTCCTTGGACTTCCCCTTTGGTCTCTTGCAGACAAATCCCCAGGCAGGGTAGGGCTGTGTGAAGCCCAAGGGGTCAGCAGAAAATGAAGGAGAGTTTTCCAGAGGGATTTGGGTTGGAAAGGAGCTTAAAACCCATCCAGTGCCATCCCCATCCATGGGCAGGGACACCTTCTGCTGTCCCAGGTTGCTCCAAGCCCTGTCCAACCTGGCCTTGGACACTGCCAGGGATCCAGGGACAGCCACAGCTTCTCTGGGAATTCCATCCCAGCCCCTCCCAGCCAGGAATTCCTTCCCAAAATCCCATCTAAATCTCCCCTCTTCCAATTTGAAGCCATTCCCTGTGTCCTGCCAGCTCTGCTGCTGAGAGCTCCACATCTCTCAGGCTGCCTGGAATCTTCCAGAGGCTCCTGGCTGAAAGCACAGATCCAGAGTGATGCTCTCCAGGGAGCAGCTTCCCATCCTGTTGGAGGGGGAAAGAAATAGAGCAGAAAGACCAGGTGATCCATGTTCTCCTCCTTCCTCCTCCTGCTGCTGCTGCTGTGTGAATCCAGCAATCTTATTAAAAGCAGAAAGCATAAAATTAGTGATAATTAGCTGAGGTCCTGTTGCGGAGATGCTGCAGTGGGTGTGCTGAGCAGGTGGATAAATCAGATGGGCAGAGCTGCTGTTTCCTGGAGATGTGAGGGAGAGCTCAGGAAGGCTGCTGGGAGTGCTCAGGTCCCTGAAATGGGTTTTGCTGATGGCTCTGGGCGTCCTCGTTACACAGAACATCTCGGGAGGTTTCATGTGTCACTTTTGTGCTCGTCAGGCTCTCACCAGTGAACAGGAGCTTTAAAGGGCTGGCCAGGAGCAATGTTTGGTGAAACACCGAAGGGAATGTTTTAAAAGAACCCAAATCCTCCTGAAAACGTGTCACAGAGGCAGAGGGAGGGGTTTGCTGTGTGCTGGGAGGTGAGGTGGGTGGTGATGGATTTTCCTGAGGAGGTGATGGTGATGGTGCACAGGGATTTATTTGGTCAAGGCGATGGAAGGGCTCGAAGGGGAACTCCAAAATCACCCCAAAAAGGTGCTATGAGCTGTCCTGAATGGTGGGGGAGTTCATGTCAGCCCAGCCTCAGCTGGAGGGTGGTGGTGGTGTGGGAATGGAAGGCTGGAGACAATTGCAAACCCAGGAATGGAGGTGATTGCAAACCGTGGAAAATGAGGCCTCAGGAAAAAGGAATAAGCTGGGCATGCAGGGAGAGGAGGAGAGGAGGTTGGAGAGGGGAACTGGGATGGTCTTCAAGTCCTAAGCAGGCTGGTGGAGTTTTGTGTTTCCATGGGTGCAGCAAGAAGTTTGGCACTTCAATCATAGCAATGGAAATGTGGTTAAATTTACCTTTCCCCCACTTTGGGATTGGGAATTTTGGCATATGGGCAATGGCCTGAATAAGTTCTGATGAGCCCATAGACATCTCCTTCAACAGGGATTAGCCATCAGGAATGGGAAAATTTGGGAGAGATAGCCTAAAGCTGGTTTAGATTTGAGCCAAGGATGGAAATGACCAAGTGCAGGCTGCAGTCATAAAATCATGGAATGGTTTGGGTTGGAAAGGACCTTAAAAATCACTTCTTCCAGCCCTTTCCATGCTGATGCTGTTTCACTTCCCATCCCAGGCTGCTTTTCACAGTGGCAGCTGGTTAAGAGAAGTACCCAAAAGGAACACACATCTCACAGTTTTGTAGGACTTTGGATGTGTCCAAGGGAAGATTTGAGTGGGAGAAGGGAAACCTTTTGTTTGGCTCATTCCCTTGGGAAAAGCAGACAAGTTTTTGGGTCCAGCAGGCCATCCCTGGGGGCTGCAGCACTGAGGATTCATCAGGAAATGCCAGGAGATGGGTTTGTGCAAGGCAACCTTGTGGGGATGCTGGAGGATGTTTTTGTGTTTCCTCCTGTCCTGGGGAAGTTCTGTGTGTCCACAGCCACAGGGATGAGCTGCCATCTCCCATCTGTGCCCTGCAAACCTCCCCTGAGCTCAATCCATGAGTCAATTGTGTCAAATCCCAGTTTTGGGCAGCAGCCAGAGAGGCAGAGGGCTGGGAAATGAGGAATTGCTGCTCTGGGGACAGGCTGGGAGCTGGGAGAGCTGTGCTTTGGGTGGCCAGGGACATCCTGCTCTGGTGACAGCCACCTGCTCCTGCTGCCTGGGAGGGGGATTGGCTTTTGTGGGAAGGATGTGAGAGCTCCTCAGAGTGAGTGACAACCCCAGAGCTGGTCAGTCTGCACTGGGACAAGTGCCCAAGGTCACCCTGGTCACCTGGGGCAGAGCAGGGATGGATTGCAGACCTCCAGGATGCCACATCAGGGTCAGGTTCAGGAGGAAAGGCTTCACTGAGCTGTCCTCTGTGGTGGGATTTGATAGGATCATGGAATCCCAGAATGGTTTGGGATGGAAGGGATGATAAACATGTCCTGTTCCACCCTCTGCCATGGCAGGGACACCTTCCACTGTCCCAGGTTGCTCCAAGCCCCAGTGTCCAACCTGGCCTTGGACACTGCCAGGGATCCAGGGGCAGCCACAGCTTCTCTGGGCACTCTGTGCCAGGGCAGATCCACTCTCCCAGGAAATAATTTCTTCCATGTATCAAACCTAAATCTCCCCTCTTTCAGCTTAAATCCATTTTTCCTTTTCCTGTCCCTCCATCCCTTGTCCCCAGTCCCTCTCCAGCTCTCCTGGAGCTCCTTTAGGCCCTTTCAGGAGCTCTGAGCTCTCCCTGGAGCTTCTCTTCTCCAGGCTGAACACCCCAACTCTCCCAGGCTTCATGATCACCACCCAGCCTGCCACAGCCATGGGATGTGTTCCTTTATTTCATTGCCTTGGTTACTGCAGCTTCAGAACTGGAGAATCCAATGCAATTTGCATTTCTGGGCAATTAAATGTCAAAGCAAAGTCAAGATGCTGGCGAGCTGTCAAGGCTGTTTATGAGAGTTCCTGACTGCAGCACCCAGATGGTAATTAAAGGCTGTAGGACAAGGCAAAAGGATGGTCAGCACACTCCCTGCAGGAAGAGGAATTGCCCCACAGGGCTCTCAGCCCTGGGTTAGGGCCAGCAGTGGAAAAAAAAAAATCATTGTTTATGCTGTTAATCAGGTTCAAATTTAACTCCAAACAATGTAATCAGATTGAAAGACTTAATGCAATAATGGGATGGGAGAGCTGAAGTGTGAGTGAGCAGCAGAGTGGGGAGGCACTGATGGGATTGGAGGCAGATGGAGTGGAATTTGATGGCAGAAAGCACCAAATCCCAGTGTGCACATTGCTGGGTGTTGGGCAGTGCCAGAAGGAGGTGTAGGAGGAGATGTTTCGTCCTCCCAGGCAGTGGTGATGACATCTGTGCATTCCTGTGCTAATTCTACCCAAAAAAAAATGGATGTGCCCATCCCTGACAGCTTCATGGCCTGGTATTGTCCCCAGCACCTTTATTCTGTACAGGACACAGATCTTGACCATTGAAATCATAACCTAAGTTTTTGCTTCCATGTTTTTTTCATCCATTCTGGAGAAGAACAGTGTTTAAGGAGATCCTGTTGGGCTGGTGGGACTTCCCTCACCACTTAGAGGAGCATCCTCCAGATTTTTTGAGTAAAAAGGTGCAGCACTGGTTTGTGTCCTTCAAACACAAACCCTTTCCCTGCTAGTGACCTGATTGAAAATGCTTTAGATTGGAAATGGTTTAGAGTGGAAATGGTTTAAAGCTCCTTGACCTTTCCTGGCAGTCATTTCCCCCAGTGCTCGTTTGTTCTGCATAAAGAAGAGAATTTCACAGCAACCCCTCGGGAGCTCATTTTCTTCTGGATGAACTCAAACCCTCTGGCATTCCTTGGGCCTGCAGGAGAAGGGAGGTCGAGTGGAGCAGTGGATTTTTAGGGAGATGACAGCACATTGCTGAGGAAGACAGGGTTTTGCTGCCTCCAGGA
Organism: Lichenostomus cassidix; assembly: GCF_008360975.1. NCBI lineage: Eukaryota > Metazoa > Chordata > Aves > Passeriformes > Meliphagidae > Lichenostomus > Lichenostomus cassidix. The sequence goes on along the minus strand of NC_139486.1, from coordinate 2,107,913 downwards.
TGTAATTAAGGATGGCCACGACACCATCAGTGCTTCACATCCTGCTTTTCATCTCGTGGGCATGTGGGAATCCTTGGGAAGAGCTGAGGTGCTTCACCATGGCTGGATATTCATGTGAAAGTCTGCTTTGATGAGAAAGGCTGCTTTAAGTTTTTGGGGGTTTTTTTGTCTCTCAATTCTAAAACAGGTGGGAATTCATAGCAAGAAACACAGAATCAGTTTGGGTTGGAAGAGAGCTCAAAGCTCATCCCATCCCATCCCACCCCTGCCATGGCAGGGACACCTTCCACCATCCCAGGTTGCTCCAAGCCCTGTCCAGCCTGGCCTTGGACACTTCAGGGATCCAGAGGCAGCCACAGCTTCTCTGGGCACTCTGTGCCAGGGCCTGGTGGAATGGGATGGGGTTTAAGGTCCTTCCAACCCAAACCAGTCTGGGATTGTGGGATTCTGCCTGCTGCCATCAGGCACATCCTGGCAGATTTCCTTTCCCTGGGGATGATGAAGGGCAGAACACATTGCAGACAAACTTCCAGGATGAAATATCCATCTGAAGAGTTTGTGCTGAAGGGAAACTGAAGAAATTTGGCTTCCTGATGCCCTGGAAAGGGAGATACACCTCACCCAGAGCTGCTGTCTTTGCCTCCCTTGGCAACATCAAACCAGCCCTGAAGAAGCACCAGGAGAAATCCAGGGAGATGGATTAAGGACGTGGAGTTACCACTGGGCTGCTGCACTGCTGAGGAAGTCAGTGCACAGCAAATATTAGGAATAATTTTGCTCATTAGTACAAAGTAATCAAAGCAATGGATCCAGGTCTAATCAGCCTCAGGAAGCAGAGCTGAGCTTCCAAAGGAGGTCAGAAGGAACTGGCTCATCAGGGAAGATCTCCCACATCTCAGGCAGCCACGGAAAGAGCATTCCTATTGTCCTTAAGAAGCAACAAATTCATTGCAGAGCCTCAATTAGAGAGCAAGGCCCTTAATGGAGGCAGACACTGCATTTCCTGAGCAGGCTGCTTAGCAGCTAATCCCCCTGGCAGCTGCTCCCTGCTCCTTGGGGCATTTTCCCTTCACTCCTAAGCCCCAGAGCCCTGGATTCTCCTCAGCACGGGGAGGGAATAGGTATTAAAGACTCAGCTCCTGTCCTGAGCTCCAGGGTCACCTCTGAGTGTCCCTGAGTTTCCCCAGCGTTTCTCTCTGAGGTGCAGAGCTTGTGTGTCCCTCTAGGTCACCTCCCAGAGGTCCAGTGGTCACCTCTGGCCAGTGGAGTGGCACACAGGAGAAATGCCAAGCATCCTGGGGCATCCCAGGGCACAGCTGAGAGGAGCTGCATCTGCAGGAGGTTTGGAATTAAGCAAGGGGAAAGGGAGGAGGCTGAACAGAACTGGATCAGGAGGATGTGGAGCTGCTGGAGAGAGTCCAGAGGAGCCACAGAGATGCTCAAACCCTTCTGGAGCCAGGCTGGGAGAGCTGGGAATGTTCACCTGGAGAAGGGAAGGATCCAGGGAGAGCTCAGAGCTCCTGCCAGGGCCTAAAGGAGCTCCAGGAGACCTGGAGAGGGACTGGGGACAAGGGATGGAGGGACAGGACACAGGGAATGGCTTCCCACTGCCAGAGGAACAGGGATAGATGGGAGATTGGGAAGGAATTATTGGCTGGGAGGGTGGGGAAGCCCTGGAATAGAATTCCCAGAGAAGCTGTGCTGCCCCTGGATCCCTGAAGTCTCCAAGGCCAGGTTGGACAGAGCTTGGAGCAGCCTGGGATAGTGGAAGGTGTCCCTCTAGGCTTCCCAGCTGGGAGCTCCTTGCTGCCTGCCCTGCCCTGAGCTGTCCCACAAGGAGGGTACACTGGGGAGGAATTTATTCCTGTCCTGCTTGCATGACCCAGCCCCTGGCAAAGTTTGGAGCTTTCTTTTCAGAGCTCAGATGCCAAAAAAAAGCCAAACTCAACATGATTAGAAATCCAGCATTTCCACCCTGATGTCTGTGCAGGGCTGCAGCAGTTCCTCTCAGGGACACAACCAAATTGTCTCTCCTAAAACATGGAGAGTGAACTTCAGCATCAGCTCCCTCAACAAATCAATATTTGGAGTTTTTAGTTCCCCCCTTACCTCGGTTGCCCCTCTCAGTACCTGGGGAGAGCAGCAGCTCTTTGCTGAGCTTTTCTCAGCATCCCTGTAACAGATCCTGCAGTTCTGCCTGTGCTTTCAAAGGGACCTGTGTCAGGTGTTGGCAGGGAAAAGCTAAGATCATTTGCTGCTGAGGAGTAATGAAGCAAAGCAGGAATTAATTGGACCAAATCAAAGGGCTGTTGCGAAGTGCTTACACTTCTTCTCCCCAAAAATCAAAGCAGAGATGAGATCCTCTATCAAAGCAAGGACAGAGGATCTTCAGCACATCCTCACAGTCAGGAGCAGCCCAGGACATTCCATGGCTCTGGAATTTGTTTAGTCCAAGGACCAGGGACAGCCAGGAAAGTCACATGAATGATCCACAGTTGAGTGTCCCTGGGGGCAAAACTGGCTTCTGTCAACTTCAGCCAACCTGGAAAGTTGGACTCAATCATCTTGGAGGTTTTTTCCCAACCCTTAATGATACCTAGATTTGTCAGCTTGCAAGGAATCATCCTAGAGCTGCCCTTTTCCAGGGGGATAAGCTAAACCAGGCTTGATCCCACTGCAGAGCTTGAGGTGTGCAGCTCTGATGGAATATAACAACTTCATCTGCTGTCTCCACGATTTTGGAAAGCTGTTACCTCACAGGCCACCTGCATTTGTGTCTTTTGCCAAACTTCTGGGGAGTTCTGCATGCCTGTTTGCCCCTCAGAGAAGTGGGATCAAAGAGCAGGGATGCTGGAATTCGGAGGTTCTCCCAAATCCTGCTGAGAAATCCCTGCAGGCTGCAGAGCACCAGCTGGCCTGGGAGCTGGGAATGGCAGGGAATGGCCTGGGAATGGCAGGGAATGGCCTGGGAATGGCAGGGAATGGACTGGGAATGGTCTGGAAATGGCAGGAAATTTCCTGGCAATGGCAGGGAATGGCATGGAATGGCCTGGGAATGGCAGGAAATGGCATGGAATGGCAGGGAATGACCTGGGAATGGCAGGAAATTTCCTGGAAATAGCAGGGAATGGCAGGTTCAAGTGAGCACAAGGATTCCCAGCAGGAGCAAAACGCTTTGCTGTTCCATTTCAGCAGGGAAAAAGCAGCATGTCACTTGTCCCCACAGCATCCCAGCATTCCAGCCAGGCCCTTCATCCACATGGCTCCTAGCAGGAGGTCTGCAGGCCAGATTTGTTCTTTCACAACTCTTGACATAACCACTGCATGCCCTAAAATCCATGCCAGGAGAAGAATTGCTGGTTTTACCCTGAGTCTCCTGCTTCCAGCAGCATCCCCAGTCGCAGCAGATTGTTTTAAAAACATTAAAAATCTCCTTTCAGGGAGAACCCCCAAAATCTGGGGTTGGTCAGGGTGTGGGGTGAGGGGCTCTGGGCAGCCAGCTGGGCCCAGGCAAGTGCAGATGGAGTGACAGACATTGTCACTGCTGCAGAATTGTCACTGTGACCAGGCTGAATAAAACCCTAAATCCAGCAGGAATCCAGCACGGCCTGCAGCAAGGCTGGGAGGAGGCAGAGCACAGGGAATCCCCACACGGGAGGCAGTGAAAGGGTTTTAGTAAGGTCATGCCTGAAAAGAATATATCCTTGTTTTATTTCCAGGCTGGAGCTTTTGAATCAGTTCTGCCTGCGGAGGGAATACAGTGCTCTTGTGTGTGTCTGAACAAAGCCAGGCTGGGGCCATCTGTGCACCCCAGGGACAGCATTTTGGGGCTGGGGGCTTCAGCTCTGCCAGCAGCACCTCACAGGGAGCTTGGGGCACCCTGAGGAGGCAAGAAATGCCACAGAAATGGGGTTTGGGCCCAAAAATGGGGCTGACGGACTCAGCCATAGTGAAGGGGTTGGTCATTCATCCTGGTGACATCCTGTGGGACAGGCAGCCATGCAGAGCTCTGTCCCTTTCCCAGGGACATTGCAGGGATGTGGGGACATCTGGGGATGTGCAGGGACTCCTGGGGATCTGGCCATGCCCAGCTGTCCCCAAACCCAACCAGAAGCCCCACAGCTCCTCACTGCAGGGGGGATGGATGAGCATCCACGTGTGAGATTTCACCTCAGTGAATAGTAACTGTGGTGGGAATAAATCAAACCCACCTGGGCTGAGCTGATGAAGTCTCCAAACTCCAAGGGATTGGTAGTGATTTCTGCTCCTTGCTCTTGTGTTATCAATGCTATCAAAGAAAGAAGTGGTTTTAACAAAGTCCTACCAGCTGGCAGGCAGCCCTTGGGATTTGGGGTTTGACATGAGGCAAAGCCCACTGCATGGCCTCCCCAGCTCTGCCTGGCACAGGGGTTGGGAGGTTTTTCCCAGCTGGATTCCATCCTGGCTTGGTCCACAGTCCCTTCTGGAGTGAGGCTTCCCACTGCCAGCTTCGGGAAGGTGAGTTTGCTGTGTTGCTGCACAGGGAGAGGGGAGAAGGTGGGAGATGAGGGAAAGGAGGAAAATCCCAGTGTGTGTCTCCAGTGGTGCCCTCAGCACTGCAGAGGGGTGAAGGCTGGTGCTCTGCCATCCCAAAGCCACCCCATCCCTCCCCTGGCACAGGAAAGGATGGGCTGGGGGTCCCTGGGTGTCACCCCACGGAGGTGACACACCCCAAAGTGTCCCCACCTGGGGTGTCCTCCCTCCTGCACTGCTGCCTGGGGTTTTCCCAGCATCCCTGTGGCCAAGGGCTGCATTCTTCCCCCGGGAGGACCCAGCAGTTCTAGGATTACAGGAATGGGTGTTATGGCATCCCTGCCTTTCCCAGAGGTACAAGGGCTGCTCTGCTCAGCCTGGAATTAATTCCAATGTCAGTAATGTCACCCCCAGGATAATCCCCTGTGCAGATGCCCCAGAGATCCAGGTCGTGTGGAGGATCATCTGCTTTGCACATCCCAGCTGCTCTGGGCTGGGCAGGGACAGCAGCAGCATCCAGCCCCAGGGACACTTCCCTCCTGGAGCTGCTCTGCCAGGGCTGCTCCACCTCAGGATTTCCATTTCCTCTTCCCTCCTGCACAGCCCAGATTCCCTGCAGTGGAGGAGGAGAGCCAGTGCCCCTGTTGATGCAGAGGGGATCAATTCCTGAAGGTTCCTTTCTCTCCTGCAGTTTGCATCAGGAGCTGTGCTCACAAACCTGGCTCTGTCTGTGTGTGGGAATACATCCTTCCTGTGGGAAAACAGGAAAGTCTGAGCTGGAGCTGTGTCCAGTGCTCAGCAGCAGATGGGTGGTGTTGGAAGAGGGATAATTCAGAGCCATGGCCTTTTCTGTCACCTGCTTTGGCTCAGAGTTACAGATATTTGCAGCTGGGCTTGTAGAATCACAAAATCATGGAGTGGTTTGGGTTGAAAGGGATGCTCAGGACCATCTCATTCCTGGACCAACTAGTCCAGGTTGGTCCAAGCCCCAGTCAGCCTGGCCTTGAACCAGAGAGCTGGAGAGGGACTTGGGACAAGGGATGGAGGGACAGGACACAGGGAATGGCTTCCCACTGCCAGAGGGCAGGGAGAGATGGGAGATTGGGAAGGAATTCCTGGCTGTGAGGGTGGGGAGGCCCTGGAATAGAATTCCCAGAGAAGCTGTGGCTGCCCCTGGATCCCTGGAAGTGTCCAAGGCCAGCCCCTCCAGGATCCCAGGACACAAGGACCATTCCCTCCAGGATCCCAGGACATGGCACTGTCTGACCCCTGAGTCCCAAGGCACAGATTCAACTCCTGCTTTCTTCCCAGAGGCAGCCCTGAATCCAAAAGTCAGGCTCTCATGACTGGAGCCAAAAGCCAATTAGCAGCAGTTTAGCTTCATCAACTTGCTGACTGAATGCAAGTCTTAATTAAACATCCCATTTTAATTAGTCAGGCAGCACGGACAGGGAGCTGGCCTCAAGATTTCAAAGGCTGCAGGTCCTGTGCTTTAATTAAAATAAAAACTCGCTTGGGTTCAACTCCAGCATCTGTGACAGCTCCTCTTGTGTGGAGAGCAGGAGCAGAGCAGCTGGAACAGCACCTTTCCCTGCCATGGTGTTCCTCCCCCTTTTACTTCCATATGGATGCTCCAGTGGAAGAACTGGCTGGGAGATGACTTGGTTGGAAGGAGAGAAGCAGCAGCTGCTGGTTGCAATGTTTGGGGTGTCAGAGCAGGTCCTGGGCTCTTGCTGTGATGCCAGGAGCTCTTTTGGGATGAGTTTTGGTGGGTTTGGTGTTGGTTGACAGCAGCTGAATGTGAGCCCAGGTGGTCAGGAAGGCCAAGGGCAGCTGGCTTGTGGCAGCCCCAGTGTGGCCACAAGAGCAGGTAGGTGACTGTCCCCTTCAAGCCAGAGGGGATCAGGCTCTGCTGCCAGGGAACAGGGACAGGACGAGGGGAAACAGCCTCAAGCTGCACCAAGGGAGGTTTAGACTGGATATTTGGAAAAATTTCTTCATGAGAAGGGTGGTCAGGCATTGGAACAGCTGCCCAGGGCAGTGCTGAGTCCCCATCCTGGAGGGATCTAAAAGCCACGTGGATGTGGCACTTTGGGGACATGGTCAGTGGTGGCCCTGGCAGTGTTTGGGGAATGGTTGGACTGTGATCTCAGAGAGCTTTTCCAACCTGAACAATTAGTGATTTTATGATGCTGCCTGGTGCCAGAGCCCCTGGGTGAGCTGGGGTTTGAAATGGGAGCAACTTCCTCACCCTTGCTGGTGCCCAACACTCATGAACTCGAGGCTTTTGAGCCAGATGGAGTTGTCACACCCATCCAGCCCCCAGTGTCCCCAAAACACCAACCCCAGCTCCCTCCTCACCTCGAGGTCAGGCGGCTGAGCTCCAGCACCGGCAGCTGGCTTGTACAGGAGGAGAACCAGAGCAGTTCCGAGGATGCTGAGTTCAAATGATGCTTTTCTCTGGTTCTTGGAGCCTGCTCAGCCCTCCTGAGCCCTCAGCCTTCTGCACCGGCTGCTCTCATCCCTGTGCTGGGACAAGGGAGAGTCAGAGAGTGACAGAAATCCCTTTGTCAGCCGTGCCTGGGAAGGAGGAGGGTTCTGGAGCTATTAGGGAGCACAAAGAGGGGACAGATTCTCTCCTAAGTGCTCTGGGGACAGAGATTTAAATGCTTAGCTCCCATTAATGCTAATGTGAATCACAGAGGTCTCTTCTTACTTGCCTTGGAACGAGAGCAGTGAAAACAAGAGGGCAGCTTGCCGCAAAGAACAAATTCCCTTGATTTTAAGGCGCCGATAAATGGGATTTTTCTTCATTTCACACTCATTAATTCTCCTGCCTGTGCTGTTGGAGGGTTTGGACTCAGCTCCACTCCAGCATGTGAGAGCTGCCTGGCCCTGTGGATGATCCCCTGGATGCTGTCCCCAGAGCAGGGTTCCTGACCCCAAAAAGCCACCGTGATTTTGTTGTCACACGGAGATGGAAAGTGCAACATTCCAGGTTTTTGCAGAGAGGGGAAATCCTTCCAGCGTGTGTCAGAAATATTAACAGCTTTTGTTTCCTGTGGAGGACTCACTCCAGGGCCTAAAGGAGCTCCAGGAGAGCTGGAGAGGGACTGGGGACAAGGGATGGAGGGACAGGACACAGGGAACGGCTTGCAGGGATGGAGGGCAGGGAGAGGTGGGATATTGGGAAGGAATTTTTGGCTGTGAGGGTGGGGAGGCCCTGGAATAGAATTCCCAGAGAAGCTGTGACTGCCCCTGGATCCCTGGAAGTGTCCAAGGCCAGGTTGAGGGGACTTGGAGCAGCCTGGGATGGTGGGAGGTATCCATGGAAAGGGGTTTGAACAAGGTTGGTTTTGAGGTTCCTTCCAACCCAAACCATTCCAGGATTCTCTAACCCCCTGAGTCTCCCCCTCCTGCTCCCTCCACGTGGATCACACACTTGTGGGAATGCTGTCATTCCTCCATCAGTGTCTGGTGATTCAATCCTTCCCAGGGGTGTCAGACCCACTAAAGCCTGGCTTTGCCCCTGCAGGAATTTCAGACCTCCTCAGTCGTTAATTCCTCCCCTCAGCCTGTGGTTATTCACAGGAGAACAGCCACCAGCAGGACTTTGCTTTTCCATGGCACTCAGTTATGCATCCCACTGTCAGAGCCCTGGGTGAATCCACCCCAGAATTCCTGCAGATCCCATTGGTGCATGGCATTAATTAACCTTAATTAACAGGCTAATGATGTTTCCCAGCCCCCAGCAGGGTCACTCTGGCTGTGAGCAGCAGGGACAGCCGGGCAGGTGTTGGTTTCAAAGGGAATCACCCCAGGAATGTGTTCCCACTCCAGGAGAGCCTCAGTGTGAGAGGAACCCACCCTGGAGATGGGAACGAATCTCCTGCTGGTGGAAAGCCACACCTTGCAGCTCTTGTGTCCCCTGAGGCACCTCTGGCCACCCATACATGGGAACAGGCCTTAAAATGATGGGAAAATTACACTTTCCAGACTAGATAATGCCCCTCATTCGCTGGCACTGGAGGCATCAAAAATCCTGAGAGCAGAGGGGAAGGGCTGAGCTGAGCAGGGATGCAGTGAGACCTCAGGGAGGGATGCTCTGAGCTGCTGATCCATCTTTTTTGGAAGCTCCAAGCTTTCTGCACCCACAGGAGCTTTTGTGCTGCGAGTTTGGGGGTGCCTGGGGTGAAGGAACTTCAGTGGACAGAACCCACAGGCACCACAGAGCTCTTAGGAAATTTTAAGCCCACTTTTAAAAAGCTTTCCCATTAGGAAAGCCTCAAAGAATTACGTTGATCTAAAGATCCCCTTTGTGAAATTCATGTTAATGGAGGGAAAAAAAAAAGCCTTCTAAAGACTTTAAAGATAAAAAAAACAAACCAACCCAACATGCTGCAATTTTAATGAGGAGCTTGTAAACATCACCAACCCCTGCTGATTTTTTCCATTAATTATCAGGGACCAGCAGCAAAACAGCTCTCAGCAAAACACCTTGCTGGGCTTAGGGCATCTTCCCAAATCCAGGGGGGCTGCAGCCGTGCATGGGCTGTGGAGGGAGATGGAGGCTTTGCAAGAGGCACAGGGAAGGGACAAGGCAGGGCTGGGCTGTCCCTGCAGGGCTCTGACCTTGGCTGGGGAGGGAGGAGGGTTGGGGGAACCTGCTGAGCTGACTTAGCAATCCCGTTTTTATTAGAGATGCATTGGCTGATTAGCTCCACATCCTAACGACTGGGGCAAGATAAATCACAGAGGAAATGCAGGAACCACTCGGGGGAGATTAACTTCTCCTGGGGGAGCTGCAGCAGTGAGGTCATTTGCTGGGCTGTTATTTTCTGGGCCGTTAAAGGGTTGCCACGGCTCTCCTCGAGAGCAATGTGGGGTTTTTTCTTGATTTCAGCCCCACAGCATCTCAGCAGAGCCTTTTTCCCATCTCCCACTCTGCCATCCAGGGGTGCCAGCCCGCTGTCTGAGCCCAGGCACAGTAGGTTTTTGGAGATTTGGGGACATCAGCCACCTTGCCAGCTCCCTTCTGTGTCTGCCACGAGGAAAGCTCACCCCTCAAAACCCACGGGGTGTTTGCAGCTGATTTGCAGCCCACAAAAGAGGCAAAATCTCTCCCAGAGGGAAATTGGTGAGGGTGATTTGCCCAGCTCTTGAGATAATCATTCCTGCTGGAATCACAGCAAAAGGGGAAGATGGGGAAGATTCCTGAGTGTTGGGAAAGTGCCGTGAAAATGAAAAAGCATTTGATGAACATAATGATTGTTATTAGCACGTTCTGCTCAGCTCAGGGCAGGCTGTGGGGTTGTGTTCCCACTCCAGAGGGAGAAGGAACACTCAGAATTTTGCAGGAACACCCTGCTTTGCCTTCATTTTCAGGAGGGTTTGGGTGGTTTTCAGTCTGGCTCAGGTGGCCTGTGTTCCCAGCAGACATGGGTCAGATCCTGCAGGATTTTTGGTGATTCCCTGGAGGATATGAATCATGGGGAGGGAGCAAATGGCTCACTGTGAGATCCAGGTGGATGTGGCTTGTCTCTGATCATCCAGGGAAGCCTGGGGAGGAGGAGGGCATTGAATATCTGCTCCCAAAGCCAGGGAATCCATGGTGATGGCTAATCCTCCTCCTCTCCTCACTCTCAGGCACACACCTTGGAGAGATGCTGAAGGCAATGCTGGGCAAATCCCAGCCCCAATCCCCCACTTATCCAGGATAATGGAAAAGTTCTGGACATAGAAATGACCTTCCTCTTTGTGTTTTTTCTGCAGAGCCAGCTTTCCCAGGCCCTCAATGGTTTGTCAGACAGAGCCAAGGAGGCAAAGGAGTTCCTGGTCCAGCTTCGCAACATGGTGCAGCAAATCCAGGTAACTGTGACTGCTGGCTGAGAAACAACCTCTTCCCACCAGGATGAGCCATCCTCAGTCCCTTTGGTGCCTTACTGACTGGTAAAAATATGAGGCAGACGCTGCAGTATAGGGAAAAATGGTGTTATCTTGATTTTTAATAAATTTTAGGTGCTTAACTCGTGAAAGGTGGAAACACACCAAGATGTATACAAATTTATGGACCTCACAAATTAAGCATATCTACCTAAAATCCCCCAACAAGAAACTTAACAAATGAAGTGATTGTCCCCCTATTCTAATTAACCCCCCTAAATGAGACTACAGCCTGGTTTACAAAAATATGTTCCAGAGAGGAGCCTCTAGTTCTGAGATAGTATGAATGTTTGGTCTTTCTACTTTGCCAGACCCCCAAACCAAGCTAAATATCAATAAATAAACATGTGGGGCTAAAGTACAAGCAGTGTGTATAGAGGGTACAGGGAAAGAGAAAGGGTATAAAAATGTATAAAAAGAAAAGACAAACATCATCAGGCATCACCTTCTCCCAGGTGAAGGAGGGAGAGTTCCTTTGCTCTCCCAAAGGAACCCACACCTCACTTGCCATATTATTATTATATTTCCATATTCCATGGCATGGTGGAGGCAGCAGCAGAGTCCTCAGCCCTTCCCATCCCTGCCATGGGTAGATCCAAAGCTGTTCCTCACCTCAGCACCATGTTTTCCACCATCCAAGGCCGTGAGCATCCCATGGGTGATGCTGTGGATTCCTCAGTGGCAGTGCTGCAGCTGCACACGCAAAAATAACCCCTGTGGCATCATTGAAATGGAAAATCCAGCTTTCCAGCTGGGCTGGGGATGTTCCCAGGGCTGTGACTGCCTCTGTGCCCCACAGGAGAACAGTGTGGAGTTCGAGGCCTGCCTGGTGGCTCAGTGTGATGCTCTCATCGATGCCCTCAACAGAAGGAAAGCCCAGCTGCTCTCCAGGGTCAACAAGGAGCATGAGCACAAGCTGAAGGTGAGCCTGGCTGCTCAGAGAGCTCCTGCAGGGGTGGCTCTGGGTGGGCATGAGGACTGGGAGGCTGTTGGTTGGGGACATCACTGGGAAGCCATTCCTTTTCCACAGGAATTCCATCTTGCAGATGCCCAACCTGCTCCCAGCATGTCCCTGAGCGAAGTGTTGTTTCCTCCAGGTGGTTCCCACTGATTTATTCCATTATTGGGTTCATTTCTAGTCCTTAGGTCAGCAGAGCCATGTGTTCAGCGTGGGAAATGACTTTGTTCACATCTCGTGTTGCTCCCAAGCTTCTGGAATGATCCTGCAGGATGTTGAGTGCTTGTAACTTCTGCTGGAGTCCTGGGTCACTCAGTGTCACCAGGAGCAGGACTGACTGTCATTCCTGTGCTTTCATGGCCTCGGGGTGGTGGTGGCAGTGAGATCTTTGGTGTTGGGGGAGCAGAGGTGCAGCTCAGGGGGAGTTCCTGGTTTGTGTCATCCCCACACCACATCTTTCCAGCTGATTTGGGGCTGGGAAGGGAAGGAAAGGAGCAGAGGAACAGGTGTGGCCATGCCCAGGATTTTTTTGGACAAGGGGGTTGCACCCTGGCCATCAGGGATGTGTCCAGCTGAGGGGTGTTACTCCCACACTGGTGACTCCAGGGTCTCTCTCCCGTGGTCATTTCAGTGTTCTGCTTGTGTCTCTTGACCTTGCTTTGGGCCACCCAGGAGGCTGCCAGGGGGGATTTCTGGACCTGCCCAAAATGAGGGAGGAGACCACCAGTCCTCTCTGCATGCAGACCATGGGCAGCACGAGGGCATTTCCACGAGGAGAGGGACAATAGCAGCTTTGTGGGGCCAAGGCCACCATCAGAGCTCATTCCCAGCAACAAAGCACAGCCCCAAACAGCCACAGCACACAGGGGACCCCCACTGCCTGGGGGGCTCCCTTTCCCCATCCCCTTCAGGCCATGGTTAATTAAACTCTCACAAAGCCAGGCTGCACAAAGCGATTTCCCTGCTCAGCACAACCCAGAGCCCTTTGGCTGGAGGAGTGGATCTGATCCTACTGTTCCTGTGCTGTCCATGGATCTGATCCCATTGCTCCTATCCATGGATCTGATCCCACTGTTCCTGTCCTATCCATGGATCTAATCCCACTGCTTGTTCCTGTGCTGTCCAGGGATCTGATCCCACTGCTTGTTCCTATCCATGGATCTGATCCCACTGCTCCTGTTCTATGGCCTCCATCCCACCCCCATCCACCCTCGTTATCAGCTGGCCTTTGTCACCAGCCAGGCCTGGCCCTTAAAACAAGAAAGAGCCCCTGGGTTTCAGGCTGGACTCTTAAAACTTTTTCCTCATCTGATCTGAACTTCCCCTGGAGTGGATGAGGCTGCAGTGATTTACCCTCACTCTGAGATGACCCTGGGCCCATTTCCATCTGCAGATAACCAAGAGGTCACCTCCTGGCCTGTGCTTGATGGGAGTTGGGAGCCAGGGTGAGTCCTGCAGGACTGTGGGGCTTGTCCTGGGTGATGTTCACATCAGCACGGGACAGTTTGGGCCATTGACCTGCACTGGGAGCTTCACCCCTTCCCACAGGAGACCAGTCCAGAGCCTTGAACCTGTCCTGTGTGTCCACTTGTCACTGTCCTGTCCTGGAGCATCTCAGCTGAGTGGACAGGGTGACCAGTGAGCCTTGGCAGTGCCAGGGAGCCCTTTCAGATCCACGCTGGCACAGAGCCTCAGTGTCCTGGCTCCTGCCCTGGAGCTGCTGCTCCTGCCCAGTGGGATGTTTGCCATCCTGGCACCGTGGGAGGAGCAGGAGAGGCCCAGGGGGACACAGCTTGCCCTGGCATGGGGCCACAGTTGCCTCTCGGGACACAGCCCAATCCCAAATTCCCATCTCTGGGGGGGTTGGGGTCAGCCTGGCTTTGGGACTGTCCTGCTTTGTCCTGACACACATTCCCTGGAGGCAGGCACAAATCCAGGCCTGACTCTGGGCCAGCACTAATTACTCCAGAGCAGGGAGAGCTTTGTGAGGACAAACTGAGAAGGGACATCTCCCTGCCTTTCTCCAGCCTCCCACTGCACTCTAAATTGAAAACCTGGGCTTTGAAAAGCAACATCTGGAGGAGCAGTGTGGCCCTGGGCCTGCTCCAGCTGCAGGACACACCTCCTTGGCTGTCCCCTTGTTGCCATCCTGGTTTCCAAAGGAGCAGGGTGGTCTTTCCTGCAGCACAGGCAGGGCAATGAGAGACTTCCCAGGAGGAAATCTCTCCTCAGCCTGAGCTCTGAGTGCACCTCCTTCAGCTCTCAGCATTATGGACCATTCCAGTCGTTTTCCAGCCTTCAGGCTGTGATTTTGCTCCATGATTTCTCCAGGCTGGCTTTGCCTGCAGACCACAAACAGCATTTGCCACATTTCCCAGGAGAGCAAATTCCACAGGAAACACTCACCAAGGGCTGCTGTCCTTGGCTCTGCATCCCCAGAGGTGAAATGCTGCTTCTGCACAGGTCACAGCCAGGGTTTTCCAGGGGTTCCCTGCTGGATCAGGTTGCTGGTGGTGGTGATGCAGCAGCTCTGCTTTTCCCAGCTCCAGCCTGAGCCCCTCTCTCGAATCACCATGGAAACATCCACCTGGAAAGCTCTGGCTGTGGGATTCAGCACAATCAAACCTTGCCAGGGTCTCTCCTGGTAATATTTCCATCTGGGATTTTTCCATCTGTGGTGAAGCACAGCACCCTCCATCCCCTGCAGGTCACCCAGGGTGGGGACAGTCCCAGCAGGGCTCACCCCAGGCACTGGGAAGGTTGAGTGCTTTGAAACCCTGTCATCCACCCAAGTCCTAAAAAGAGGAGGAAGACACTTAAGTAGAGCCAAATGTAGATGTTGTTGCCTTCTAGGAGCTGAATTAAAATGTAAATTGTAGTTCATGTCATCTCACAGGGAAGAAAAGCTCTTGAAAGACCTATTTTAAGGTCGTGGGGAACTGCTGTGAGTGCACACAAATCCCTTTTTGTAGGCTGGAATTAGCAGCCAGATTCTGGCTGTTGCTTTATTTAGCACCTAGAGGGGGAAAAAGTGGTATTTGGTCAAAATGACCACAAACAAAATGTATGGAGCTTCCCAAATCCCCTCAAAATCTGAACCACTGAGGAGCCAGGCTCTCCACAACTCCCTGACAGGAGGTTTGAGGTGGGTTGGGATCAAGATCTTCTCCTAGATAACAGCCAGGACAAAGGGAAACAGGCTCAAGTTGGTCAATGGGAGATGTAGATTGGATATTAGGGGAAATTTCTTCATGGAAAGGGTTGTCCAGCCTTGGAACAGCCTGCCCAGGGCAGCAGTGGGATCACCATCCCTGGGTGTGTTCCAAACCCATGTAGATGTGCCAAGTTTTCCTGGGAATGTGGTGAATCCTGTGAGTCCTTTGAGGCCTCCAGAGGCTTCCTGTCAGCCTCCTGCTGGAGTCCAGGGCTTGAGGAACTCCCAGACTTCCCTTCCAGCTCTCTTCATCGAGAAACTCTTCATTACTGGGCTAACAGGGAGCTCCCAGGGAGCAGAAATCCCTCATGCATGAGGAGAATCCCAGGATGCTTAAGGCTGCTTGGAAAACTTTTTGGCATCACTGACCCTGCTGGGTTAAGACCAGGTCTTTAAAAGTGTGAGAGATGTTCATGTCTGATTTCTCAAACCTTTAATTTCACTAATCAAAGTGACTAAAGGGGTCTTTCTGTCCTGTCTGCATCCCATTTCTCCTTTAAAGCCACAAAACCCCACTAGGTCCCAACCAAAGGTCCCTCTTTTTGCCTTAAAGACACCTTGGTGCTGGTGAAGGCAACATAGATTTCACCTTTTAGCTTTTGTGCTGCAATTAAAACGCTGTTTTATGCCCTGATTCTCCAGATGGATGATGCTGGATCCCTGAGGAGATCCCAGAGTTGGAGAAGGGCTGGGACAGAGCTGCAGCTTTGGGTTCATCTGGATCAGACTGCCCTGGGCTGCCTCCCAGGGAGTTTGGAGTGTTTCCAATGCTGGAGACTCCCCAGCCTCTTTCTTCTGGTCTTTGACCACCGTTATAGAAAAAGAAAAAAAGCTTTTATTATGTGCTCACCCAGCAAATGGTGTTTCCTGGAGCATTTGCCTGGCTGGAGGGAGCAGATGGCAATTCTGCTGCAAATACTTGGAAAGCTCCAGCTCGGGCAGGGAGAGGTTCACAAATTCATTAGCCTGGGCAAACCAGACAGAGATTTAAGCTGCAAAGAAGATAAGAAGATTGTTTTAGCAATCCCATCTTTGCTGCCTTCCTGCTGGCACGTGCATTTCCCCACAGAGGGGTCTCATGTGAGCCAAGGATGTGGCTTTTCCAGGCATTCCAGGCGGGATTCCCACTTGCCCAGCAGGCAGGGAATGCAAAACCTGGCTCTGGCTTGCTTGGGACAGTCAGGATGTGCTCTGACAGCAAGGTTGGACCCCACAGATTGGTTTTATCTCCTGCTCTGCAGCTGGGAGATCCAACACCCACCCAGCCAACACCCTTCCAGGGCAGGACAGCCCTCAGCCTCTCTCCCTGAGCAGGAGAGATCAGGTGAAGCCAAAAGGCTGTTTTGAACCCTCTCTGCACCTTCTGGATCTGAAGGGCTGAGCATCCCTGCTGGGGAAGGAAATCCAGGGGCTTGTCCTCTTTCAGGAAGGTCAGTGTAGGAGTTGGATCTCCAGGAGCAGCTGTTGGCTCTGCTTTGTCCTTACAGGACCTGAGGGGGCTCAGCAGAGCTGGAGAGGGATTTGGGATAAGGGATGGAGGGACAGGACACAGGGAATGGCTTCCCACTGCCAGAGGGCAGGGAGAGATGGGATACTGGGGAGGAATTCCTGGCTGGGAGGGTGGTGAGGCCCTGGAATAGAATTCCCAGAGAAGCTGTGGCTGCCCCTGGATCCCTGGAAATGTCCAAGGCCAGGCTGGACAGGGCTTGGAGCAACCTGGGACAGTGGAAGGTGTCCCTGCCCATGGCAGGGGGTTGGATTGGATGGGATTTAAGATCCCTTTCAGCCCAAACCATTCTGGAATTCTGTGATTCACCACCAGCCATTCTGGTGCACTCAGGTGTTAGAAACTGGCACTGAATGAATCCTCCCCTCTAATGACAGCGTTTGAGGCCAAAACCAGCATGTGCAGCTCCTGCTGCACAAAAGCTCCATCTCAGAGCCATCCAGCAGCTCCACAAGGCTCTGGACAATGTCCTGGTCCAGAGGAGCAATCTGGGAGCTCCCTCTGCTGCCTTGTCCACCCTGCACGTGGGGTGCACTGGCTGCACCCCTCCCTGGCTCCCGGGCTGCTCCAGCCTCCCTCTGCCACAGCCTGGAAACAGCAGGATTGCTAAAAGCAGCAAGGAATGGCTGCTCCTTAAAAATCTGGAGAGTGTTTAATGACATTTCACAGAGCAGTGATGTTGTCCCCAATCTCCCAGGGAACAGGACGAAAGGAAACATCCTCAAGATGCACCAGGGGAGGTTTAGATTGGATATTAGGAGGAATTTCTGCGTGGAAAGGAGTGTCCAGCCCTGGCACAGGCTGCTCAGGAGCCTCCATCCCTGGAGGGATTTAATATCCATGTGGCTGTGGCACTTGGGGACATGGTCAGTGGTGGCCTTGGCAGTGCTGGGGGAGCAGTTGGCCTCGATGGTCTTAGAGAGCTTTTCCAACCTTAATGAATCTGTGCTTCTAAGCTGCAAGACTGGTAATTCTTTTCTTCCTGCTAGGTGATTAAGTAGAGGTGATTAAATTTTAATTAACCAACACCTGATGGCATTGATTGCCCTGCAGGATCCCTCGAAGCCCAGGTTCCTTCAGTGATGTTTCCTTTCCCCTTCCCACCCCTCAGACAGGGATGCTGGCAGGAGGAGCAGCTCTCCAGCCCAGGGTGGACATCCAAGAGCTGCTGTGCCTGTGGGGCTGCAGGCACTGAGCTGCCAGGAATGTCCATCCCTGTTTATTGCAGCTTTTCCCATCCCAAAGCTCATCCTTGCTGTAACACTCCATGGAGCTGCACAGTTTTGTTCAGTGCTAGAGGAGAACTTTGCACAGCTTTTTAAAGCTCTTCCAGGAGTAGAAAATAAAAAATCTTCCATGAGCACTTGAGAGTGTTGCTCTAAGAATAAAATCTCTCTTCCTGAGCTGAGCTGCCAGTCTTCCTCAGCAGAAATCCTGCATCTGCAGGGTTCAGGGTGAAGGAGCAGCCAGCCTTCCAATAAATCCTTGTGGCCTCCAGGCTGAGCCCTCTCCTTCCTCTTGTGCTTCAGGGAAGGTCAGCAGAGCTCTCAGGCACCAGTGAACCACACATTTGTGCTCCTCTGCTGGGATGCTGGAATGTGATCCCTTGGGGAATCATTTATTTATTTAATCAGTAAGATTTATTTATTTATCTCCTCTCCCTGGCACTTCTCTCCCTCAGAGCTCATCCCCAGGCAGTGGGGAAAGCAAGGGAATTCTGCAGCGTGGTCCATCTGAGCATCTCAAACAGATCCTTAGGGATGAGGCTGTGCTCATTCCTCTGGGAAACAGCAGCTCCAGGGTCACTCCTCACCCTGGACTGATGGGTGCAGCTGCCCCAGAGCCAACCCCACAGCCTGACTGCATCCCAGGCATGGACAGGGCAGCTGTGGATCTATGGAAGTTGGAATTTGCTCTGCATGGAGCTCACAAATCGCCATTTGGAAGCTTAATTAATGGAGCTGCCCTCCTGCTTTGAATAATTAGGTGTGTTAATGATTTTGAGCTAAACAAAGCATGTTGGAACAGGCTGGCCAGAGAAGCTGTGGCTGCCCCTGGATCCCTGGAATTGTCCAAAGCCAGGCTGGATGGAGCTTGGAGCAACCTGGGATAGTGGAAGGTGTCCCTGCTCGTGGCAGGGGGTGGAACAAGATTGATTTGGGTTGAAAGGGACCTTAAAAACTTCCTGGGTTTCTACATTGTTGTTCACCAGGTTTTGAAAGATCTGCAATCTTTCTGTGAGTCTCAGCCAGTTCTGCTGAGTTCTGGAACCTTTCTGTGAGTCTGAGATCTGTGAGTCTCGGCCACTTCTGCCTCTCCCTGTCCCCTTGAGTCCCTGCCACCCTGCTCTCCTTGTCCCCTGGCAGGTGGTGAGGGACCAGATCTCCCACTGCACGGTGAAGCTGCGGCAGACCACGGGGCTGATGGAATATTGCCTGGAGGTCATCAAGGAGAACGACCCCAGCGGCTTCCTGCAGGTGGGTGTGGAGCTGGGAAAGGGCAGTGCAGCAGGGGTGTGGGCAGAAATGGCCCCAAAAAATCAGTTCTGATCACCTCCAGGATCAGGATCAGGGCAGGGATGTTGCTGGAAGAGGTGGTGTCTCCCTGGAGCAGGGATTAGAGACCAACAGCCAGCCCCTGGGAGATGTATCCACCATTCATCCCTGGGCTTCCTTTGGAGCTAAACCCTTCCATCAAACACTCCAGGGTTGCCTCTTCCAGCTGAGCCTGCAGCAAAGAGCAACGTTCAAACCAGGTGTCACATCCCTGGGAAGGGGGACAGCAGGGTGGGGACAAAGCATGGGACACATCCCCTGGTGGCTCAGGCTGCTCCCTCCCCTGCAGATCTCGGATGCTCTCATCAGGAGGGTTCACCTGACCGAGGAGCAGTGGGGAAAGGGAACTCTCACCCCCCGCATGACCACCGACTTCGACCTGAACCTCGACAATGCCCCTCTGCTCCAGTCCATCCACCAGCTGGACTTTGTGCAGATGAAAGGTAAGGATCTTTCCAGTGCCTCTGCAAAAGGTAAAAATCTTTCCAGTGCCTCTCCCAGGGCCCAGCTCTGCTCGTGCTGGGAGTTTCCATGCAGCTCATCCCAGGGCAAAGGGAAGGAAAGGAGAGTTTTTCATCTTTTCCCAGCAAGGTTGGGCACTCCAGAATAACCTCAGAGTTATCCTTGAGCACCTTTGTGCCAGAGCAGGGTGTCAGGAGCTTGGCTTTGCCTGGAAAAACACTCTCAGTGCATTAAAAAGTGCTCTGAAAAAGTTACTAGGGCGTTAAAAAGTGCTCTGCAGGTTGGGAGCTCTCTTTTGGGAGCAGCACGAGGCTCTTCCCAAACCTCTCCTCACTCCCCCACGCTGAGCAGCATCTGTCACAGAGCAGATGTCCCTCCAAACAGAGAACCAGGTCACTTAGCCTGGGCTCTGCCCTCCCTCTCCTCACCTCGGGGTTGGTTTAGACCTTCATTTCGGCTTTAATTCCCTCCCCATGCCCTCTGTGCTCCCTCTCCTGTCCCACCAAGAGCTGCTGCAGCCCAGGAGCAATTTGGGATTTATCAAACCCAGGGAAGCTGACAAAGATTCCTGGAGGAAGAGCCACCAGCTGCAGGTCTGGCACTGCTCCCCATTCCCATCCCGGGTGGAATTCCTGGCCCAGGAGCTGTTTGCACACCCCAGGGTGTCTCAGTGGCCAGGGAGAGGAGGGATGTTGTCACCACAAGGAGCATCCTCAGCTGATGGCCCTGCTGGTGCTGGTAGCAGTGAGGAGTTGCTCCTGCTCACTCATCGTTAGCCAGGCTGTTAATTTGAAATGTCAGGAATATTTTTGGCTAGCAAACCCAGGGAGGGCTGAGTTGCTGTTTAACGTTCCTGTGTTCCTGCCCTCCCTTCCTCCAGTGTAGCCCAGAGGGTTATTTTTAATTAATAGGAGCAAATCTGCTGCTGGTTCAGCCGCCCACCCTCCTCTTACCATCTCCCTCCTCCTCCTCCCAGCTCGCCCTCACTGTGGAAATCAGTTATTGGTTTTGTAGACCTGCAGAAGGTCAGGTTTGGATCCCAAATCTGTGTCACAGCTCCAGGGGAGGGAGGGCAACACCTGAGGTGTGGATAAAGAGCAGGTGAGCAATTTGGGGGCTTTCCACACCCACTGCCAGCCCAGGAGGTGGAGGAGTCACAGAGGGTGAATGCTGAGCCTCTGCCAGCAAATCCAGCTTTCCTGTCCCAGCCATCCATGGCTCCTCTCCATCTTGTCTGGATTCTCCATGTCCATGTCCACTGGCTCTTGTCACTCTGGGCAGTGAGGATGAGGATGGTGACGAGCAGCTCTGTGGAGAGATGTGACAGAGGACATCTCCCTGTCACACTGTCACTCTCCCCATACTTTTCAGAGCAGGATGGGTGATCATCCATCTGGAGATGACCAAACACAGCAGGAAGAGCCCTGGCAGTCCTTTCTGTCAGCTGATGGGAGCCAAAGGGGATACTCAGCCTGCCCAGTTTTGTTGCAGTGAATTTATTGGCTAAATAAGCAGGGCTGTAGGTAAGTGCAGACTCAAAGTTCTGCAGAAGCTGTGGGAGAACATCCCAGGTTTGGGACTGGCTGCATGAAGGCTCCAGGCAGCTCAAAACAGATGCATTGTGCTGCCATACTTCTCCAAAATTAATCAGAAAATGGGAATAAAGCAGGCTGAGAGGGGTGTGGGAATTTGGTGGAGCTCGGTGGGAGAACAATCCTTTCTCCTTCCTCCCTCACACCAGGGCAATAAACACACCCTGCACCCCCCTGCAGTCCCCGCAGCCAGGGTTGCACTAATTACACTAATTGGTGATTAGTCTCCTCCCCAGTGCCGGCCCCGCCGATCCTGCAGCTGGAGGAGTGCTGCACCCACAACAACAGTGCCACCCTGTCCTGGAAGCAGCCACCTCTGTCCACGGTGCAGGTGGAGGGATACATCCTGGAGCTGGACGATGGCAACGGTGGCCAGTTCAGGGTACGTGCTGGGAGCCACTCCTGCTGGGGAGGGGATGCTCCTTCCTCCAGGGGTTCCCTGCCATCAGCTGAGCACAGAATTCGTCCTCAGAGTTTTTTGCAAGTCCTCTCTTCCCTGCTGAAGTCCCCAGGGAGGCTGATGGTGCAGAGAAGCTGAGGGGTTTTGGGGAACCCAAAAAAGGGTGATTTGAGGGGTGCAAATTCCATTCCGGTGGCCAATATGGCTTGGAAACACAAGGAACACCTTTGAAGCTCTCGTTGCCCAGACAAGCTGTGGCTGCCCCTGGAAGTGTCCAAGGTCAGGTTGGATGGGGCTTGGATCAGCCTGGGATAGTGGAAGGTGTTCTTGCCCACAGCAGGGGATTGGAGCAAGATGATCTTCAAGGTCCCTTCCAACCCAAACCATTCCATGATTCCATGAAGCTCCATATTTTTAGGTTGCTGAATATTCCATGCCAGGTATGCTAATTGCCATGAAAGCTTCATGGTTTGCCAGCTGCCAGCAAGCAGAGGTGTTTAAGGCCTGAGGGTTTTTAAATTGCTGTAATTACACAATTAAAATATGATTTTTCCCTGATCCGACACGCTGATTATTATCCTGGCGTGTTCACATCCACTGAGGGCAGGCACAGGGACCAAGCCCATTGCACTCTGAATTTATCCCCAAGGAGCTCAGGCAGGCAGAAGGCAGAGCAGAGTTGAGGTGAAGGAGAGCTGACATGGGTGGGGATGGATGGAGAAGGGAGGAGGCTGGGTGTGGGGAGGGCAAGGTCAGTGCTTGCCTCTGGTAATATTTCTTCCCAATCTCCCATCTCTCCCTGCCCTCTGGCACTGGGAAGCCATTCCCTGTGTCCTGTCCCTCCATCCCTTGTCCCCAGTCCCTCTCCAGCTCTCCTGGAGCTCCTTTAGGCCCTGGCAGGAGCTCTGAGCTCTCCCTGGAGCTTCTCTTCTCCAGGTGAACATTCCCAGCTCTCCCAGCCTGGCTCCAGAGCAGAGGAGCACTCTGAGCATCTCTGGTCTCCTCTGGACTCTCTCCAGCAGCTCCACATCCTCCTGATGCTGGGAGCCCCAGAGCTAGAGGCAGAGCTGCAGGTGGGATCTCACCTGAGCAGAGCAGAGGGGCAGAATCTCCCTCACCTCCTGCTGCTGCTGCTGCCCAAAGCAGTGCCAGGGAGCAAATCCCATTTTGCTCAGCTTCAGCCCCACCCAGCCCTCCTCAGGACACAGAGTAGGGTGGAATGCTGTGCATCCCAAGCCCCTGGAGAGCTGCTCTCCCTGTGTTTCCCTGACTGTGGTTGCCTTGCAGGAGGTGTACGTGGGCAAGGAGACCATGTGCACGGTGGATGGGCTGCACTTCAACAGCACCTACAGCGCCCGTGTCAAGGCCTTCAACAAGTCAGGAGTCAGCCCTTACAGCAAGACCCTGGTGCTCCAGACCTCCGAGGGTAAGGAATTCCAGAGGATCCCACATGGCTCAGGACACCCTGGCCCTCCCTGAGTAGAGGGGGAAAGTTGTGTCAGGAGTTTCCCAATCCCTGCAGGAATGCCAGCACTGACTGGAGGGGCAAAGTTGTGTCAGGAGCCTCCAGCAGTGCCAGAATTTCCCTCTCAGCCCTTTCCCTTGCACAGGATGCTCTTTTGGGGAGGCACAGGGAGAGCTGTTCAGATTTGGGGTTCTGTGACACAGATGGTGTCAGTGGTCCCGTTTAAAGCAAAGCACTGCCAGCATTGCTCCCGAGGGCTGTGCTTAGCTGCACAGTGCCACAACCACGGGGTTCAGCCCCTGGCAGTGCAGGAGAGAGAGCAGAGGGAGCCTGGAGCAGTGTGGGTGTCCTTCCAGAGCCAGGGATGCACAGGAGCCTCACAGCATCATCTGCATCTCCCCCACACCCACAGGCACTCCAAGTATTAAACACTCCCTTTGCAGGTTGAAGAGGAATCCCCCTGCCTGGCTTTAAGTCCATTTGTCACACCAGGCACTTAATCCCTTGTGGAAAATTGGCTTATTCCTGACATGCAGGTGGAGAGTGGCAAGGCTGGCTCTGAGTGGGAGCTGTGGAGGAAGGGATCAGCCCCCACCAGCACATCTGCTGCCCACAGCCAGGCACAAAACCCTTCTTTGGGACTTCTCCACGCTTGCTGGAATCCCTTTTCCTCGCTCCCAGATGAAAATCTCTCTTTTTCAAGGCGTGTGAGGGGTTTTTTCACAGCAACATCCAGCTGGCTGGCAGCTGGGATCAGAAGGGAACACACACTGCTCGTGGGGTGGAAGGAGGCTGAGAGCTTTTCTGCCACAGAGCAGCCCTGGGGGCTTTGAGCAAGGAGAAAAATGGGATTTTTCCTGAAAAAAAGAGAAGACAGAGAGGAGCAAGACTATGCAGAGTGTTTCTCTCGCTGCCTGCAGGAGATAATCATTCTGGTTTGGATGTGTAGGCAGGTCAGCAAGGAATGGGATTCATTCAGAGGGAGAGTGGACAGCAAAACTGTGACAATCTTCTCACAGGACAGGCAAGAAGGTGAAATCCCAGCAGCAGAGAAGCTGCAGAAGTTCCTCTGGAGATCCAGGGATGAGACAACCTGGATCCAGCCCTGTGCCAGGCTGGCCAGGATTGCTCCCAAGTCCTGCAGGTCAACAGCTCTCACTCCAGCTTTGGCAGGAGACAGCAGAACTTTTTGTGCCTCACAGGACACATTTGAGACGCAATTTCCTCATCAAAACCAGTTGGGCTTTTAAGCTGTCCCAGCCAGGAGTTCGCAGAGTCCCCACTATGATCTGCCCAGCTTTGATTTCCTCTCAGAGGTGTTCTAACTGTCGAGCCAACCTCAAGCCCTGCTCCAAAACATGAAGGACTCTGGTAGAAAATAGCTGTTTGTGGTCCCAGCAGGGCCATGCTTGGTCTGTGCCACCAAGGAGCAGTTCCACTCCTCTTGGATGAGAGTTGGCTGCATCCATTCAGCCTTTTTCACTTGAATGAGCTTCTGCATTTGTTATTCCAGCATGAAAAAAAGAGGGAGAAAAAGTCAAACGGGCCTGGAGCATTTTGTGCTCTTAGAGGCTGCCTGAGCTCTTTGGGATTCAAAGAGAACTAAATCACATCTGTGTGTGCAGCTTCCGGATATCCGAGTGACTTGTTGAATGGAGCTGCCTCGCACATCCCAGCCCTCGGGGAGGCTTTTATTCCTGCCTTTTACAGCAGCAGCAGGCCTTTTTAAGAGCTGTTTTGTCTGAAGTGAGCTTAGCTTTCCCCCTTCAGCCGAGCTCTGCAGCTTCCTGTAAAGTGCTTGTGTGGGAAGAGAGGACAAAAGAAGAGACGATGTGAAGAGAAGATCTCTCAGAACGTGGCTGTCCTGCTCTGAGTGGTGATGAGGAATTCTGGTATTTGAGAGCTGGTTTCTGGTCCTGGCCCATGGGATCTTCATCTGCAGCCTGTGGAAGGGAGCTGAAGCCTTTCTTCTGCCTTTCCATGAGCAGAGGGTGGTGAGGAGAGGAATGTCTTGCAGCCTTCAGGATCTCAAGAGAACAAGGATGAGAAGAGGGGGAAATTGTGTCCTGAGCTCTGTAGGTGATAGCTCTGTGGTCCTGCCCAGGCAGAGAGCCAGGGGAAGCCAGGTAGCACTGATGGAAAATCCCCTGGGAAAGCAGCACACACACTGATCTACAGCAGGAACATCTCCCCAGCCTGTGGTGAGGCATCTTCTGCTCATCCCAAAGGAAGCTGTGGCAGTTCACTCTTCAAAGCTGGTTCTTGGTGCCACCAGCAGGACAAGGTGGTTCCTGACTGGGAGATCTCTGCCTCAGAGCCCTTCCCATGTGTTGGGGCTTCCCAGGGAGGAAGATCCCTGTCACCAGCACAGCCAAGGGCAAAAAGGGCTGAAGGTGACATCCTTCCCTTGAATCATGCCCCCTCCTGAGCTGATTTCAGGCTGTCCCACACCATCCCTGGGAGTGTCTCTTACCCTATCACATCTTAGCCAAAGGCTCCAAGGCTCTGCCTTAAGCTCTGTTTCTGGAGCACCTGAATGAAGCTCAGCTGTAGGCTGGGAAGTCAGTCTGGACGAAACTTTCCAAAGTGTCCCAGGGCACAGACATGTCCCAAAGCTTGGCTGGTGGCTGTCCTGACCCCTGGGAGACCTGGAGTCTCCCTCAGCTTCCTCCTCCTCCTCCTCCTCCTCCCTGAGCTCTTCTGGCCTTGCCTCACCCAGCAGCTTTCCCAGCCTCTGGTGAATCTCCTGCTGACTTCTCCCCATGTTCTGTCCAGGAAGCTGCATGTCAGGATGAAGGACCATGGAGAAATGCTGGAGAAATGGAGCTCAGCATTGCCTCCCAGGCTTTTCTCCAGGCTCAGAGCTTCCACCTCCCTTCTCAGCCTAGTTAAGCACCAGAACCTTTCCTTTCAAGCCCAGTTCCTCTTCTGGAGCCCAACTTTAAATTCCTGAGCAGCAGTCAGGGCCTTTTGGAAAGGGGAATATCCCAAGGGGAAACAGCCTGCAAGGAGCTATAGGGAGATCAGGTGCTGATCAGGTGCTGATCAGGTGTTGGTCATGAGCACAGCTATGTGTGGTAGCATTTCCTCTCGCTCTCAGTAGGGTTGGAGGCTGTCCCTCCCTGACTTTGAGCTCTGTTTATTGACCTGTTGTGCAATAGTTTATCTCCTCTGACCCCACTGACACCCTTTGCTTCCACAGCCTCAGCAGCAGCGAGTTGCAGAAGTTACAACCCACCATGCAAAGAATGTTCCCTTTTTCTCTGTTTTAACACCATTTTTAGCTCAATCCATACTCACAGCCGAGCTGGGAAGGCTGGGGATAGAGTGTGTGTGGATGGTGGATTCTACATTTTCACATTAACAAATTCCTGGAAAAGGTTAGGGAACAAATTGCAGGAGGTGACTGTTTGTGGTAGCAGGAACCAATGACCCAAGAGGTTCCCTCTGCTCTGACATTTTGCTGTGAATCCCACGAGTTAAATTCTTCCTGTAAGGCTCAGATGTGTTTTGACAGGTACAAAGGGATACCAAGAACACAACCTCCCGAACAACCCCTGAGTAAGGTGGGTGCTTGGTGGTTCTTAGGGTGATAGAGCTTAGCACAGCCCTGCAAAAATGCCTTTCAGTGTCACCAGCTGGGTTTTCCACCCCTGATTATTGTGCACAAAAAGGTTTGGGATGTGTTAAAGCACGATGGGATGTGTGCATGGTAACCTGTGAATTTTTTTAGGTGAAGAGGTGCAGGACCCCCTTTTAAAGACAAGCCAGTTGAATTTGTCATGCTGTCACGGGGACACTTTGGAAGATGACCATGTTTTCCCTGCTGTCAGGCTGCCCTGAAGGGTCTCTCTGTGCTGCAAACATTCCTGCCCTGGCAGCAGAGCAGGGTCTGTGCTCTGCTCTGAGGTCCACCTGGGGCTCAGCAGTGCTGCCCAGCAGAGACCCCATTTCTGATGTGTAGTTTGCATTGATCTTACGTTTAGACACGCAGTCAGAAGAACAGACCCTCCCTTTTCCAGTGCCTTTGGAAAGATCGCAGCTTCGTAGAATGAGTCCTTTCTCCTCCACCCTTAATCTACAACCCAGCTTCTCGGGGAGATCCTACTTTGAGCTAAGATCTTCGGCCCACCAGCTGAGCTTGCATTCTTCCTTACAGTCCCTGAATTCAGCCGGTGAGCTGAGCACCTCTGGCGTTGCCTCTTGGTCTGTGCTTCTGGGCATCTCCCGACTATTTGTTTGTTCTGTTCCGTTGTGTTTGTTTTTCCCATGACATGCGGACGGCAGTGGGAATTCTTTCTGTTTGTCAGTGGCCTGCTCCTGCCGCCGAGGGGTCGGTGGTGGGGTTGTCCTGGGGTGCTCCAGCTGGGCCAGAGGGGGCAGTTTGAGGTGTGGGGTGAGGGAGCAGCACAGTAACTCCTAAGGTGGGTGCTGCTCTTGGCGAGGCTGATATCATAAATTTTGCTGATCATAAATCACAGAATGGTTTGGGTTGGAAGAGAGCTTAAAGCTCATAGAGTTCCAACCTCCTGCCATGGGCAGGGACACCTTCCACTAGAAGATCCCTTATCTCTGTATTGAGCTTGTATCAAGGCATAACCAGAAAAGACCTTCGCTGGGTGAAATCCCTGAGAATATCTCCATGGTTTCCTTTCCCTATGCAAAGATTTGCTCTGTGAAATTAGTTTGGTTGATTAAACCTAGACCCCTCTTAAGAAAGAACTGAGTCTGGATGCAGGCAAGGTCTAGCCCAGCGAGGTTGTGGTGGGCCCTGTGTTGGAAGTGTCCAAGGCCAGGTTGGACAGGGCTTGGAGCAGCCTGGGACAGTGGAAGGTGTCCCTGCCCATGGCAGGGAGTTGGAAAATTATGATTTTAGGGTCCTCTCCAACCCAAACCAGTCTGGGATTCTGTGATTCCAGCTCAGCCCAGCTTAGGGCCCTGTAGACATGGGCTCTGTTCCACTCAGCTTTGAGCACTGGGCTTGGTGTTCCCAAACCCAGAGTGATCATTCCAAAGCCTTGTTTCCTGCAGAGCAGAATCACCACTCAGTGATCAGTTGGATCCATGTGCCCGGAATGGTGGGCTCTGGGGGGATGTAGGCAGGGCAGGCACAGTGAGGCATGGATTTGGGCAGCCAGCAAGGAGCCACAGGCACAGGGATCTCTCAGAGCTGTTTTCTAACCAGTCTTTGCACATCTTCCGTTGCTAAAGATCCTGGGCCCTGATTCTTCCACCGCTCTGGATTTGCAGCACTCCAAAGGCGATAATTCCCGGCTTTCTCCGGTGTAAGCCCAGGAAGAATGGGGGCCCCCGATTGTTTGATTGCCATCCCATAACACGGAATGAGGAATGCTGCAGCATGACCCTTGCCAAAATAACCAGGGGGGGGACCCTGCAAACTTTCTTTTCTTTGTGCTTTTTATGTTTGGTTTCTCATCGTGCTGCTGTGAGCTGATGGCTTCCAACGCTGTTTTGTTACGGACGTTCCTTCCCTTGTGTCCGGTGTGCCGCGACCCTCCGCGATAGCCGTGTGTGCACCACGGACCTCCTGCAGCCCCACTCCAGGGTGGGGGGACAGGGAAAAACGGGGTCCTGGATGCCAAAACAGGGTCCCTGTGTCCCTCACGAGAGCTTGGAGCGCGGCGGTGCACAGAGACCTGGAGAAGCGGTGTTTGAGTGGAGCCACGGGGCAGGATTCATTAAAACAGCCTCAGGAGGAGCCTCTGGGCACGGCACGGAGCACAACCACAGCCAGGGGATTGACCAGCAGCACTCAGGGCAGGAGGGGTAAAACCAGAGCTGGGAGAGGGATGTCCCTAGAATCCTGAACCCTTTGGGTGCACCTTCCCATGCAGTGCCAACACGGGGTTTCAGGCTGGCCTCTCCTCCTGGTCAGGACAGCCTCCTGGATCAGGACAAGATCCTGGATGAGGACATGCCCCTAGGTCAGGACAAGCTCCTAGACCAGGACAAGCTTCTGGATCAGAATGAGCTCCTGGAAAAGGACAAGCTCCTAGACCAGGACAGGCTTCTGGATCAGGACAACCTTCTAGATCAGGACAAGCTCCTGGATCAGGACAAGCTCCTGGATCAGGACAAGCTCCTGGATCAGTCCCTGGCTCCCATGAGGTGCTTGCAGCTAGCAATCAGGGACAGAAGCATGAAGGGCACCCCAGCACACCCTGCCCGTGCAGCTGATGAAGCTGCAGCCCTTTGGGTGCTAGCAGGGGTCTGAGCCAGGTAGCAGCTCCCAGAGATCAGCTTTCCAGCTCCACTCCCACCCAGACCTCACACCCATCCGGAGGCAGCCTGGGAGAGCTCAGCAGTTCCTTTCCACTAGACTCACCACTGGCTGCCCTGTCCTTCAAGGAATGTTTTTTCACTCAATCTAGAGAATCTTTACCAAGCAGCCAACATTCTCCACCAAGGCTAAAATGTCCTGCCTCTTTTCTGGAGTAAAGCTGAATAATTTGGCTTCCTGAGCAGTCAGACTTGATATAGTCAACATTTAAACTCCCAGGTTGTGTTTGCCACCTCTCTCCGTGCCCTCTGGCTTTTAATGAATCAGGCCTCCCGTGGCAGCTGGATGCTTAATTAACAATGAAATGCTCACGAGTGTTTGTCAGGAGGTTGTTGTTCCTTAGCTGTGATGTGTGAAATGTAGTATCTCTTTATAGGATGCAATTTTGAGACACAAGGATCGCCTTACTCCCAATTAGGCAAGTATCTTAATTACAGTTTACTGGCACCTACTGCGTGTTGCTTCATTCTTTTTGCTTTTTTATCTTTTCTTTGGCAACTGAGCAGCATTTCTTGCTCGTATCCTGCTTGTAGAGCATTCTCAGATGTCACAGAATCATGGAATCGTTGAGGATGGAAAAGCCTTCTAAGATCATCGAGTCCAACTGTTCCCCAGCACTGCCAAGGCCACCACTGCCCCGTGTCCCCAAGTGCCACATCCATGTGGATTTTAAATCCCTCCAGGGATGGGGACTCCACCACTGCCCTGGCCAGGAGGCAAATTTAAAGTTATGATTGCTGGATGATGTAAAGGCATTTTAAGCTTTTCCCCCATATGGTTTTAAGGAGAAGCCTGAGACCAGTGCTGTGGAAGTGGTCCTGTAATGAAGAACTGATCCTCCTCCTCTTTTAAACTGAATGAGGGCTGGATTTAATTGGATATTAGGAAGAAATTCTTCCCTGGGAGGGTGGGGAGGCCCTGGCACAGGGTGGCCAGAGAAGCTGTGGCTGCCCCTGGATCCCTGGAAGTGTCTAGGGGTTGGACAGGGCTTGGAGCAACCTGGTGTAGTAGAAGGTGTCCCTGTCCATGGCAGGGGGTAGCACTGGATAAGCTCTAAGATCCCTTCCAACCCAAACCATTCCATGATTCTCAGTACATATTCATTAAGGGCACTTGAATGTGGGCTAAAAGCCACAGATGCAATTAGCCCCTCTGTAGCTAATTAAAGCAAGGTGGCTGCTGCTTGCCTGTTCTTTTCAGACTGCCTGCAAGGCTAATCCTGCTCATTCTCCTGGGAGAAGGAGCCCACAGCCCTGTGGGATTCCCTCCTCACCCAACCCATCGTCGTGCCTCTTGATCCCAAACACCAACAGATCCACGCTCTGGCTGGAGTCACAGACAAGCAGGAATGGTTTCTCTTTCTTTTCCCCACCCAACCTGACGTGCTGTTTTCTCTCCCGCATGCCTTTCCCTGGGAATGACCACAGTTGACATTAAAAAGATGGTGGCAGGTACGGCAGCCCCGCGTGCGGAGCGGGGAGCGCGGGGCGGCCGCGTGCATGGCAGCTGTCTCGTGAAACCTTCCAATAAACCAATGAACCCGTCTCACCCGAGTGTTTTTTATTTTTCAAGCCGTCAGAGTGTTTTGTGGATGTGTTCAGTTGACGTTTTTCAGCCACAGGAAACCACCTGGGGAACCGGGCTGGTGGCTCCCAGTCTCCCCCGTCCCTCTGTCTTGTTGAGGATGTGACACTGTGTCTGTCAGATTTGCAGTAGCCAAGTCCTGTGCATTTAAACCAGCAGCCCTATGGAATCGTGGAGGTTTTGGGGCATTTTCCAGCCTTCCCATGAGTTCTTGTCTTAGGTGTGGCTCGTTGCTTGACAGGGAGGTTTCTTGGTGTGATGTGGCGTCTCTGTAAATGAAGACCTTTGTGTGTGCTTTTGGTTCCCAAAAACAGCCCTTAAATACACACACAGAGTTGATGTGCTGATCCTCAGTGCCCTTCCCACACTGATCTGACCCTGCAAACTGCTGCTTGAGCAATACTTAGTCCTGAGAGTAATTTATGTTCCAGGCCAGGTTGGATGGGGCTTGGAGCAACCTGGGATAGTGAAAGGTGTCCCTGCCTGTGGCAGGGGGTTGGAACATGATGGGCTTTAAGATCCCTTCCAACCCAAACCATTCCATGATTCTGTAACTCTGTTTGAGCTTGGAGACCTGGTGAGGATCACATCTCCTCTGAGGGCCAAATTTTAGGAGACCTTGAGGATCCTGCAGCCTCACCAGCCGAGACACTGGGAAACCTGAAGCAGCAAGAGCGAAACTCCTCCAAGTCCTGGCCATAAAACCTCAGCCACACTGGCAGCTGCAGCCACAGGAGCTCAGACCATCCCTCCGTGGTGGAAGTTGTCCCTTGGTGGTGGCAGCTCCGTGTCCTGCATGCAGCATGCCCTGTCTGTCGCTCCGCGCGGCTCCGGCGCATCCCCAAGGCGCTAACCCCGCGTTGTTTGTGTGTTGCAGTCGCTTGGTTTTCTTTCGACCCCTCCTCTGCCCACGCCGACATCATCTTCTCCAACGACAACCTGACTGTCACCTGCAACAGCTACGATGACAGGGTGGTGCTGGGCAAAACGGGCTTTTCCAAAGGGCTCCACTACTGGGAGCTGTCCATCGATCGCTACGACAACCACCCCGACCCTGCCTTCGGCGTGGCGCGCATCGACGTCCTCAAGGATGCCATGCTGGGCAAGGATGACAAGGCCTGGGCCATGTATGTGGACAACAACCGGAGCTGGTTCATGCACAACAACTCACACACCAACAGGTAGGTGGCTTGGGACAGGGGTTTCCTCCCAGGCACCAGGGAACAGCCTGTGGCTTTGCCAGCAGCCCATGGGGGTGGTGACATCAATCCTGGTCACATCTGTTGGAGGATGTGCCTTTCCCCAAGTGGGAATCAGGCCCTGCCTGCCTTGCTCCAATATTCCTTCCCTGTTTGCCACCACTCTTTCCATACTGACTCTTCCATGTGCCATTCCCAGTAACACCCAAAGCTTTGCAACTCCTGCAGCAACATTTGCCTTGATCCCTGTGCCACAGCTACTGCTCAGTTCCCCGTGGGGCTGGGGACTTTGCTTGGGGAGAGGCTGGAGTCACCTTTCTGTAGCCTCAAGGGCTGTTCCCTGATGGATCAGCAGGTTTTGGGGTGGGTGCTGTGGCTTTACTCCAGTTGTGTGGCTGTGGCTGCTCTCAAGGTGGCTTTCCCTTGGGGACATCATGGCAAGAGGAGAGCAGCTCCATGGGAGGGCAGAGGAGGAGGTTCCCAGGGAATGGCAGGGATGGGAGCAGGTCATGGCCTGCCTCCTGGGTGAGCTGTGATGTTCACCATCATCACTCCTTGAGCTCCATGGCCTGACCCTGAGCCAGGAAGAACAGAGAACATTGAACCACTGACCTTCTCCTCCCACAGAACCGAGGGTGGCATCACGAAAGGCGCCACGGTGGGAGTGCTGCTGGATTTGACCAGGAGGACTCTGACTTTCTCCATCAACGAGGACCAGCAAGGGCCTGTGGCCTTTGAGAACCTGGAGGGCCTCTTCTTCCCCGCCGTCAGCCTCAACAGGAACGTGCAGGTACGGCCTTGGTGGGGCTCTCTGGAGCAGGGTGTGACATTCCTAGCAGTGGCAAGGGGTGAACTTGCTGTCCCACTGACCCTCATGCTGGTGTCACCGCTGTGGCAGTTGCTGCTCAGGAGCTGGAGGGTTCTTGTGCAGTAAGAGAAGCTTGGAAGGAACTAAACTTGTACCTTAAAGCACCTGTGAGTCTCCAAAATCAGGACAGGCCTCCCTGCAGGGTTCTCCAGGCTTCCCTGGGATGAGGGTTTGATAACTCTGTTTTGTGATGCTTCCCCATGAGAGCCTCAGCAGCTCCTCCAGCTCTCCCGCGATCCACATGGGAGCATCACCAGGGAGAAAGGCACCTTGAAAAGTTTTTCATTTCAAACCCCTCTTCTCTCCCTCTCTCCCAAGCTCTCAGCTCTCCTGAACCATCACCAAGTGGTGACTCCCTGGGCCAATCTGGTATTTCCATCTTTCATTTTTCTTCTCACCGATCGCACCCTCTTGCTATCCTCTGTCCCAAGGAATGTTCCACACCCTGGCTTTGCCACATCCTCCCTGCCACTGCCTACACCTCCAACCCTGCACAAGTGCCCAGGCACATCCAAGGACACGTTGCACATAATGGGTCATCTCAGGGCATTCAGCATTTTGGCAGCTTCTCCTACCATGGATGTCAAAGCTGGAGAGGCACTTTGGAACAAAGCCTGGAGTGACAGGATAAGGGAGAATGGCTTCCCACTGCTAGAGGGCAGGGATAGATGGGATATTGGGAAGGAGTTCCCTCCCTGTGAGGGTGGGGAGGCCCTGGCACAGAGTGCCCAAAGAAGCTGTGGCTGCCCCTGGATCCCTGGAAGTGTCCAAGGCCAGGCTGGACAAGGCTTGGAACAACCTGGGATAGTGGAAGGTGTCCCTGCCCATGGCAAGGAGTTGAAACAAGATGTCCTTTGAGGTCACCTCCAACCCAAACCATTCTGAGATTTTATGATCCCCTCTGTGCAAGGGCAGAGGCACCAAGTGGCCTCTCTAAATTAGGGATCCATGGACTGGGACATGCTCTGTTGTGTCCATCAGGACACAGGGGTTACTGTGCTGTCACCAAGGCAGTGACAGTTTTCCAGCAGCACTGGGACAGAGGTGTATTGGGACCATCCTAAACTTTGGGAGCATCCTTGCCAAAGTGTCCCACCCCAAGCCTGGCTTGGAGAAGGGCTGGGAAATGTTTAATTAGGAAACACTAATGAAGCCCATGTTGCCTGTGCTGTTAGAGATGCTGTATTAACTTGCTGTGATAAAAATGTCCTGCTGGGTGATGGATTTAATTCCTACTTTAGTCCTCTACACAGCCATAAGGGACAAGGCATTTCTGGAGCCCCTCAGCGTTGTGAGTTCCCTGGGCAAGGCAGAGCCTAAATCCCCTGACAACACAGAAATCCTGTGGGATGCTGATAAAAGGCTGCTAATTAAGCCAAGCCATTTATTATGCTTCTTCAGAGGTATATGACTAATTGAAAACAACTCTAATGAGGAGGGAAATCACCACATTTTAGACAAAGTCTTCTATAAATCTGTATCTGAAGGGGACAATGCTGTTGCTGCAATAAAAGAAGGAATTGTGCTTTCCTCCCAAATAAAAGCATTTGTGGAGGGAACTGAGTTCCCCCTGTGCCACTCACCAGTGTCTGTATGAGCACAGCCCTGTCCCAACATCCTGGTGCTGCTCAGCTTCCCCACCACAAATCCTTCCTCCCACCAGCAATCAATCAGCCACATCCCCTCCACCATCCCCATCCCTCCACTGTCCTTGTCCCCACTCTATCCCCATCCCCATCCCCATCCCCACTCAGCTCAGGGGCTTCTCCAAGATCTCCTGTAATGTCATCAATGTCCTTCATCCCCTCTTGTCCATGGCACCTGCACAAAGACCCCACTCCCATGTCCCACCCCTCTGGCAGCCAACTGTGGGGTTTGTATGCAGCTGGCTGGCAATATTTGGAGCTTAGTCCCGCTGGTACCAGCAGTCCCAGTTCACTC
This sequence comes from Lichenostomus cassidix, assembly GCF_008360975.1. Classification (NCBI taxonomy): domain Eukaryota; kingdom Metazoa; phylum Chordata; class Aves; order Passeriformes; family Meliphagidae; genus Lichenostomus; species Lichenostomus cassidix. Next base: position 2,073,412 of record NC_139486.1, on the reverse strand, counting down.
CAACAGCACAGAAAAGTCAGGAACAAGCGAGATGGAGCCACTGCCACAGTTCAGGGAGGATGCAGGGTGGGGCAGGAGGAGCAGTGGGCATCTCCAGACCCATCCTGCCTGTCCCCAGTGCTGCTCCCATCCTCCTTGGGGACAATGTGCCAGCTGCCACACCCTGAGCTGTCCCAGCAGGCACACTGGGACACACCTGAGCCCCATGTCTCTCCTCACAGGTGACGCTGCACACCGGGCTGCCTGTCCCCGAGTTCTACGCTTCGCGCTCGGCCATGCCGTGAGGATGCTCCCGGAGCCGGCTGCCTCTTCTCGGTGTGAGAGGAGCCAGCCCGTTCCCTCCTGCAGGACAAGGCCAGCCTACCCAGCTGCCGGGTCCCTGCCCAGCTGCCAGGTCCCTGCCCAGCTGCTGGGTCCCTGCTCGGCCTCTGGCCGGAGGCGGGGAGGCAAATCGGGAAGGACGATCCTGGCTTTCGGCCGTCTCCGCTCTCCAGCCTCCGCGCTGTCCTGTGTGTGTGCGCTTCGCTCTTTAGCTCTCTTTGGCTGATGAAGTACCTAGGTAGCCTGAGCTGTTCTCCTGTGTCCGCTTTTAGGTTTGGTTTTCCTGATTTGAGTTGGGGTTTTTGGGGGAGGGCGGCTCCGTCTCGCTTTCCCCTCCCGTGGGGCCGGCCGGAGGGACCTCACCACGGGAACGCTTCGCCCACGCCAGCCTGGTTACTTTGCAGGATATTTCTTTCCCCTGTGGCCTTTCTTGCAGAGCACCCTTGGTCATGTGTAGAGGTGGGTCCTGGATTACCAGTCAGTCTCCATGTCCTTACCAAAACGCCCCGCTCTGTCCCGTGTCCCCCCAGGATGTCTGTGGGGCAGGGGGTGGCCATCCTGTCCCCAGGTGCTCCGGGTGCTGGCAGGCCCTTGGTTGGGTGCCCAATGCCCACGGGGGGCTCCCCAGGGACCCCCCACACCTCGGTGCCAGCAAACACACCGCAGCCATAGACCGGAGAGCCCTCGCCCGGCCCTTCGGAGATTAGTGTTTATTTTTTTATAGTTGCCATATAAAGCCTAGCCTTAAATTCAACTGATAGTGTCCTTCCAATCACCGGAGAATTCATTCTGCAGTGAGGGTCTGACAGAGAGCCCGGGGGTGGGGATGGGATGGGGAGCAAGGAGAGCTGGCCACAGCCCTGCCACGCACTCAGGAATCCGCGCCTGCTGCCGGCAGCAGTTCCCATCAGCCTCCATTCCCTACTTGACTTTCTGGTAATTCAGAGGCAGCAGAGGAGCAGTGCCAGCCCCGTCACCGAGCCGAGAGCGCCTGCATGCGCATTGTCCCCTCGCTTCGCCGTGCAGCCCCTGCGGAGCCGCGACGGGCAGCGGGATCGTCCAGCGTTCCCAGCCCGGCCGGAGCGACGGGAATGCCGGCCCAGCAGAAAGACAAGTGTAAATAGCCCATTCCCTCCCAGCGAGCCCTCCCCTAGGACAGGCCCTTCATTCCCTTGTTGCTCCAGCATTAAGTTTTCCTAATTTATTGGATGGGTGCTATCTCGTTGACTCCCGCCGAGGAGTTCCCCCAAAGCTGCCGGAGAGCCGTGTTGCGGGACAACGCCGGGCAGCTCCCGGGTGGATTCCTGAGGAGCCCCCGTGGCCGGCTCACCCGGGGCTCCTCTCAGCCGTCATCCCCCGTTCTTTAGGATGTTCATGGTGCTTCTTAGAGTCCCAGTGATTGTAAGACGTCGTCCCCCCGTTGCGCGATGGTAGCTGCACACAGCCGCTGTACTGACGAGAAGTGTCATGTTTGCTGTTCTAATAAAGGACTTTTACGAGAGAAGGGCAGAGCAGCTCTGTGCTTCGCTTCCCATCTCATCCCTCCTGCTGCACATCCCTCACTGGGCCTGTCCAGAAACAGCAGCAGAGGACAGAACTCAGTCCATGGGAAGGAGCAGCACCAGTTGAAGGAATTCTTGGCTGTGAGGGTGGGGAGGCTCTGGCACAGGGTGCCCAGAGAAGCTGTGGCTGCCCCTGGATGCCTGGAAGTGTCCAAAGCCAGGCTGGATAGAGCTTTGGAGCAGCCTGGGCTAGTGGAAGGTATCCCTGCCCATGGCAGAGATGGACTTTAAGCTCTTTTCCAACCCAAACCATTCTGGGATTCTCTGAAACCTAGAGCTGTGGCAGCACCATGAGATGACTGAGGGACAGGATGGGTCTAGTGCCACCATGTCCCTTTCCCTGGCACAGTAGCATCCCCAGAAAAGTCGTGGAGCAGCAAGAAATAGGAGCTTGTTTTCCACCCTGTGAGCAGGAGATGCCCCAGGAGGGAGACAGACACTGCACACCCTGGTACACCCCTGGGACTCGTGGGGAGCTAACCCAGGCACAGCCAGGAACCCCAAATCCAGCAGCCCCTCATCCCATCCAGCCTTTTCCCAACCCTTTACAAGCAAACTCCTGCATCCCTTCATGAGAAGTGAGAACTCCCCATTCCCAAGATGGGTGCTGAGCTGGGACAATGGGAGAGGGGAGGGTGCAGCTCCCATGCCTGCAGCCCACCAACAGGGAAACTGGGGAGGCTGAAGGATGGTCCTGGGATATAAGGAAGGAGGGAGGAATGACCAAGGCTGGATAGAGAGCTCCCCAGGGAGATGAAATAGAGGAAAAAAGCAAAGGGATGAGTGCAGGGGGGCCATTTCCAAGGGAACAGCATGGACAATTCCCCCAGGGTCGTGAGAAGGACTCACTGCTGGGATTTCAGTGCCTGCTCTGTTTTCCCAGAGTGGCTCAGGAGAGGTTTTCAGTGCAGCCTCTGAGCTCATCATGGGCTAGAGTCCAGGGCTAAAGAAGAAAATGCTAATGCATGAAGTGCATCTCAGAAGGATGCTTGTTCCTTCCAGAGTGGGAATGTGCCCATGACACCGGAGATACAGGAAACTGCATCCTCCTGCAGCATGTAAAACCAGCCTGTAAGTCATGTACAGCACAGGGAACAGCCCAGGGCCAGAGCATCTGTGGCAGTAGGACAAGGAGCAATGGTTTTACACTGACAGAGAGATTTAGATGTATTGGGAAGAAATTCTTCCTTATGAGGGTGGGGAGGGCTTGGCACAGAGTGCCCAGAGAAGCTGCGGCTGCCCCTGGATCCCTGGAAGTGTCCAAGGCCAGGTTGGATGGGACTTGGAGCAACCTGGGCTAGTGGAAGGTGTCCCTGCCATGGCAGGGGTGGAACAAAATGAGCTTTATGATCCTTTCCAAAACAAACCATTCCATGATTCTGTGATTCTATTGCTCTCTGGATAGAAGCTCATGCATGGATCTAATCTAATCTCTCCCCGCCCTCTAGCACTGGAAAGCCATTCTCCCTTGTCCTGTCCCTCCATCCCTTGTCCAAAGTCCCTCTCCAGCTCTCCTGGAGCCCCTTAAGGCACTGGAAGGAATTCTGAGGTCTCCCTGGAGTCTTCTCTTCCCCAGATGAACACTCCAAGCTCTCCCAGCTCAGCTCCAGAGCAGAGGGGCTCCAGCCCTCAGAGCATCTCCATGGCCTCCTCTGAACTCACTCCAGCAGCTCCACAGCCTTCTGATGTTGTACTTCAGAGCTGGATGGACCTCTGCAGGTGGGGCACTCTGCATCACCTGAGTGGGGCAGAGGGGCAGAATCCCATTTCCCTGCCTTGCTGCCCACCCTGATGGGGATGAGGAAAAACAAAGAATCTGGAAAACCTGCGGAGCCATGGCTGGAGGAGGAGGAGGAGTGGACGGAGGATAAGGAGAGGGGGAGGAGAAGTGTTGCGTTGGAAGCTCGTATCGGATATTTCTGCCCTTGGGAGGAACCGGGCGCAGGGCAGGGCAGGACACTGCGGGAGGCAGCTGGAAAGAGCCCGGAGCCGCGGGAAGAGATCCCACGCCGTTTGCAGAGGGATTGCGGGCGGGCAGAGAACAGTGAGGAGACGGGGGAAAGGGAGGGGGCCGGGAGATGCTGCGGGGGCGGGCGGGGGGCAGTCGTGACACGGGAAGGGGACGGTGACACGGGAAGGGGACGGTGACACGGGAAGGGGACCGTGACACGAGGATGGATCGTGACACGGGGGGACACACCACGGCACTTTCCGGCTTTTCCCTCCGGGCCCGGCGAGAACGATCTTCCTCGTACGTGCTGCGAGAGCGGCTGTCGGCGGGCGGGGCCACGCGTGGGGCGGTCCCTGCGAGGGGCGGTCGCTGCCTGGGGAAGCGCTGGCTGAGCGGCGGTGGCCGCGCCTGGAGCGCTCCGCTCCGCTCCGCCTGCTGCGGGTGCTACCGGGGGGCTCCGGCTGTCCCCCAGCTCGGCACCCCCTCCTCTGCACCGCCCCGGGACACCTCCTGTGCACCTGCCTGGGGTCTCCCCTTTGCACATCCCTCTGAGACCCCCGGAACAGCTCTTTTGCACATCCCTCCGTGGCCCCCGCGATCCCCTTTTTGCACATCACTGAGACCCCCGCGGTCCCCTTTTTGCGCATCCCTCTGAGACCAGCGGGGTCCCCCCTTTGCACATCCTTCCGAGACCCCCGGGATCCCCCCTTCTGCACATCACTCTGAGTCCCCCGGCGTCCCCCCCTTTGCAGACCCCTCTGTGCCCCTGGAGGTCCTTCCTCTCTTCTGCACACGCCTCTGTCCGTAGCCCCTCCCTTTGCACTCTCCTCTGTGACTTTCGGGGTCCTCTCTTTGCACACCCCGCTGAGAAATCCCCAAGGGACAGTCCCTGGGACACCCCCCGGCCACGTTCCTGGAGTCCCCCCTTTACACCCCTCTGTCCATTCCCGGGATTTCCCCCTCGCATCCCCCTCTCTCCATCCGCCGTCCCCACCTTCTCACCCCCCTGTGCGCCCCTCGACGGGCGGTCCCCAGGGTGCCCCCCTTTGCCCCCCCGGTGGCGGTCAGCGCTCCCGCCCCACGCGTGGGCGGCCCTTCGCGGGGCCCGTCCCCATCTCCATCCCCATCCCGTCCCCTCCCGGGGCGGTGCCAGCTCGGGGCGGAGGCGGAACGAGGCGCCGGAGCCCAGCCCGTGTGTCCGTGTCCCCCCTCCCCGTGTCCCCGCAGCCCCGCCGCGATGTCGCGGCCGCTGTCGGACCAGGAGCGGCGGAAACAAATCAGCATCCGCGGGATCGTGGGCGCCGAGAGCGTGGCGGAGCTGAAGCGGGGCTTCAACCGGCACCTGCACTTCACCCTGGTCAAGGACCGCAATGTGGCCACCCCACGCGATTACTACTTCGCCCTGGCCCACACCGTGCGGGACCATCTGGTGGGGCGCTGGATCCGCACCCAGCAGTACTACTACGAGAAGGATCCCAAGGTGGGAGCGCTGGGATTTGGGGGGAGCCGCTCCGTGCGGGGTGTGGTGCTGGGAGACCCCCCGGCGGGTCCGGGGTTGTGGCTGGGGTAGGATCCATGGGAACCCCCTGGATGTGAGCCTTCCCTCCGCGCTGGAATAGAGGGATTGGCGAGGCTCGGTTTTTCACGGATTTAGGGCTGTTCCGGCAACTTTTCCGAGAGGAGGGACTGGACTTTACCAAGCGAGGCCACTGTCCTTTGCTTTGCAAAACAAACAGAGCGCGGCTTGGCCGGCAGCGGGGTGCAGGGCATGGGAACGCCGCTTGTTGTCCCGCGGCGCCGGCGTGGGTGCTGTCTGCCCAAACCAACTCCAAAGCCTTCCCGGGGAAATTATTGGAAAGGCTTAAAGGCACCCGAAGCCAACCAGAAACAGGTCTTGTTTAACACGAGTGATCCCAAGCGTGAGCGATCCGGTTTGTGCAGGAGTTGCTGTGCTGCTGCTCGTCCCGCTGGCTTGCTCCGGGCTGTGCCGCGGGGGGATTAAGCCCTAATCCCCCTCCTGACACCTGGATGTCCCTGTCGGCATCAATTTCCTCCCTGCCGACGCCTCGCTGGGAGCGTGCCAGCCGCGATAGCTCAGCACTCCCCCGTGTTGTGTCGGGGTGAGAAATAGGAACCTCTGCCAGGGTTTGGAGTTGGGACTCTCCCGTGCTGTCTGCCTGGAGTCTCTGCTCCCAGCGATCTCACTGGCTCCTGCCCAGCCCATCCTGCCCATGGCACGAGCCTTGGAACGAGACGATCTTTGCAGCCCTTCCCAACCCAAACCATTCTAGCATTCCAGGATTCTATCCCACCTCCATTCCCGGCCCGACCCCGCGCAGGTCCTGGGGAAACCTGTCGAGTCAGCGACTTCCCCCAGCCTAAATCCTTCCTTAAAACCTGCCGGTGCTGACGCCGGGGCTCGGCTTACACAAGTCCTGTGCCCGCGGTGTCAGCGGGAGTGTCCCCTGCTCCAAGGGGACAGCAGAGGAAGCCCAATGTCCCCGCAACCGCCGCCTGGCCCCGGCAGCTCGCTTGGTTTTCCGGTGGCTTTGCAGCCCGGAGTGACGTTAGGGAAAAGGCTCCTCTTTAAAGTTGAACTTTGTGCCAGCTGACCGTCCTGGAGCTGTCCCCGCTCTGGGACAGGGAGCCAGGGCTTGAACAAATAAAACAGCCTCTTCCCTGTTTGGGAAAGAGCTGGAGAGCAGGGCAGGGGCTGCCGGGCCACCCAGGAACCACAACCCTGCAATTCCTGGTGCAAACCACCCTGCTCTGTTGAGAGCTGGGTTTGTTCCTGTTTGTTTTTGCTATTTCACCCATGAGCAGTTTCTGGAGTCCAGGGGAGCCTCCTCCAGCCCTGGCAAAGGTGACCATGGGGTGGTTTTCTCTTCCAGAGGATTTACTACCTCTCCCTGGAATTCTACATGGGGAGGACGCTGCAGAACACGATGATCAACCTGGGACTGCAGAATGCCTGTGATGAGGCTGTCTACCAGGTGAGCATCCCACCAGGGGTGAGGACCTGACCTGGGAGGGCTCTGTGCTCCCCAGCTCCTGGGAATGTCTGTGTTTTTACCACATTGGAGAGGGATCCCATAACCTGGAAGGAAACTGGTGGTTCTATGGATGAGGCTGTTCATATCCGTTATCAGTGGCAGGGAGGAATAAAACCTTGAGTTAAGCCCAGCTGGGTGCTGGCACCAGGTGGCACTGGGTTTATCAAAGGTTTTTGTGTGGCTCCTTTTGTCCCCACCCTGTCACCTCTTGTGCTCAACGTCATCAGATGTGGCCAGGGCGGTTGCACAAGAGCAGGAACAGCTTTTGTGCAAACATGTTCAAGGGAGAGGAACTTATTTTTAGGGGGTTTTAAATTATTTTATTCCCACCTGCTGTGACCAGGGGACATCAGGGCGTGGCAATGGACCAAAGGTTTCCACCTGAGCTCCCTGAGGAGTTTTGCATAGGCAAAACTTCTTCCTTCTACAGCATCATCCCAGGCTGGAAAATTTAAATTTCTATGGAAAAGGGGTGTAGATGCTTCTTATGAAACTGGGTGCCTTTCTAACCCTCCTGGAGCCCTCCTGCAGGGGAGTGTGTGCCAACAGTGCCTTCTCTCAGTGGGGCTGGGCACCCTGACAGTCTCCAGCCCATCTCTGTCTCCTCTGCAGCTCGGGCTGGACATGGAGGAGCTGGAGGAAATCGAGGAGGATGCTGGGCTGGGCAATGGGGGTCTGGGCAGGCTGGCAGGTGAGTGAGCCCCTGCTTGGCACATCCCTGAGGGATTTACAGCCCCCCAAATCCTGGGGGGTTATTGCCCCAGCATTTTCAGCACGGAGTGCTGGGTAGCTGCTGGCCTTGGCTCGTGTCCCTGTGGGGCTCGTGGCTGTCCCAGGGAGAAGGATCCATCTCCCAGGGATGCAAGGAGGGCTGAGCTCACTGCTTTCCTCTCTCCTGGGCAGCCTGCTTCCTGGACTCCATGGCCACGCTGGGGCTGGCAGCCTACGGCTACGGCATCCGCTACGAGTATGGAATCTTCAACCAGAAGATCCGGGATGGGTGGCAGGTATGGATGGAGACGTGTGGCCCTCGCTGTCCCCTGGCACAGCCAGAGCCCCAGCTTTACCTCCTTCCCCTTAGGCTGGGGTGTACAAACACTTCCCCTCACCTTGGAGGCTGCTGCTGCTGTGTTATTTAAAATTTAGCAGATATTTTCTGGAACAAATTGAACTTCTTAAAGCAGTTTAAGTTTCTTAAACCAGTGCACAGCATCCATCCCTTATCCCCACCCACAGCATGTCCTGCTCAAGGCCACCTCGAGAGCTGCTCCATGGCTGTTTGGGGCAGGTGAGGATGGAGCAGTTGTGTCTCTGCTCCTTGTGGAGCAGGTGGAAGAGGCTGCTTTGGAAATGCAACATCAGCAGTGCTTTAAGAGAAACCTTGGGTTTATCCCCATCCCCGTGGGTGGCAGAGTTCAGGGTGGTGTCTCCAGGTTCACCCTGCAGTGCCAAAATCCAGCTTTAGGGCACACAGGCTCAGAGCATCCTCCCCTTTGCCACGAGCAGCCAGAGCCTTTCCCAGCCATCCTGCCCCAGCCATCCCCCAAGTGAGGAGCCCCGGGGCTGGTGGCCTTGTCACCACTCTGGGTCCCCTGGCAGGTGGAAGAAGCTGATGACTGGCTGCGGCATGGCAATCCCTGGGAGAAGGCTCGTCCTGAATACATGCTGCCCGTGCACTTCTACGGCCGGGTGGAGCACACTGCCTCTGGTGCCAAGTGGATCGACACTCAGGTAAGGGCTGGGGACAGGAATGTGCCTTGCACGGCTTCTCCTGTCACCTGGGGGGCTCTCCCTGGATGTCTGCACCCAAAGGATGAATCCTGCAGAATCCCTGCTGGGAAGGTTGGGCTGGGATGGAAAAGGCAGGGTTGGGGCAAGCTGGGGAGGAGATGGATGTAGGGATGGGGACAGGTTTGGCTGCTCCACATCTGCAGCTAAGCTCTCCATCCCTGGAAGTGTCCAAGGCCAGGTTGGACAGGGCTTGGAGCAACCTGGGATGGTGGGAGATGTCCCTGCCCATGGCAGGAGCGTGGAAGTGGATGGACTTTAAGGTCTCTCCCAACCCAGACCATTCTGGGATTCTGTGAAATATCCAAAAACAGCACCAGCAGGGTTGTTTGCCATGTGCAGCCCTAAATTAACCCTAAATTAAGCTTGTCCTGACCTTCATGAGCCCCTGTCCATGCCCTGAGCACTTCTGGGAAACAAAAGTGTTTACCACTCAGCAGGCAGAGCCAGAGGGGTGTCCCCATGCAGGGGTACCAAGCACATCCCCACCCGAGCAACCCCACAAAGGTGGGCAGCACCCCAAGCTCAGCCCTGAGCAGGAGGCTCTGTGGGGTGGGAGGGCTCCAGGGGGAGCACGGGGGACTCCCAGCCCAATTGCAGCTGCCCTGGGGATGTCACAGGTGGTGCTGGCGCTGCCCTACGACACGCCCGTGCCAGGCTACATGAACAACACCGTCAACACCATGCGCCTGTGGTCAGCCCGAGCTCCCAACGACTTCAACCTGCGCGACTGTAAGTGGCAGCTGGGCGGGAGGGGGAGAGCTGAGGGGACACTACGGTCACCTTGGCCCTCTGCTCCTCCCCAGTCAACGTCGGGGATTACATCCAGGCCGTGCTGGACAGGAACCTGGCGGAGAACATCTCCCGGGTGCTCTACCCCAACGACAATGTGAGTCACGGGGGTTTAGGGAGTTCCCGTTTTAGGGATGGGTAAAAAGTGCCCGGATGGAGCGGGGAGTGGAGCAGTCCTTCCCTCCAGGACTCTGCAGAGATGTCTGTAGTTGTGTTTCAAGCTGCTTGCAGTGCTTGGATGAGGGTTGCTGCCTCTCTCCAGGATGAGTTTGCTCCCCTGAGCTTTGCCTGGAGGGAGTGGGGATGAGCATGTCCTGCTGCAGAAACATTCCTTGAACAATGTAATGTGAAAGCAAACTGCTGAGTGCTGCTGGCGTTTCCCTGGTGGCCTTTTGCAACCCTGGGACTAGAGGCTGTGCCTCAAAATGCCCTTTGCACTCCAACCCTGTTGCTCTGAGTGTTCTTGCCAAGCTGGCACAGAGGTGTGCTGGGATGCACAACCCTTCCCCAGCCGCAAACCCAGCCGTGAGAGGAAAAAAAGGCAAAGGGCAGATCTCCTTGCTTTGCAGCCTTTTTGAGACAGGTTGTGATGGCGTTTTTCCCATTTAATCCTCCTCCAGCTTCTCCCCAGGTGGGGAGAGCTGGGAGCACTGCAGCTCCAGGGGTGAGGTTGTCTCCTGCAGCTCTTCCTTCGCAGAGCAGCAGATCAGTGTTTTGTGCTACATGAGCAGCACAAAATCCTTGTTTTAGAAATAGCTCCTGGGTGTTACACCTCCTGTGGCTTCCCTTCCCACTGGTCTGGTGCCTTTCCTTGCAGCCAAAAAGTTCAAACCACAGAGAACAGGTTCTGACAATGCTCTTTGGACCAGCACATCTCAAAGCCCTGTGCTGAAATCTGGGAAGCAAGGAGAGGTTGGGATTAGAGCTGCCACCAAAACCAGCACTGGGGGAAGCACAGGGGGCTCACACCCTGGGAACAAGGAAGTGCAGTGAATCCTGTGGGAATCCTGCAGTTCCCTGCTCCTCTGCCCACAGTTCTTCGAAGGGAAGGAGCTGAGGCTGAAGCAGGAGTACTTTGTGGTGGCTGCCACCCTCCAGGACATCATCCGACGCTTCAAAGCATCCAAATTTGGGAGCACCGACAGCGTCCGGACCGTGTTTGATTCCTTTCCAGACCAGGTACGAGCCAGGGCTGCTCTGACCTGTGCCTTGGAGAGGTTTGTGGACCCTCCATGGGTGCCCAGATGGGATTCCCGATGTCCCCTGCGTGTCCCCATGTGCCACCCTGCTCTCCCAGGTTGCCATCCAGCTGAATGACACACACCCCGCCATGGCCATCCCTGAGCTGATGAGGATTTTTGTGGACATCGAGAAGCTGCCGTGGGATAAGGTAGGGACATCCCACCTGGACCCTGGGTCTCCTCCACCCACCGTGGGGAGCCAGTTTTGTGGCTGCTAGGGATGACGTGGAGCAGTCAGGCTGAGTTCAACTGGTGTGGACTGGGAGGAGCTGGCTGGGCTGTGCTGCTGGCACAGTGGGAGGACCATGGGTGGGTTCTGGTACTTGAGGTGCCCCTGAGCACTGCCTCTTCCCCACCAGGCCTGGGACATCACCAAAAGGACCTTTGCCTACACCAACCACACGGTGCTTCCCGAGGCCCTGGAGCGCTGGCCTGTGGACCTGGTGGAGAAGCTGCTCCCCAGGCACCTGCAGATCATCTACGAGATCAACCAGAGACACCTGGATGTGAGTGTCTGGGAGCTCTTTCCAGAAAGGGGGACAGGGCTGAACTGTCAGGATGAGAGAGATTCACAAACTGATGGTGTTGGGTGTGTGGCTGGGTGATTCCAGCTGCTTTTTTGGGACATTGATGTGTAGGGAAAGCCCTTTCCCATCAGCACATTGCCATCCTGCAGTTAGTGACTGCTGAGAGGCTTCACCTGTTGCTCCAGGGGCTTGAGAGCTGGAATTTCTTTGTTTCCTAAATGCTAAATTCAGCCTGGGAAAGATGAGTTTGGGAGTGCAGAGCAGATGGTGGTTTGCCCTCCTCGTCTGGCAGCACAAGGATTTTGCCAAAATGGCCTCACTGGCCTCACCAAGTGGGTGGGACTTGGGGGAGTCCTGTTCAGAGACATCCGTGGTGGGAAAGAGCACCCTTTGGAGGGGATTTGCACTGTGACAACAGAGTAAAAGCCACCATTCTGGCTGGTGCCAAATGCACTGGGGACACTGCACAGGGTGGGACATCCCTCAGTGCCACCAGCTCTCACCACCTCTCCGTCTCCACCGCAGCACATCGCGTCCCTGTTCCCTAACGACACGGAGCGGCTGCGGAGGATGTCCCTGATCGAGGAGGGAGGCACCAAGAGGATCAACATGGCCCATCTGTGCATCGTGGGCTCCCACGCCGTCAACGGCGTGGCCAAGATCCACTCCGAGATCGTCAAGACTCAAGTGTAAGTGCAGGGAGGGAGGTGGTGATGGATCCCCCTCGCCTCGGAAGGGGTGGTGGTGCCAGGTGGGCGAGGCTGGAGCTGTGCCACCCTTGTCCTTGCAGTTTCGAGGATTTCGCGGAGCTGGAGCCGGAGAAGTTCCAGAACAAGACCAACGGCATCACCCCGCGGCGTTGGCTCCTGCTCTGCAACCCGGGGCTGGCGGAGCTCATCGCGGAGGTATCGGCATGGGGGGGACATGCTGTGCCCACTGACCCTTCCCTGCTGAGCCATGGGTGCCACAAGAACCCCAAACATTTACAGCTTTTAGGTAGTGGAGGAGTTGAGGGTCATGGGAGGGGATTCTCCCCCTCTGTTCCACTCAGGTGAGAGCTCACCTGCAGAGCTGCCTCCAGCTCTGGGGTCTCCAACATCAGAAGGATGTGGAGCTGCTGGAACAAGTCCAGAAGAGGATAGAGATGCTCTGAGGGCTGGAGCCCCTCTGCTCTGGAGGCAGACTGGGAGAGCTGGGGGTGTTCATCTGGAGAAGCTCCAGGGAGAGCTCAGAGCTCCTGCCAGTGCCTAAAGGGGCTCCAGGAGAGCTGGAGAGGGACTGGGGACAAGGGATGGAGGGACAGGACAAGGAGGAGTGGATGTTAACTGACAGAGGGTAGGGACAGATGGGATGTTGGGATGAAATTCTTGGCTGTGATGGTGGTGAGGCCCTGACACAGGGTGCCCAGAGAAGCTGTGGCTGCCCCTGGATCCCTGGAAGTGTTCCAGGCCAGCTTGGACAGGGCTTGGAGCAGCCTTGGATAGAGGAAGGTGTCCCTGCCCATGGCAGGGGGTTGGAACTGGATGATCTTTAAGCTTCCTTCCCACCCAGTCCTTCCCACCATCAGCACATGCCTGTTCTCCTGTTGCAGAAAATCGGGGAAGACTACGTGCGGGACCTGAGCCAGCTGACCAAGCTGCACGAGTTTGTGGATGATGACCTCTTCATCCGGGAGGTGGCCAAAGTGAAGCAGGTGAGGGCTGTGGGCAGGGGGAACGAGGGCACAGGGAGCAGAGAGCAGGGCTGACGTGGTCCCTGCCCCGGCCCAGGAGAACAAGGTGAAGTTTGCACTGTACCTGGAGAAGGAGTATAAGGTGAAGATCAACCCTTCCTCCATGTTCGACGTGCATGTCAAGAGGATCCACGAGTACAAGCGGCAGCTGATGAACTGCCTGCACATCATCACCATGTACAACCGTAAGCCACCACGCCCCAAGGGGACAGGCTGTCCCCGGGCTGCAGCAGCATCTCTGTGTCCCCTGTCCCAGTGTAACACTTCTGCTTTCTCCAGGAATCAGGAGGGATCCTGCAAAGCTGTTTGTGCCGAGGACAGTGATCATTGGAGGCAAGGTAAGTTGAGTCAGGAGTTTTAGACATTTTTGCAAGTGCCCTGGGGGATGTGGGTGCAGATGTCTCATGGGGCTATATCTCTATATCATCCTGACTGGAGGGTGGAGCCAGGTGGGGGGTCCATCTCTTCTCCCAGGGAACAGGGGACATGACAGAGGAAACAGCCTCAAGCTGCACCAAGGGAGGTTTTGATTGGATATCTGGGAAAATTTCTTCATCAAAAGGGTGGTCAGGCATTGGAACAGCTGCCCAGGGCAGTGGTGGAGGCCTCATCCCTGGAGGAACTTAAAAGCCATGAGGATGTGACACTTGGGGACATGGGTCAATGGTGGCCTTGGCAATGCTGGGGGAACAGTTGGACTCAATGATCTTAGAGGGCTTTTCCAACTCAAATAATTCCATGATTCTATGTCCATGGAGTCCTCCAGAAAGCACTGGAGTGGCACTGGTTGGCTTCAACCCAAGCAAGTTTTGGCAGGGCTGTGTGTGGTCATGGAAGCCCCCAGAAGCCCATGGTGGTGTAACCCATGTTGGATGAGGTGACAGGAACAGGGATGAGCAGGTTCTTCCCTGGACACATGGGAGCTGGGCATGCCTCACCCACCCCTTGCAGTCCTCCTGCCTCACCTGTGGCTTTTCTCCCAGGCTGCCCCAGGATACCACATGGCCAAAATGATCATCAAGCTCATTAATGCCGTGGCTCAGGTGGTGAACAATGACCCCATGGTGGGCAGCAAGCTGAAGGTCATCTTCCTGGAGAACTACAGGGTGTCCCTGGCAGAGAAAGGTACCCTGGGTGGGACATTCTGTGGAGAGGGGATGTCCCTCTAACCCGTGACTGTTCACCATGGTGCTCCAGCAGGAAACAAACCCAAATCTGCTCACCACAAGCCCCTCGTTTCTGTGGTTTTTTGGCAGTGATCCCTGCCACCGACCTGTCGGAGCAGATCTCCACAGCAGGCACCGAGGCCTCAGGGACAGGCAACATGAAGTTCATGCTGAACGGGGCTCTGACCATCGGCACCATGGATGGAGCCAACGTGGAGATGGCCGAGGAGGCTGGAGAGGAAAACCTCTTCATCTTCGGCATGAGGGTGGAGGATGTCACAGAGCTGGACAAGAAAGGGTGAGGGCTGGGATTGCTACATGGCTGCCACCTCAGGTACCTGGGGCAGCACCATTTTATACCCTATTTCCCTCCAGGTACAATGCCCAGCTCTACTATGACCGGCTCCCCGAGCTGAAACAGGCCATTGACCAGATTAAAAGTGGCTTCTTCTCCCCAAAAGAGCCCAACCTCTTCAACGATGTGGTCAACATGCTCTTCCACCACGACAGGTGAGGCCTGGGGTGCTCTCCATCCCCTGGGCTGGGTCTGTCCCGTGGCCACGTCAGGGGCTGGGACCACATTGCAGGTGGATTCTCCATGGATGGTCCTTGTCACATTGACACCTTTGGGTGTGCAGCTCTTCCAGATGATTTTAGGCACCTCAAGGGCCTTTCTGGCCAGAGCACTGAGCACCCAAGGGCATTGGGATGGGAGAAATGCTCCCCCTGGGTGCCTCCCTGGTCATCCAGGGTTCTGTACCAACAGGGCTTGGGGAGAGGGGATTTGGCTGGAGGGTTTGTGTTGGAGGATGCCTGTCAGAAACTGGATTAGATCAGTGCCTGGAGCCATTTTGGGGTGCCTGGGACACCTGTGTGTGGGTGTGGTTGGGGTCAGGCCTTGCTTCTCCTGAGGCAATGCCCAGACCCCTCAGCCTGGCAGAGCTGTCAATCACGGCACCTTGGGGGAGTGGCTGGAGCTAACCCAGCTTCTGATTGGCCAAGATGTCAATCAGTCACACATGGGCAGTACTAGCCAGGCTCTGATTGGCTGAGGAGCCAGAAGTCCCACCTAGGGGGCGGGTCCATGGGTGCCACCGGTATAAAAGGGGCTGAGGGCGTGTGGCTATTAAAGGAATTTTTCAGCTCCCTTGGATTTTGCATCTCATCACCATTGGAATCCAAGAGTTGGTAGCTGTATGTGTATTTTTCTGTACCTTTTCTGCCTTTCTTTTTCTCTCTTTTTTTCTCTTAATCCTTTTATCATGGAACTTTTCAGGTAACAGGACATCTTAAGGTTCTGAAGGCTTCTCTGTTATATGGGCTAAGTAAATGCTAAATGAATTCTAAGCAAATGCTTAATACTAAATTAATGCCAAATAATGCTATTATAAATGCTTTTATGTTGAATTCGGTGTTGTATTTCCAAGGAGACCTTTTTCCAAGGTCTCCTTAATTTTCTCTTACTTTTGCCAGTAAACTTTTGTGTGATTTTCACCTCTGGAGAATATCTGGTGGGGATTTCTCCTCTGTGCCAGAACGGAGTAAAGGAGCTTTGAGTTTGGTTAAACTCGAAGTTAAACTGGTTAAACTGGTTTGGTTAAATTGGTTAAACTGGATTTCAGGGCCTGGGGTGTAACAATGCTGCATATCAGGCAGCCTGCAGTTCTTCCACCTTCCCCTTCCTCCTGACTCCTCCTTTCCTCCCTTCCACAGGTTTAAAGTCTTCGCAGACTACGAGGCTTACATCAAGTGCCAAGAGAAAGTCAGCGAGCTGTACCTGGTGAGTGCCAGCCTGGGGACAGGGCAGGGAGCCGTGCTGGGACACAACATCCCAGGGATGTGCTCCACCACCCACCCCATCCCACCCCTCTCCTCGCAGAACTCCAAGGCCTGGACCAAGAAGGTGATCAGGAACATCGCGGCGGCCGGCAAGTTCTCCAGCGACCGCACCATCAAGGAGTACGCCAGGGACATCTGGCACGTGGAGCCCTCGGACCTGAAGATCCCCCCGCCCAACGAGCCCCGGGACGCAGGGCAGGACAAGACCCCCAACGGCACGGCGGCGTAGGGACCGCGGTGGCACCGGCCGGAGCCAGGGGACGAGAGCACGTGCGCTGTACAATTCTCTGCTGTCTGAGTCTCTGTGTTGCTGCCGCTGCTGCTGCTGCTGCTGGCTTTCCGTAGGGATGGGAGAGAGGGGGAGGGATTTTTATAACCTAAGTGTCGTGTGGAAAGCGAGACCACGTCGCCCTGTCGCTTGCATTAGGTGCTAAAAAATAAAAAGTGCCATTGGAGTCCAAAGGGGGCTGTTTGCTGGAGCCTCAAATTAGGGCTGGGCTTGCTTCTGCCAGTGCTCACGGAGGAAGAGGGCTGGCCAGGGGTGGGGTGGGCAGCACAGCTGGACACAGCTGGAAACAGCTGGCTGGGCCCTTGCAGGCACTGCTGAAGTAGGATAGGATGGTGCCAGCCCTGAGGCACCAGTGCCAGGCCCATGTAGTCCCCTGTCACAGCTCTGGTGACCCAGACCACATCAGTGTCTCCATTCCTCGAGTAACCTGCAGCATCCTGGAGGCAGTGGGCAAATTAAAAGTTTCTCAGTAGTTTTTATTACTTACAACAGTAAGTTCAGTGCCATGGGGGGGTCCTGGAGTGTGTTTGAGGGAGCATGTGGTCAATGCAGGCAGCAGCTGGCATCACTTCGTGTTTAAGAAGTCTCTGCAACAAGATGTAATAAATCTTACACTGTGTCACTGACCCTCCTGTGCCTGATTTGTGATCCCTGCATGTGGGGCTGAGCTGGGCTTGGAGCCTCTCTGCACCAGGGAAAGGAGGAGCTGGTGTCCCCAGAGCCACCTGCCCAAGCCACCCAGATCAAGGACAGGCTCAGGGCAGGGGGGAGTGATTGAAGTTTAGAAAGTGATGCCAGCTAACACCGTGGGGAGGGGAGGGAGCAGGGGCAGGCAGCTCTGTTCTTGCAGTGGGAGAGGAGGCCAAGGCTCATCCTGTGCCCCCCATTTCTTTGGAGCAGCACTTACTTCACCAGGGCAGGCAGCTCCGGGTTGAAGGAGATGTAGTCGTGGCCCAAGCCCAGTTTTTCAGGAAAGGTAATGAACTTCACCTTGGATTTGTCCTTGTAGGCTGTGAGTGCTGTCTCATAGAGCTGCCACAGGGTGGGAGTGTGGTTAATGGCACGAGCAGGGGACCCCAAACCCCTCCTGAGGGGTGGTTACCCCCTCTCTGGCCACTTCAGCCCTCCAAAACCAGGCTCAGAGGCCAGCTGGCAGGTGCCCAACCCCATGGCAGTGCCCACCTTGCGGCCCAGCTTTGGAGGCACAACTCCATCATCTTCTGCGTGCAGGATGAGCAGGGGGCACTTCAGCACCTTCACGCTGCCGGCAGCAAGCACAGCCCTGAGGACTCTCCCTGGAGCCTCCCCAGCCTCTCCCAAAATTTCAGCACCCTGATCCCCCCAGCTCTGCCCCTCAGAGCCATCCCTGGCATGCCCACCTGGGCAATGCCCATGCTGCTTGCCATGGCATGGCAGCAACAAGCACCCTAATCGCCTTAAACCCCAATTACAGGGTGGTCAGGTTTCAAAAGCACCCATAAATCAAATGGATTTCAGACAGGCTGTGAGTGCTACAAGGAATGTAAGTGGGTAGTGCCCAAAAAAAAAAAGGATAGTGGCTTGTGGACTTTGCTCAATAATCAAACTGAAATCTGACATTCTGCAAATAAAAAGTCACTTTCAAAGTATGAGTAAGCTGGGTAAACACAGAGGAGCTCAGGGATTTCTGTGGGGTTGACTGACACCTTTCCTTGGTGGTCATGTGGTCCCAGCAACATTCCCACAGCCCCCCAGGGATGGCTGCACCCCTTCCCACCAGGAACTCACTTCTCATCACTGGGGAAGAACATGTCTGCCCGAGCCAGGGAGTCCAGGATGAAGAACTCAAAACCTGGGAACTGCCGGTAGATCTGGCAGGGAGAGAGTTTGGGGGGGCTAAGCCATGGCTTGGGTTCAACTGCACAGGGAGGGGACTCAGGGAGCTGGGGGACCCCACAGGCAGAGCCTGTCACCAACTGGGGACCCCAGAGGCCAAGCCCCCTCCTGTCAGTGCCGGGTGATCCCCAGGCAGAGCCCCCAGACTCACCTTGGTGATGGGGATGTTGGCGGCTGCCTCTCGGATGTTGGTGTAAGGAGACTCCAGCACAACAGCATCAACCTGGACCCCTGAGGGCAGAGTCAGGTGGCAGTGGCTGTGGGGACTGTCCCCGCTGCCAGACTGCTGCCACACTCCCCTCCCAGGCAGCAGTGGGGCCAAGATGTCCCTATCCCAGTGAGGAGGACAGGGAGGGCTCCTCATCTCCTTTGTGGCTTCCAAACTCAGGCCAAGGCAGAGCAGAGCCTCAGGGTGACACTGCAGGGGGACAACACATCCATGCTGGCCCTTACCTCGCTCCTCCTGCAGTTTCCTCGCTGCATTGGTGGCAATCCTGTGACAGGAGAGGTGACAGTGAGAGGGAGCAGCCAAGGGGAGGATGCACAGCTCACTCACATTCCCCCTTGCTGGCTGTGTTTGGCTTAGCAGGGACCTCCACCAAGGAGCTGCTCCAAGCCCTTGGTCCATCCCCGGGTGGCACCAGGCTGGCAGCAGTGTCAGAGGGTGCAGGGTGAGCTCTGCTGTGCCCCATCACACCCCTGCACCCACCCTGTCCCCAAGGAATGTCCCCAGAAGAGGATGCTGCTGTTCCCACTCCGTGCTTTCGCCCAGTCGTAGAGTGCCAGGACATCTGTGGTGAAGCCTCTCTCTGTGGGGTGTCCACTGGAGTCCCCATAGCCTGTGGGGGACATGGCTCAGTATCACAACCCTGGTGGGGACCAGCCCTAAGAGGGGAGGTCACCCAATAAGAGGCAGGGGGACAACTTTACCTCTGTAGTCGAGAGCCAGGATGTGGAAGTCAGCAGCTCCCATCGTCTGTCAGAGCAGCACCGAGTCATGTCCTGGTGGGG
This sequence comes from Lichenostomus cassidix, assembly GCF_008360975.1. NCBI lineage: Eukaryota > Metazoa > Chordata > Aves > Passeriformes > Meliphagidae > Lichenostomus > Lichenostomus cassidix. The sequence goes on along the minus strand of NC_139486.1, from coordinate 2,054,265 downwards.
GATGCACCCCAGGACCCCCAGCATGGCCCCTTCACCCTGCACGGGGTCCCTCTGGGTCCCTGGAGCCAGCAGGAGCCTTACTCCCGGCAGGTCCCAGTGTCCCCACAGGGCACACTTACCTTCAAGAACTGGACGCGGTGACTCGCAGCCCTGATGGAAAAATGGGGTTAGAGCTTGGGGGAACCCCAAGGGACCCTCCAGTGCCAGTGCAGGGGAGGAACCACAGTGACCTTATCCCAGGAGGGGAGAGCTGGATGCTGTGGGGTGGGTGGGTTTTGACCTTTCCCTTTATTTCACAGGGATTTTCTTTGACTGCTGGAGTCAGAAATGACCGCAGCAGCCCAGACCCCACAGCACTGCTGGCTGCTGCACCGAATTTGCTACTTCCCACCTGAGAGCAGCCATCCTGCCTTGCTCCTGGCCCTGCAGCAGCACCCCAAAACTCACCTGGTGCCCCCATTGCCGTGCAGGTAGATGATCACAGGGTGAAAATCAGCCAGAGCCTCCTCATACCAGCGCTGGTCCTTGCCCCGTGCCTCTGCCCCTCTGCTGGCTGGCACCGTGTGCCTGGGGGGACAGTGGGGTTACCCTGGGGGGTTCCACCTGCTTTAGCCACCAAGAACACTGAGGATGTCCTGCTCACCAGATGCCAACTGTGACACCTGGCTCGGTGGTGAGGTGCAGGTTGATGGTGTTGTTCACCAGCAGCTCCGGCCGCCGAAAATCCACGAAGAAGGGGAAGGCCACTGATGGAGAAATCACAGCCATCATCCAGAATTCTCCCACCCACCTGCTTTTATACCATTCTTTCTAAATCAACACGTTATTGGTTTTAAGGTATTTAAGTGAAGTTTTAAGTTATTTGAGTTATTTAAGGGCCGTGCTGAGGTAGGCGATCCCAGCCCTCTGCCACCTCCTCCCACCCAAAATTTCCAGCTGAGCATGCCCAGGCGTGTTGTAACTGCAGGCAGTAAACAGGGTCGGCGGCACCACGTTATTAGAGCTTGCAAAACACGGGGAAAGATCCCTCAGTGCCTCCTCTGCAAGCCCACGGCACGGCGGGAGCCGGGTAAGCACTGTCCCGGTGCCACCCAGGTGCTAGGCGTGGTCCCAGCCGTGTTTTGGGGGGTCTGCAGCAGCCAGCTGAACCCCACGGGGGTTCTCCCGGATGGGACAGCCTCAGGATACTCACGGAAGTTCAGGTAGACAAATTTGGTGAGCAAGCTGGGGAAGAGGCGGATGAGGAAGGGCACGGAGGCGTAGGTGAGCAGCGGGGCCAGGAGGAGGGTGCGCAGCCCTGGGAACCAGGAACGCCGAGCCCTGCAAGGGAGCCACTGTTGGCACATCCCCTCCCATCCCAAGGGATTTGGGGTGCAGCAGAGCAGGCTCCCCGTTCCCAATCCCAGCCATGAGGCTTGGATACAGCAGCTTTTCCCTCTGGGAGCAGGAGCCAGATCCCCACCCCGTGTTTTGTTTGGCTTTTGGGGATGGGATCAAGGTGTTGGAGCCACCCCACGGTGACACAGTGTGACAGAGGCCCTGTTGGGTCCCCCACACCCTCCCACAGACGCCGGGAGGCAGGAAGGGCAGCTTCCCACGGGCCGCCGGGAGGCAGGAAGGGCAGGGAACGTGCCAGGGCTGGGAGCTGCAAGTCAAACCGGCAATGAGGAGCAATCGATACTCTGTGGCAACACCCCAAGTCCCGGCTGGGGAGGCACAGTCACACACCTGTCCCCAAACCTGGCACCCAGAGCCTCTGCAATATTCCAGGGACAAGGAGGAAGGTGGCAAAGGGGCTTGGGGGTGACGTCCCCCAGTGCCACCTGCTCCGAAGGGCTGGGGGACACATCCAGCTGCTCTCTGCAACAGCGAGACGCAACCCCAGCCCCAGGAGGGAAAGGAAAGCCAAGAGCAGCAGCTTTCCCGGCATCAACAGCCCTCGTGGGCTCATGGTGATGGGGAAAGCAGCCTGGGCACCGGGGGATTGAGGGCAGAGGTTCGTGAAGGGAGCCAGGCACGGCTCAGGCCGGGGGCAGCATCCCTCCTGCGGGAAGCACCCAGTCCATCCCCTGAGACACCCTGGGAATGCTGCGAGACCCTCAGGAAGGACTGCAAAAGGGGTGCCAGGGCACGATGGCACCCCAGGGAACGGGCAGCCTGCCCGGGACGGTGTAGGGTCGCATGGCAGCTTCTCAAATCCCAGCTGTCCCGCAGGTCTGAGCAGCAAGGGAATGGGTCAGGAATGCCCTGGAGAGGCTGCGGGGAATTGTCAGGTGCTGCTTTGGGGCTAAAGCCAGAGCTCGAGTGCAGCTCACGGCTGCCCTTGCACAACACCTGCGGCAGGTGAGCACTGACCCGGCCAGAGCGAGGGGACACCTCTGACAGGTGGCACGGTGACCAAACGGGACAGCGGGGTGACAAGCCGCAGCACGGCTTCGGGATGGGGTGGCACACAGCCGCGGTATGGGATCGTGGTCATGGCAGGTGACACATGGCCACTGCACGGGGTCACGGCGGCGGCAGGGTGACATGGGGACGCGGCCGCAGTACGGAGTCACCGCTGTGGCAAGATGATATGGGGACATGGCCACGGGATGGGGTCACGCCGGCGACAGGGCGGCACGGTCACGGCAGCGGGGACAGACACGGGGTCACGGCCCCAGCAGGGTGAGCAGGCCACGGCGTGGGGTCACAGCAGCACGGGGTGACTGTCCCAGCAGGGCAGCGCGGCCGCGGCGCGGGGACAGCGCGGTGCGCAAGAGACGCGACAGGCGACACGGCCGGGGACGGCGACACGCGGTTCGGGGGAGCGCGGCGGTGTCCCCACGCCCGCGGGTACTCACCGCCCGTGCCGCGCCGCTCCCGCCCTGCCCTCCGCCCGGCCAGTGTCGCCGCTGTCGCCGCTGTCGCCTCTGTCGCCGCTGTCGCCGTCCCCGCCGCGACGCCGCATCGCTCTGCGCCAGCTCGCGCGGCGACAGCGCCGACAGGACCCGCCCACGTCACGGGGACACGCCCACGTCACCAGGCCACGCCCATGTGATGGGGACACGCCCATGTCGCCTGGCCACGCCTACCTGAGCTCTGGGCGGGGCCAGGGCCAGCACGCGCTGTCACCGCTCCTGGGGACAGGGGACACCCGGCCGGACTGCAGCCCTTGTCGGGTCTAGAGGGACCTATCAGGGTGGCAGTCCCCTGTCCCCCAGGGACCTCAGGAGATCTGCAGCCCATTGTCCCCCAAGACAGGCCAGGGGGAGCATGGGGACAGCGCTGTGACACACCAGGAAAAGCAGCCTTGCCACAGGCAAGGAGCACGCAGGGAAAGCTTCCAGGTTAAAAAATAAAAGTAGTTTTACAAATTAAAAACAATAAGTAAAAATAATTTTAAAACTTATAAATTATAAATAAATTATAAATAAAAATATAAATAATATAATTAATGGGAATACATAAAATTAATCCTAAATTATAAATTAAGTACATTATATTATAAATACATAATATATAATATCATATACTATATACTATATACTATATAATATATAATATATAATATATAATATATAATATAACCTAAAACATAACATATACTATATAATATATAATGTATAATGTATGATATATAATATATAATATACAGTATATAGTATATAGTATATACATTAAATCATGAATTAAAATTATAAAATAAAAATAATTTTATAAATTAAAACCTGGTGTAACTAGGATTAAGCAGGAAGGGTGGAAACCTGCTCCCCTCTCAGCTGAGCCTCCCACCTGCAGCTCTGTCAGCATGAGTCACCTCGGCCTTTTCAAGCTGAAACTTCCCACCAGGAAAGGAACATCCCGATTTCAGCAGTATTCCCTGTGCAAGTCTGCCAGGTGCAGGAGGATGTGCTGCTGGAAGGAACCCACAGCTGGGGTAACACCACATCTGTCAATGGGGCCACAGCAGGGACCCCAAAAATCAGCTATGGCAGGGCTGGGGGCAAACCTTGTCCCAGAGGAGCACACTGGCATTTTGAGCTGCTTTTATCCATCTGCCCTCCAAAGTAAGACCTGTTCTGCTTTTCCTGAGTTGCAATCACTGAGTCACAGAATGGTTTGGGTTTAAGGGGCCTTGAAGACATCCAATGGCAGGGACACCTCCCACTGTCCCAGGCTGCTCCAAGCCCTGTCCCACCTGGCCTTGGACACTTCCAGGGATCCAGGGGCAGCCACAGCTTCTCTGCGAATTCTATTCCAGGGCCTCCCCACCCTCCCAGCCAGGAATTCCTTCCCAATATCTAATCCTACCTCACCAGCCCTGAATGCAAATCCAAAGACAAACAGGTCTGGTCCAACCGGGGCAGTGGGCAGGCGATTTCATCCTCCCCATCAGCTGCTGTTGCAATAAGGTGGCACAAACCAGCCCCGAGCTGCTCTTCCCATGCCACAGGGCAGGACAGGGGAAATGACCAACACATCCTGCTGGCTTCACAGGCAAGAGCTTTTCCCTTCCACCCCCAGTTTTTCCCCATTCCCAGTGAGAGCTGGGGCTGCAGCTGGGGCAGTGAATTGTCACGAAGGTGATGGAAGGGTGGTCCCCAGAAACTCCAGTTTTTGGGGATGGGCAAGATGCCAGAGGGGGCTGGAGCTCCTGAAGGCTGGAATGGCCAGCACAGAGTTTGGGCAGTGCAGAGTGTGCACCAGGATGGAGCAATATTTCTAATTTTTAAATATTCCTAATATCTCTCGCCATAAGGAGCCACCACAGAGTTTGGGCAGGGCAGAGTGTGCACCAGGATGGAGCAATATTTCTAATTTTTGAATATTCCTAGTATCTCTCGCCATAAGGAGCCAGCACAGCAAACGCGGCAAACACGAGGGTTTCGTGGGCCGAAAGGAAAATCCTTTTTCTTCCATCCACGGGCAGGATGTACAGGATCAGGCCCGAGAGGCGGCGCTGGGAATGCGATGGTGCAGCGGGAGCTGGACGTGGGATGGCAGCAGCGAGCCGAGGAGCAGCGATACCACTGCGGCTTAGCAGGGCTCGCCTTTGTTTGGCGCAAAAAATAGCAAACTTTGGGCTTATGTCATTCCAAACTTCTCCCTGCACCAGCTGGGAGATGGGGAGGTTCCCTCCAGCTGTTTTTTTTCCCTACAGCGTCTTTTCCTTTTTCCCTTTGTTTAGGTTTGGGTGACGATTTCATCGCTTTTTTTGCTGATTTTTGGGTTATTTTATGGCCCTGCTGCCCCCTGTCCTGGCCGGGGTGAGGGGTGCACAGCCCAGCCGGACAAACCCCAGGAATGCAGCAGCAGCAGCTCTCGCTCCCCCCCAGCTCCCCGAGCGGCAGCAGGACTTTTCCTCTCCCCAGAACAAAGCACCCCATTGTTCGGGCAAAATGGGAAGGAAAGCGTGACGGAGCAGCCCGAGCCAAGGCGGGAGGGTGTTTCTGCAGGAGCCGAGCACCCACGGCCTCGCACAGGGGTCACCCGCTGCCTGCGCACTCCGATTTTGGGTGGCTCCGTGCCAGCCGCGCATCCACCGGCAGCTGATGTCCAGCGCTCCCGGTGTTTCCCGCGTGTCCCGATTTTTTTGGTGGCGTGTCACACGTGACGGCGTGGGTTGAGCCGAGGTTTCCTTCCGCCGAGCTCGCCGCAAATGCCATCCCCGAGAGAGAGCAGCTGCTCGCCGGGAAGGGGGCTCCAAAAATAGGCCGGCGGGCTCCGTGTCTGGCACAGCTCCGTGGCTCCCTGGAAACACGCTCGTCTCCGATGGGAGAACGAGGGGGAAAATAAAATCAGGATGCCTCTGCTGACAGCCGGTCCTAAAAATGAGGCAGGAATTTGCGCTGGGATGATACAGCCCAGCACTGCTGAGCGGGATGGGGACATGGGGACACTGAGCGTGCTGCCTGTCCCCGTGGCCCATCCGTGCACACGTGTGGCCAGAGCCTTTGTTGGGTGACAAGGGGGGATTTTTCGGGGCTTGGATTAGCGAAGCACTGGCGAAGAGGAGGAGGGTGAGGGGGATAAAGGTCCTGGCACTCGCCGGGCTCGCAACAAAACAAAGCACCAGATGGTTCCAACTTCAGCATAATGCGCGGAGAGAAAGTGTTTGAACCGCGGATGGAAAAGCAAATGTGGAAAGAGAGGGAGAAAGGGAAGAAAGAAAAAAACCCTCAGCGAGTGTCAGAGCAGAAGAAAGCGGCGGAGAAAAATGGCAAATGTTAAAAGCCGAGACAAAAAGCCCTTGGCCGGCACAAAGCCGGGGCTGCTGACATCTGTCCAGCAAAGCCTCTCGCCAAGGGCGCCTTCCCTCTGGAGTCACCTTGCCTTGCTCCTGTCACCGCAGGGACACGGCCAGGGCCCTGGACAGGGCTTTGCTGGGTGCTGGGGGACGCTGTGCCATGTCCCACAGCCACAGCGCTGCCCCTGGGGCAGGGGACAGTGGTGTGACAAGGGACGTGCAGCGGAGCTACCCCTAAATATTTTATTAAAATATTTTATTACAGTATTTTATTACAGTATTTTGGAAGCTCTTCACACTGTTGCCTCACATGTCCCAGATGTCCTTGTCACAGCCGGTGGGACCGTGTGGCAAAGCCACCCCTGGCTCTGCTGTGGGATCTCGTGGGGTTTTAAGCCAGATTTCTGATCTGAGCAAGACTTACGCAACTCCGCGTGAGGCTTTTGTGTTCCCCTCGCTCCTCCCCACGAAATATCTTGAACCTGCAGAGCAGAACCGCCTTTTCTAAAAGGGAAGAAGGCTAAAAAGTCATCTCGCCCCTGGCGTTTTCACCAAAAAAAGCAGCAAAATAACCTCACGCAATTGCTCGAGAGCGGATTGCAGCGTGGGTGGAACCCCTTGTGAGCCGTCAGAGAATCCACAAGCCCTGGGGACCGCCGGCTTCCCGCGGCTCGGCTGGCGCTGAGCAGCAGCGTGGGCGGGCGGTGGCTCCAGCTCCCAGCCGGGACTGCCGAGCTTTAAACACGGGTTGGAGCTTTGCTGGTGCCTGTGGCTTGTGTGCCGCTGCCCCGGGGGTGGCTGCTGGGGCACAGGGTGGTGCCTGGGTTTGTCACCCCCCAAAACGAGTGAGGGGCGCGGGGGGGACAGTGCAGAGCCACTGGGGTGGTACAGGCTGGATGCCACGGGGACAGCAGCCGTCCTGTGTCACGGTGACACAAGGGAGACTCGGGTGGGATGTTGTCCCTCAGGCCCAGGGATGGCAGGGAGCCAGAGTGCCATGTCCCCAGGGCGGGGGACATTGGGGTGACATGGTACCCCGGAATGGCAGGGAGCCAGGGTGCCATGTCCCCAGGGTGGGGGACAGTGGGGTGATGTGCTGCTGTGACCTTCAGGCGGGGCGACAGCCCAGGTGACGTGCCATTGTTTTTCTGGGACAACGAGGAGCTGCAGGGCCATGTCCCCTGGGGTGCAGGACAGTGTGGAGCCGGGGTGATGCCACCCTGGGGGACAGGACAGTGGGGAGCCAGGCTGATGTCACCTTGGGGTATAGGACAGCAAGGACTCAGGGTGACGTCCCCTTGGGTTGCGGGATGATGAGAACCGAGGTGATGTCACCCTGGGGGACAGGGCAGTAGGGAGCTGCGGTGATGCCACCTTGGGGTGTGGGATGACAGGAACTGAGATGATGCCACTTGGAGGGGGATGGGACATTGAAGAGCCAGGTGATGCCACCCTGAGGTGTGGGACAGTGGGGACCATGGTGGTGCCACCCTGGGGGACAGGACAGTGGGGACCTGGGCTGATGCCACCCAGGGGTGCAGCACAGCAGGGAGTCAGGGTGATGTCCCCTGCAGTGCAGGGTGATAGGAACCGAGGTGACGCCACCCGGCGGGTCAGGACATTGGGGACCCGGGGTTATGCTGTCCCGAGGCGCAGGACAACGGGAAGTCGGGGCGATGCCACCCTGGGGGACACGGCAGCGGGCAGTCGGGGTGATGCCACGCGGGTGCCGAACAGCGGGGACACCTCGGTGCCCCGGGGCTGCGGGACATCCCGGCAGAACCCCGCAGCTGTCCCCCGGGCCGGGGGGCGTTCCCGGGCGGTGCCGCACAAAGGCCGCCGGTCCCCCCGCCCCGGAGCCGCGCCGCACCCCCGGGGCCGCCCCCGAGCCTCGGCCCAATAAACGCGGCGGCATTTGAACGCGGCGCCTCCCCCGGACCGCAACGCTCCGAGCGCTCCGCCAGCCCCGCCGCGCCCGCGGGCACCGGCAGCCGGTGAGGCCGGGACGGGCACCGGGAGGATGCGGGAGAACGGGAAGGGGTAGCACGGAGCCCCGGGGGGCGGGGGGAGCGCTGTCCGCCCCGGTCCCTCCTCCGCGGGCGGTGCCGGGGCTCTGCCCGCCCCTTCCCGTCGCTTCCCGGCGGGGCCGGCCGCGTGTGCGGGGCGCCGGGACGGGACGGGCCGGCGGGGAAGGGGCGCGGCGGCGAGGTGGGTGCCTGGGGAAGGGGCTCTGGGCCGGGGGAGGGAGGATCCAGCATCCCCGTCTGGAGGAATGGGATGCTGGATGCTGCAAGTGGGGGGATGCTGGAGGAACGGGGTGATGGGGATAGGGAATTGTAGCCAGATGGGGTTTTAGAGGAGGCGGTGTCACGCAGAAGCCCCCGAGGTCCCCTTGGCGCGGGTGGCAGTGGTCCCGCGGGGTGACAGGTACCGGGTGCCAAGGGCACCCCATCCCCGCGTGCGTCCCTGTCCCCGGAGAGACGCTCCGAACGCTGGCAGCGGGTTCTGGACCACTCTGCCCGGGCTGAGTCCCGCGAGCAGCCGGCTGGGGCTGGAGGAATTAATAACAGCAGTTGTTTTGTCATCGGCGAAGCTCTCGCCGTCACCAGGGTGGCAGACAGCATCTGCTGTCTGGTCACCAACCGTGGGCCCGTCTCCCTCGGAGCATCCCTGTAAGGATGGAGCCGAGGCTGGGAGCCAGGAAAACCCAAATCCACAGCCTGGCAGGTTCCGGAGCTGGGATTCTGCCGGCTGGGTGGGTGACAGCTCGGCTGGGTGACAGTTTGGGGTGTATCCCGCTCTTCCTCCTCCCGTGCTCCCCGAAACGGAGCCGCGGGAAGGCGATGGAGGCGTTCTCGCCGTGATTCAGCACAGCCCGGCTTGATCGGAGCCGCCGCAGGTCCGAGCTCCGCGGGAATTACCGAATCCCTCATTTCCCGGCGCGCGAGGCGCCGCTGGATAAATTACCGGCTCGCTTTGTTTACATCCGAAATAATCAGCTTTGTGCCTCCACCTTGGGCTTTATCGCACCCGGGGCTCCCCAAGTCACTGCGGAGCGACTCCAGCCCGATTTGCAAAATCAAACCAGATGGGCGCTTTGTTTTTTCCTTACGGAGGGAAAGGCTGGGAGTGAAAAGCCCTATTACAATGCAAATACCGGGCTGGCGTGAATATTCAAACCGCTGCGCTGCTTTGGAAGCTCTTTACATAAATTTATAGCGCTTTTTTCTACGCCATCGCTGCTCTGCTAATCGGGAGTGGAGCTTGGTTAACAGGATCGCTGCTCTCTGCCAACTTTGGGGGATCTGGGGGTGTTTTGGGGTGCAGGGCAGAGGTGGCATTGAGGCGCAGAGGGGAAATTATGAGCGTGGTCAATGGGGAGGAGGAACCGCCAGCTGTAAGGCTGACTCTGCTGGTGACCCTTGAAGAGCTGGGCGTGCTGTCAAGTGATTTACTGACGTTTAGGTGCTTCGTTGTCCTTTCGGGTTTTGTTTTCCCCTTTCCCTTTGGTTTCTCGGTGTGACCCTTTGTGGAGCAGGGGGGTTGCAGGGTGGGCTGAGCTGCAAAATTGCCCCGAGGCGGTGTGGGGGTTTTGGGGTGTCCACAGGGACAGGGCACCGAGCTCTCCTCTCTGGTGACCAGTGACAGGAGCTGAAGGAGGGAGCAGCGTGAAGCTGTGTTGGGGGGGATGTCAGGAAATGGTTTTCCCCCCAGAGGGTGGTCAGGCACTGCTCAGGCTCCCCAGGGAATGGGCACGGAGCTCCAGGAGTGTTTGGACAACTCTCTCAGGGATGCACAGGGTGGGATTTTTGGGGTGTCTGTGCAGGGCCAGGGGTTGGATCCATGATCCCTGTGGGTCCTTGCCAACTCAGGATATTCTGTGATTCAGCACAGCCGCTGAGCTGCAGCTGTGATGGATGAGATGGTTCATTAGGGGAAGGAGATAATGAGCGTGAGACAACCTCACCTCTGGCTCTCCAGCAGGGGCTCCGGGGTCTGGTTTTGGTGGCTGCTGGGCATCTCATGCAAACCCCACCATTAAAAGCTGGGGTTCTGGTGGGTTTTGCCAGCTGTGTTCACGTCACCCCGCTTGGCACAAGTGCAGTGGGAAGGGAAAGTTGCGTTTAAAGTGCCCACGCATGGCTGTGCTCTCCAGCACGGAGGGGACACTCCGGAGCAGTGACATCCCAGGGAGTGGCTGCTCGTGTCTTGGAGGAGGCCAGAGAGAGGATGCTGCCCCGCTGGGTAATTACTGCTAATTGCCAGGCCCTCATTTGAGTCCAGGTGATCAAGAGTAGCAGCAAAACCAACATTTTCCTCCCTGTCTGTTGGAGGTGGTGATTTCTGTGGAGGGCAAGTTGGGATAAGGGTAAGGTAGCCCTGGCTGGTGATGCAGTCCATGGGGCAGCCAGGCAGAGCAGCCCCAAAATCTCCATCTCGTGCCCTTGTGCAGCAGCAAATGGGATTTTTTTAAATTAATCTAGTGGAAGGTGTTCCTGCTTATGACAGGGGGTTGGAATGAGATTGCCTTTAAGGTCCCTTCCAACCCAAATCATTGTGATATTCCATAATTCATACTGTTTTCATCCCCTCCCCCCCCAAAAAAAAGGTAATTGTGCTAATTGTAGTGTTTTTACTTGCTGATGCCATTGATTGACCAGGTAATCTGTGTCTTCATTAGCTCCAGGCTAAAGTTGATATTGATTCCAGGCACTTAATATGCGAAGCAGTAATTACTGTTTAAGCTTATATTGTTTGAGTTAAATTTAGCTGAGAATTTAGTCCTATCAGGCCCCTACATTGTGTGCTGTGAAGGTTATCTGCCTCTCAGGAGGGGGTGGGTTTAAAGGCAGGAAAGAAATGCCGGTGAAAACTTCCTTTTCTCATCATCCCGGAGCGCTTTGCTTCCCCGGGCTTGTAATAAGAAGAACAGAAATACGGAATAACGTGGTGCTGACTCTCCTAAATCTGCACTTTTCAGCGCTGGCTGCTCAAGCTGGTCATTCCGGGGCACTCGAAACAACACAGAAGGGCAGCAATAAATCTGAACAAAGTGATGCCCTGCGCAGGGACCTCGTGGGGGACCAGGGGAGCCCCCGCTCAGCTGCAGCCCGCCTGCCCCTATTATCCCGGCCGCCCTCCTGCATCTCAGCTGCCGGCCCATCTGGAGCAGAGATGAAAGGCTGGGCTTTAATTCGGGCTTTGTGTGCCTCCGCTGTGTCCCCCCCTCCCCTCGGAGCCCCTTCCCCGCCGCCAGCCCCCCGTCCCGGGTGCCGGAGGTGGCTGTGCCGCCGGGGCTGTGATGCTGCTGACCTCATTATTGTGACTGCTGGGCGATGCCGAGCAGCCTGGCTGCTAGGAGGCTCCTCAGGTAGGAGGCTCGGGTGGTTTTTTTCCCCCCCTCCCATGGAAGCGCTGGTGAATAATTCAGGCATCAGGCAGTAGGCATCTTGGGTCACCTTGCGCAGCCGGCTGCGTGCCGGAGCCGCCTGCCTAAGATGGAGGTTGTGCAGGATTGCGGGATCGCCGCGCTGCCCGCGGCTCCTGCCGCTCGCTGACTGCAGGTAGGCGAACAGCCTTGCCTTTCGCCGCTGGCTCCTGATGCTTGCTGGGCTGGGGAGCAGGAAATCCCTTTCCCAGGCTGGCTGAGTCCCCCTGAGCTGCGGTCATCCCTCACCCTGGGGACATCAGAGGCACGGTGCCCTTGCCAAAACTCACCTGGGCTGTAGGGCAGGTGTGGCCCGAGGTAGGGACCACACACCTGATGCTCTTTTCTTTTGGGGATTGTGTTTTTCGTGCTGGTGTTATGGTCTCCCTGATGCTTTCTCCGTCTGGACCAGCCCAGGGTGAGTTTTTGGGGCTCTCTGCTGGTGTGGCACTGAGAGGGATGATCCCAGTGGATGATCCCGAGGGATGCTTGGAGCTATACTGGGAGGTGGCATTTAGCTCTCTGCACTAACTGGGGAAACTGGTTCTGGCAGTGTAGCAGTAGGGTCAGGCGCTGGAGACATCTCTGGGGGGGCTGACCCTGAAGATAAGAGGTTCAAAAACGCTTGGGAAGCTCTGTGGGTTGGAGCCGTCCTTGCTGGAGGCTTGGCTGTGAGTTTTGGGGCTGCTGGAATGTGCAGGCAAGGCTCCCTGACACCAGATCCAGCCCTGGGGGTGCAGGTGGGAAATGGGGCTGCCAGTGTGGGAATGGAAACAAGTTTGTTGCCTTCCTCCTGCTCACAGGCACCTGAGTTTTTGGGTGCTGCCTCCTCCTCCCCTGTGCCCCAGGTCGAATGTGTCTGTGCCTTCCCTCCTCCCCACAGTGTGAGAAATCAGCTCAAGAGGGATTTGGGGGGGAAAAAATGGGACAGGGAGAGTGTGAGGCTGAGATGGAGGGATTGTGTCCACTCTCTGGAGTGTCTGTGGTCATCCCTGTCCGTGGCAGTGCAGGAGGAAGGCCAGCCTGGCCGGGCTGTCCCTGTCCCATGGGCTCTGTGAGCTCCCTGGCACCAGCCCTGCCTCCCTCAGCAGATGTGGCATCCTGAGGATGCTCTGCCTTGGCATCTGCTCCAGTGAAATCAAGGACATGGCTGCTGCAGTGCCTGCCCTGCAGATTGCCTGGCTGGGCTGGAATTGGGCTGCAGCTGGAGCAGCTCTGCTCCTTCTGGGATGGCCAGGAGTGCTGCTGGTGACACAGGGAGCCACGAGAGCCCTGTGAGGAGGAGAGGGAGCTGCTCCCTGGCAGGGCTGGCTGGGGAGAGGGTTTGGGGAAATGTCCTGGAGCAGGGGTGGATCCAGGCTGAGGTTGCTGACCTTTGGAATTGCAGTGTGGCATTTTCTGGAGCACCAGAGACTTTCTGTGCTGCTCTGTTGTCTTGAGCGTTTGGCACTGGGATGCTGTTATCAAAGAATCCTGGAATGGTTTGGGTTGGAAGGAAATTAAAGATCATCCAGTTCCAAACCCCTGCCATGGGCAGGGACACTTTTCACTCTCCCAGGGTGCTCCAACCCTCCTCTGCCTTTAGACAGGTTTTGACCTGAAATACCTGAGGGAGAGCAGTGCAGGGTCTGCTTGGATTCTGGACTTGATCTTGGAGTTATTTTCCACCCTAAAGGATTCTGTGATCCCAGCTTTAGCCCAGGGGGTGTGTTGTGCTCACACAGGGATGGACAGAGGGGCTGACTGGCCTGAGGGGTTTGGGTTGGGGTCTGCTGCCCTCCCCTCCCCAGGCAGTGCCCCACACTCTGCTCCCTGCCCTGCTGAGCTGTACTGCCAGGGTGGTTGTTTATCTTCTCACCAAAGCATCACCTGCAACACCTGGGGATCACTGCAGCTCAAGGGAACAATTTTCCCCTGCAGCACCTCGGCTGCTGCAGCTGAGCCAAGTGAGCTGCTCCTGGAGCTGACGTGCCACATGGGGCTGGCACAGCCACCTGGGCTGTCCCCTCCCGGGGGTTTGCCTCTGCAGGCTTTTTCCCCTCTCTCTTTCTGCTCTGGGACTTCTTTCCCTGGCAGGATGGGAGAGGCAGGAGCAGTAGTGGAGCACTTAATGCGACCAAACATAGCCCCAAACAGCCTCGTGGGCAGCTCCTGTCCCAGCCCTCGGGGTTTTTTGCTGTCCCATGCTGTGGACACCGTGGCCAGAGGTGACCTGCCCTTTCTCTTCCCACAGGTGAGCGTGGCAGGCTATGGGATGGATGAAGCTGAGCAGGACCAGTATGAAGCTCGCCTCAAGGAGCTCTTCGACAGCTTTGACAGCACAGGCACAGGGTCCCTGGGGCAGGAGGAGCTCACTGACCTCTGCCACATGCTGCACCTGGAGGAGGTGGCCCCGGCACTGCAGCAGACCTTGCTCCAAGGAAACCTCCTAGGCAGGGTAAGGATCTGGGGAATGAGGGGAGCTGGGGAGCCAGGCAGGAGCTGTGTGTGTGGGATGGTCTTGGGAAGAGACTGAATGTCTGTAATTTGTGTGTATCCAACATTGCTGAGGCTCTGGCACTGCAGGGCTTGTGGGGTCTGGTCTGTTTGGGGCACAGGGCAGCTTTGGAGAGAATTGGTGATAACAGGGAAGGGAATTGCTGTGTCTGCCCGGATGGGAGGTGGTCTGAAACACAGAAACCACCACTTCAGGCTTAGCCTTGTGCTCTGGTGTGCTTTCCCAGTGTCCAAGGCCAGAGCAAGTGCCACGTCCTGGCTGTCACACAGTGCCCATGCCCCTGGCACCAGTTCCTGGTGCTGCTGGCCCGGGTCACCTCCCCAGACCAGCTCACCAGGTGCTTGCACAAACTCTGAGCCACTTGGGATGTGACAAGGACCTAAATCCAGGGCCTGAGCCTGTGATTTACGCTGGCTTAAGCTGTAGTTAGACTGGTGGGGCCATGTGCAGTCACACACGTTTCTCCAAGGCAGAAAACATTGTCCCACTCAGGCAGTCGCTGTCTGAGCCACCTTTGTCCACCTTACCTGGTGTTGGTGGCTTCCCAAAGCCATTTTTCCATCGTGGTTGTACCTTTATGGAGCTAAATGCCAGGGCATTGAGCAGAAGCTGCTGGCCCCAGGAGGATCTCCACGTTCAGTGTGGATGTCCTTGTGTTCTGCAGGACGTCTTTCCCAGCACGCCGTGCTCACAGTGCATTAGATCCTTCCCTGGAAATCACCCTGAAATCCCATCACTGCTCATTAGGATCAGAAGAATGTGGAACAGGGCAACCAGGGCTCTGACCAGACAAGCAGCCATCCAATTTCCAATCAAACTGCAGCTTTCACAAGCAAAATAATTCCTTTAACGAACAAAGGAATTTTTCTTTTTTCCTCCTCTTCCTCGCCTGCCCTGGGGCTGTAGCTCTGCTGCTGACAGTGAGTGGTGCAGGAGCTGGAGCAGGGATGGATCCAGCAGAGGTTGCTGACCTTTGGAATTGCAGTGTGGCATTTTCTGGAGCACCAGAGACTTTCTGTGCTGCTCTGTCTTGAGCGTTTGGCACTGGGATGCTGTTATCAAAGAGTCATGGAATGGTTTGGGTTGGAAGGAAATTAAAGATCATCCAGTTCCAACCTCCTGCCATAGTCAGGGACACCTTCCACTATCCCAGGTTGCTCCAAGCCCTGTCCAACCTGGCCTTGGACACTTCCAGGGATGCAGGGGCAGCCACAGCTTCTCTGGACACCCTGTGCCAGAGCCTCACCACCCTTACATGGAGGAATTTCTTCCTAACATCCACTCTAAACCTTCTCTCCTTCAGCTTGAAGCCATTCCCTGTGTTCTATCACCTGGCTTTGCCACCTGTGGGCTGGTGGCATGGAGAGAAAGGAAGGGCAGTACTAAAGCTGTGGTTGTCACAGCTGATCAGAGCACCAAAACCCCCTGTTAAAGCATCCCAGGAGCTCCATCCCTGCAGGCTGTGCCAGGGCACGAGGCATCCCATTTTATTTCATTCCCCCATCGTCTTTGGGGATGGTTCTCCCTTACAAATTGCCACTCAGGATGATCTTTATCCCCTGCCTCTCTATCTCCCCGGTGTCAGTGCTCAGCAGCAGCAAAGGGCCATGCCTAAGCATGAGCCAGACTGAGCAGCCCTCGGATCCTTGG
Organism: Lichenostomus cassidix; assembly: GCF_008360975.1. Classification (NCBI taxonomy): domain Eukaryota; kingdom Metazoa; phylum Chordata; class Aves; order Passeriformes; family Meliphagidae; genus Lichenostomus; species Lichenostomus cassidix. Next base: position 2,038,461 of record NC_139486.1, on the reverse strand, counting down.
GGTTTCCTAGGAAGCTGCTCGGGAGAACAGCAGCGAGCACGTTGCTCCCTGAGCACAGCCTCCTTGCACCTGCCCCGCCAGCCCCTCGCCGCAGATGGTCACAGCCTTTGTTCTGCTGCACTTCCAGGGGATGGGATTGATGGGAGGCACCGGGGAGGGGGGCAGCGGGGGAAGGTTTTGTCTGCTCGGGGGTGACTCGCTGGGGCCACGTGCTTGCCTTTGTGCTGGGGGCTCAATGAATGCTCCGGGATCAGGGAATCACCCAATGGTTGGGGTTGGGAGGGGAACCTTGGGGATCAGCTCGTTCCAAAGGGCAGGGATTGGGAGCTGAGCTGGGCTTCCTGGATGTGCTGCTTCCCCCGTGGTGGTTTGGGGATTTATGGGGTCTGCTGTGGGGGTGTAAGTCCTGCCCTGACTCGTGGCACAGCCAAACCACCCCAGCACTGTTTTCCTGTGATGCTTGCAGCAATTCTTGGGATTCCTCAGGAAGGCTGTTTCCCCTCACCCTCGATGGCAAGGAGGGCTGTGGATGTACCTGCCTGTCTGCCCTCTCTGTGCCCTTTAATTAGCAGCAAACTCACAGTGGTGGCTCAGGGACATTGCTCGTGAGCCACAGAGGTGGCTGTGGCTGTGCAGGGATGGGGTGAGTCCCTGGAAGTCAAACCCTGTCCCTGGAAGTATCCAAGGCCAGGCTGGACAGGGCTTGGAGCAACCTGAGATGGTGGAAGGTGTCCCTGCCATGACAGGGGTGGAACTGGATGAGCTTTAAGGTCCTTCCAACCCAAACCATTCCAGGATTCTGGGAAGTTGGGCACCTCTGGGCCCTGCCCAGGGACTGTCCTTGGCGCTGTCCTTGAGCAGAGATGGGGAGCTCAGGTTTCACCTGCACTCCTGAGTTTGCAGCCTGCAGCAAGGACACCCTGGCATGGGGTTTCACCATCAGCTCCCTTCAATGCCACTGCCTGTGACCTCTTGCAAAATATCCTCCCTCTGTGCCCGCAGTGACGCTGTTCCCCTCGTGCCCTGGGGGGGGTTTTGGGCCAGGCAGGAGGCTTGGCTGCAAGGCTGCCCTGTTCTGATGCTGCTGCAAGATTGGCTTGTTAGGAGCCGAGGGAATGGCTGGAGCTGTGTCAGAGGAGGGTTAGGTTGGATTTCAGGGAAAGGTTGTTCCCCAGAGGGTGCTGGCACTGCCCAGGCTCCCCAGGGAATGGGCACAGCCTGAGGCTGCCAGAGCTCCAGGAGTGTTTGGATAACCCAGGGATGCCCAGGGTGGGATTGTTGGGGTGTCTGTGCAGGGCAGGAATTGGATCCATGACCCTTGTGTGTCCTTCCAGCTCAGGATATTCCACAATTCCACGCCTCCCCCACCCGACATTCACCTCTTCAACCTTCCAGCTGCCTCTGCTGGAAAGAGTCAGCAGCCAGGGCCAGAGCTTTGGGAAGGAACGGGGCTGTGCCTGAGCTGCAGGCAGGGATCTGGCAGGAGCTGCTGCTGCCGGTCTGTCCCGGCTGTGCCAAGTGCTTTGCATGGCAGGGACACAGCGGGAAGCAGCAGGTACCTTGGCACAGCACTGCCTCTTTCTAGTGCTAATCAGTCACGGCTTCAGAGGGAGCGGCTGGGAAGAGGCGTGGGGATTTCTCGGAGGAGCTGGGGTTGCTCAGCAGCAGCAGCTTTGGTTGGTCCCTGGTGGCCGTGGGGAGGCTGGGCTGGGCTGGCTGTGCCTCTCTGCTGGTGTGTTTGTCTTGTTGGCCTCTGATTTAGTCGTTCTGGGGAAATTCTCCTCGCTGGGGAGCTGGCCTGGCTCTGCAGTGCTGGTGAGGCTGGGGGGTTTGCAGGGATGTCTGTCCTGTCCCTGATCCTGGCTGGGCACATCACCTCCCAAACCCCACTGCCTTCTGGCTGGTCAGGATCAACCCCAAATTGCTGAGAGACCCCCACGAGCAGATCCACAAATCAGCAACACCAAAACTCAATCACGGGATCAGAGTGGTTTGGGTCGGAAAGGACCTTAAAGCTCACTTTGTTCCACTCCTACTACTGTCACAGGTTGCTCTGAGCCCCATCCAGCCTGGCCTTGGACACTTCCAGGGATGGAGAACCTGTCCCCACCCTCCCAGGAGGATTTCTGCAGGATTTTTTGTGGTTTTTCTGTGCCATGGCTGCCTTGCCTGGCTCGTGCTCCAGCCCAGCTCTCATTTCATCAGTGGTGTTTCTCTAACTCTCCAAGCTCTCTCTGTGTTCACACATGCAGCATCCAAGGTCAGATGTGCACCACAGCCTGGCTTTGCTGCATGTCTGGTGTCAGGAAAACCTCTGGCCCATCCTGAGGAAAAATCTCCTCACTCTGCCAGCTCCACCTCCAGAGTGAGGACAGCCCTGGGAACCTCCTGTGCCTCTCCCTGTGCTGCTGATCTGCGTTTGAAATGCAGCACAGGAGGAGCAGGTGATGTTAGTGGTGCTGCACACCTGCCCAGATGGTTTTACTGGATTTAATTCTGCCTTTTTTGCATGAGGGATGCAAAGTGAGTTTTGTTTCCTTGCTGCTGTGAGGTTCCATCCAAACCAAACCCCAGCAACCACCCAAGGGACTGGCTCTGTCTGTTGTCACTGTTCCCTTCCTGAGAGGATCCCACGGGGAGGGAACCTGTAATTTGAACCCCCTCATCTTTTATTCATCCTCATTTAGTCGAAATGTCAAGTTTGGTTTTTTTTTTAATGGGGGAGATTCTCCTATCCCTGTAAACTGTCCTTTTTGAAGTGCACCAGCCTTTGGAAATGGATGGCAGCAATTAGTATTCAGATGAAGGCATTCCTGATGAGCTTCTTCGCTGAATGTGTGTTTTAATAGCGTTCAAAAAACACATTTAAAAATGTTTAAAGCTGCAGTGGTGGCTGGCACAGCCTGAGCTGTGGCATGAGGTGCTCCCATGTCTCACCTTCCCTGCCAGGGAGCTTGTTGGCCTTTTTTTTAAGCTTGCTTGACCCCCCCAAAACCAATCTGGAGAGCTTCAGACCTGAACTTGGCCGCTGGTTCCTCCCCCAGCAGCATGAAAATCCCTCAGACTGCAGCTCTGCATTCTCACTCTGCCAGCCAGAGCAGCCTCACTGGGCTTCTTTAAATACAAACCCCCTTGTTCCACGCTGAAAATTCTTCCAAGATTTATTTAGCCAAAAGAAATGGTAGCAGGCAGCTCTGCCTCGCCACTGACCCATGGCAAATAGCTTCTCCAGCTGTCCCTGGGTTTCCTTGTCCCCCACGGCTGGAATTGCTGACATTCCCCAGCATGGCTGTGGAGGATGCTGCAGCCTCTTTGTGATTCTTCCTGGCTGGGAGGCAGGAGGCTTTCCAGGAAGGCACAGATGGAAAAAGGAGGGAAAAAAAAAACCCCTCAGTGGAAGGAAAAAATCCCTGTGTTTTTCCCACCCTGGTGTTCCTAGCTCAGCCCTCACAGAACTGCAGGAGCTGGGCAGGGCTGCCCTGGGAAGGGAGGGATTTTTTTCTTCTAGAAAGTGGTTTTTGAAGGTTAATTAGGGCAGTGGAGCACTTCCACCATGGAATATCTCATCCCTGGTCAGGAATGGTGTCTCACTGTAGGAGCTCCTGACCCTGGCTAGGTCACCTCAAGTGATGGAGATCCTCCCTGCTCCTTTGGACATTTTATTTTGGCTTCTTGCCTGATGGCAAAACCCACCCAGTGCATGAAATCAGTGGGTTTGGGCTGTTCTGTGATAGCAGTAATTCTTTCTATGTGCCCAGAGGTGCTTGCTGTGTCTCCATGTCCCTCACTGTCACTTCTCCAGGGCTCCTTCATGTCCCTTGCTGAGTCTGTTGGCACAGGCGTGGTGATCTGAGTGATTCCCAATTCCTGCTGGATTATTTCCTCATATTTAATTCTCTGCACCATCTGATTTCCTCTTTTCTTCCTTTGTTTTTGCCACAGGTCCACTTTGATCAGTTTAAAGAAGCACTTATCCTCATCTTATCCAGAACCCTGTCAAATGAAGAGCACTTCCAAGAGCCAGGTAAAGACTGAAATCACCTAAAATAATCCATTTCCATTGGCAAGGCAGCTGTGGGTGACTCCCACAAAAGAGCTTAGAAGAGAAAGTGCTTTTTGGGTGCTGATGTTGGCCATCCAAGCAGAAAAGGCTGATCTTGGGAGAAAAGGGAGTTGAGGTTTGTTTTGGAGGCTGTAAAAATGTGTTTCTCCATCCCACACCACTCCTGGTGGCCAGGGATGCTTGAGGAGCAGAGAGTTGTGCCCAGGCAGTCAAATGGTTGATTTAATACTGCTGCTGGGGCTTTTTCTGGTGTTGATTTTAATGTTTTTGAAGTCCATTCTGTTTCCTTGTGTCTGAGATGAGTAGGATGTAGGAAACTCCTCTGTATTTTTCCCAGGAAACAGTCAGGCTGCTCCAGAGGTGTTCCTGAATGATTGAACACCCTGAGAAACCAGGCTGGGGCTGATGAGAGAATTCCAGGATGGTTTGGGTGGAAGGGACCTTAAAACCCATTCCATGCCTCTGCCATGGGCAGGGACAACTTCCACTATTCCAGGTTGCTCCAAGTCACATCCAGCCTGGCCTTGGACACTTCCAGGGATCCAGGGGCAGTTTTGTGAGTCCTCAATGTCCTGTTTGTTCCTTGCTTTGTTTCAGTGTGCCTTGAAAATGTGGATTTTTAGGCTTTCCTTGGTAGGAGATGAGGTTCCAGCTCTCACTGTGGAGCAGGGACTGGGAGCACTGGGAGCACTGGGAGCTGTGGGGCCACACTGAGGGCTGAGCCCAGCAGCTCCAGCTGGGATCACACCTGTATGTAAATCCCTAATCCTGGCTTTGGAGCAGCAGGGGAGCAAAATCCCCCAAGGAGAAAACAGCTTAGCAAAGGGGGAGAGAGGCAAACTGCAGGTTTCTTCTCCTGGAGCATCCCACTCTCCTGAGAGAGAGAGAGCAGCCTGCCAGCAAAATTACAACTTTCCCCTTTAAATAGGCTGCAAAAACCACGGGGTTGCAGAGGTGTGATTGATGGATTATTTTTTTTTCCTTTCCCACCTCTCATTTCCAAAGCTCTTAGAGCTTAGAGAGGGGTGATGGCAGCTCTTGCACTCGGCATTCCTTAATGGAATTTCCAAGTGTGGGTCAGTGGGTGCTGAGGGGGAAGCATCCCTGGTTGGATCTGCTCCCACCCCTTGGGATGGAGCTGGAACAGAGCAGGAGGCAACCCCAGCACCCCAGCCAGCCAGAACTAATCCAGCATCCTGCATTTCTTGGGGAATCATATGGCTGAGAAGCTCCAGCTTGATTGAAATGTAAATAAATCTTCCAGAAACGGCTAAATTTGGGGTTATCGCGGGGGAAATTACAAGTGAAGCCGGAGAGCTCTCCTTGGGGACACGTTTGTCAGCTGGGGTTGGAATGGCAGGAAATCAAAGGGCATGGGGTGCAGGTAGGGAGGCAGAGCCAGGCAGGCCTGGGAGGCATTTTATTTTTAATGCGTTTTGACAGGTTGGTTAACGCCAAAGTCTTTGCTTCTTTTAATTTAGATCAAACTGGAGATTTGGAGAACAAGCTGCTTTGTGCTGTCGGTGTCAAACTGTCAGGCAGTGTGGAAATGCTGGTGTTCCAGCCCGCCCCAGGCTTGGGAAAAATTGAGTTAAGAGCTCTAAATCGTATCATTTAAATGAAAATTTAATTTGGGGGGGGGGGGGGGATCAGAGCTGGGGGGAGAAGCAGAGATTTTAAGGCTGTTTGCTGCATCTGGGGAGTTTGCTCTGGAAGGAAGAGGCTGTGATGGTGTGGTTTTATCCAGGGATTTGGGTGATGGGGAGGTCTGGCAGCTCCAGACAGTCTGTGTGACACAGCCAGGGAATCCCACAGCCTCATCCCCATGGGGTGACAGGAAGGACACAGAGCTGCTGGAGTGAGGGATGCAGCTCCTCTGCTGTGTGGAAAGGCTGAGGGAATTGGGATTGTTCAGGCTGGAGAAGAGGAGGCTTTGGGAAGACCTTACAGCCCTTTCCAGTAGCTGAAGGGAGCCACAAAGACACTGGGAAAGGGATTATAGACAAGGGATGGAGGGACAGGACACAGGGAATGGCTTCCCACTGCCAGAGGGCAGGGAGAGATGGGATATTGGGGAGAAATTCCTGGCTGGGAGGGTGGGGAGGGGTTGGAATAGAATTCCCAGAGAAGCTGTGGCTGCCTCTGGATGCCTGGAAGTGTCCAAGGCCAGGCTGGACAGGGCTTGGAGCAAGCTGGGATAGTGGAAGATGTCCCTGCCTGTGGAATGAGACGATTTTTAAGGTCCTTTCCACCCCAACTGATAGTGTGACAGAGCTCTGGGGTCACAGCAGCACCCAGGGGCACAAGGAACCTGCAGTTCCTGCAGAAGCAGCCGATGGGGTTTCCTCATTTCGGGAGGAAGCGGCAGGTGGGAGAAGCACTCAGGCTTGCAGAGAGCAGCTGATATATTTATATTATATTTTTTTTCTTGGCAAAGTGGCTAAATCCCTTTTTCAGAGGGAAGACTGGCAGGGAGGATGGTGCTGCAGGCTCTTTGCCTGGGAAGCAGCGCTGGGAACCAAGGCAGGCAGAGTTCCAGTGCTGCTGTCATCAGCTCTGTCCCCTCGAGGATGTCAGCGTGGGGACACAGACCCAGCTGTGAACCAGAGCATCAGCTGGCTGGGCAAAGCCTGGCTCTGCTGGGAAGAGGGATGGGGAGATGCCAGGAAAAGCAGAGAAAGGCTTGAATGTGGTTATATATAATCACTGTTTTAGCTGTTGAGACCTGTGGGACCGAGCTGGGTGCTGCTCTTTGTCCACAGGTCACTGCAGCAGTGAGAGAGGGACAATAAAATAGATTTTAGGGTAAGGAAAGGAAGAAAAAAAAATCAGTTGTGTGGGTGATTAGGGGAAAGGAAAAAAAAAAAATCAGGCTTTTTTTCCTTCCCCATTATAGCAAATCAAAAGTGCGTGGAAGCTGGGCTAGGGAGGGATTACCAGGGTGGAGTGCAGGATTACAGGAGCACCCAGGAGAAATTAAAGAGCAGTTTGACGCCATCGTCCCTGTGGTCACGAGGGGGTTTGGGATTTTTCCTGCCCAGTTTTTCCCTTCTCCTTCTGGAGACAGCAGAAATGCCCTCCCAGAAAGGAGCTGGTGGGGATGATGCCCTTTGGAAAGGCTTCATCCATGGGGGAAAGGTTGTTCAGGTGGGATAAAAACAGTGCTGCTGCCCAGATAGGGGTGGCTGAGGCACAGACAATATTTTTGGGTCAAAATGCGTTGATTTTGGGTTGTGGTGACCCAGCCACGGCTCCTCTCTATCTCCACTGCTGAGCCTGAATTATGAAACAGGGACTTGGAGGAGTTCAGACCTACCTGGTGCCTGGGGGGATTAGGATTTAGCAGATCCTGGCTGCAGTGTGCTTTGCCCAGCAGTTGGAATGTCCCTCCCTCCCAAATCTTAAGCAGCAGGGAAATTAATTTCACCTCCAAACGGCAGGATTGTGGGATGAGGGTCTTCCTGCTCTAAACCCCCTTTTGTCTGTGCTGCAGGGCTTTGATGGCAAGGGGAGCCCCCCTCCCTCCCCATCTGAGGGCAGAGCAGGGTTTTGAAATGACTTATCTGGCGCAGAAAGGCAGAAAATCAAGTGTAAATCTGCAGCCGTGGAGAGGTTTCACTGCCGGGATGGACGGGGGGGAGCGAGAAAGGGAATTGATGGTTTCTGTCTGCAGCATTTAAATCAGGGGGAAATGGTGAAATACACACTTAGGGGGGGTGATTTTATTGCAGGGGGCACTTTGAGGGCCACAAACCCTCTGGGCAGTGGGCAGGAAGGTGAGAGGTTTCTTCTCTCAGCCTCCCCAGGGTGGTTCAGGGGGGCAGATCAGACCCCAGGGTCTAATTAGGCACCAGCTCTGGAGTGTGTTTTACTAAGCCTATGTAGGAAGACCTTACCCCAAGGCCTGTAGGAAGCAGGGAGGGCTCAACCTGTTTTATTTTTCTCTTTTTTCTTCTTTCTTGGTGATTTTTCAGTGAGGGTCTGAGCAGCAGCATCTCACCTTGCTTCTGGCGGGAGGAGAGCATCCCTCCCTGTGTTCAGTCCAGGGGGATATTTGGCATTTTTGGGGATAAATGGCACACAGGACTGTCCCATGGGCATCTGCTTTAGTGAAAGGCTTGATTTTGACATCTTCCTGCTCCTCCTGTGCCTCTGAAAGCACATGTGGATGGAGCATTTCTTTCCATCTAAGGCTGGGCTTGATGATCTCAGAGGTCTTTTCCAACCCTAATGATTCTCTAATCCTTCCTCTTTATTTTGGGCTGGGAAGGAGAACCTGTTCAGCTCATCCTGGGCTCAGGGAGCACGGGTGGCATGTGTGCTCAGCATTCCCTAAATTTTGGGAATGGTGGGAACATGGGGGGCACCAGGGTTTGGTTGGGAAAGCAGGAGATGGAGAGGATGCTGCAGGTGTAGGGATATCCATGTCCACCTGGCAGAGAGGTGGTGGTGCTGGAAAGGAGATGGATTTGTGCTTCCAGGGATGGATTTGTGCTGCAGGATGTGCTAAGGGAAGAGCTGTGACCTGGTGTTAACAAAAGCACCCTGGCTCTGGAAATGGGATTTCAGGGTGCTTGAATTATGGGATTTCAGGGTGCCTAAATTTTGGGATTTCAGGGAGCCTGAGCTGGGATCTCCTCAGCAGATGGGCTCAGGCACAGCTGGTTAGGAAGCTGGAGCAAAGCAGGAGCAAACTTTGTTCTCCTCAAGCTGTGAAGGGTCACCTTTCCCTCCCGGGGATCTCCTCAGGCTTCGCAGCTTTTTAATTACAAAAGGCAAACAAGCTCACCCATGGTGCTCAGAGCAAAGAGGAGAGAGAAATCAGCTGCCAGCCTGCAAATGCTGAAAACACAGAAGTGGGCAGGGAGATGCTCCTGTTGTTCCTGTGCTCACAGGGGGCACAGTGTGAAGGCATATTGTGTTTCAGAGAGTCACAGAGTGGTTTGGGTTGGGAAGAGCCTTTGAAAACCATCTCATTCCAGCCCCCTGCTGTGGTCAGAGAGATCTTCCACCACACCACTGGATTTCCACCTGCAGCAGTGGGTAAATACAGTGTGGAAACAGGATTCTTCGGGAAATCCAGAAGGAAATTTAGCCATAGCTTCACTATTGCTAAATTCCAGCTTTTTCCCCCCCCTCCTTCCATCTCTCCAAAGACAGATGGGCATGGAGGTACGGCTCTGTCTTAGGAATAATAAAAATGATTTCTGAAGAAAAACCAAGCCCCCAGCCCTCTCTCATGCAGGAGGGAGAAAATAACTGTGTGAACGAGTCGCCACAAATATTAGCATTTCAGAGAGAGCTGCTGGATGGAGATTGTTCACCACCGGGCAGGCTTTAATAGGAGTGATAAGGTTTGCTTTTGTTCTGGGGCTCTCCCTTAATCAGCCTGTCTCCTCCTGATTTTTCTATCGGCGCACTCCATCGCCCAACTTTCATGTGCTGAGTCCCAGCTGCAGCAAATCTTGTTAAAATGGCCTTGTTCAAACACGGGCACTGGGTTGGTTCCCTAGAGCTGGATGGAGTGCAGGGCTGCAGGAATCAAAGCACTCCTCGGCCTGTGTATTTTATAATTCATTGCATAGCTAAGTTGTGGAATATTTTTTTTTCCCCCTTCTAACAAGCTTGAAGCCTTTTCTTCCATATCTAAAGGAATATTATCCGAGGAGGCATTTGGGTAGGGGGGTTTCCAGACCTGCTGCTTTCCCTGTTTCCTTTGTCAACGGTGGAGCAGCTTCTCCCTGTGCCTTATTAGTATTGCGCTCTTGCATTTCTTTTATATCAGAGCCCTCTGCAAATAAAATTTTCAAAAGCTGCTGCTCTTGCCACCGCGAGTGGCGGAAAATAAAGGATGATGGAGTCCTGGGGGGGTTTCAGCAGTCAGGTTAGCAAACACTGAAACAAAGCGTGGCACGGAGCCTTCCCCTAATTGAATCCCTGGTTAATTTGGTCCTTCGTTTAATTTGCCCCCTGCTCCAGACGTCGGAGGATTCTCACTGAAAACAGCCCAAAACGTGCTTATTTTTTTTTTTTTTGTTTTGATCCTCGCCTGCTAGTGCTCCCGGATAATTCAGTCCCCAAAGGCAGCAGCTTGCTGCGGGAAGCTGGAGCCGGGGAATGCGGAGCCCCTGTAATTAGATGACGAACTCCAAAGGGTTATTTAGATCTTGCAGTTGGCTTTGGCTGCTCAGCACAGGCTGGGACTTGCCCCAGCGTCGCCCTGATCAGCTGCTGCTCCTGTCAGCCCCCGAGAGACTCCAAACTTGCCCAATTTTTTTCCACTTGCCCGGTCGTTTGGGCATTTTTAATGGAGCTGAAATTCAAATCCGCGGAAAGCCGCCCAGGTGTCTGCGGGATCTGGAGACTTGAGCTGCCTCGGTGCAACTCTGTCCCTAATTAAACCTGCCTGGTGCTGCTAATGGAGATTAGTACAAGGAGAGGAGGCCTGATGGACTTTCCATCCAAGGCTCTCAGCGAGGTTGAGGAGTTTTCCCCCCATCCTCCTAACTGGATCTGGGAATTGGGCAAGGGTGAGGAAGGGGAAGGGCAAGCTCTGATTCTGCTTTGTGACAGCTTTTTTTGGCAGTGAGCAAATTAATTCTAACTAATTCTAACCTGTCAGACCCAATGCTGGGGTGAGGGCAGGGATGATCCAGGGATGGAGCATCCATCGGCGCTTTCCCACTGGGAATGGCGTTGGCATTGGGTGCTCCAAATTCTGCCAAGCGACCTCAAAAATCCCATTCCCGCTGTGTTTTGTGCTTGAACTCCCCAGATTCCTCCCCAGAAGCACAGCCCAAGTACATCAAAGGTGGCAAACGCTACGGCCGGCGCTCCCTGCCCGAGTTCCAGGAGTCGGTGGAGGACTTTGCCGAGGTGACGGTCATCGAGCCGCTGGGCGAGGAACCTCATCCTGCACACATCGCTCCCAGCCAGGAGGTGAGCAGGGAGGGGAGCTGGGCTGGCCTTGTCACCTCTGGACATCACTGCTCCCCACATCCAGAGGGGTTTGGATGTCCTGGGAGTACAAACATTGGCTGCCCTCCCTGCCTGTCCCCGGGGATCACGGGAATCACCCGTGTGCCGTGGGAACTGGGGAAGGAGCTGGGCTGACGTGCTCCTGGCGCTGCTGGCTCCTGGCTGCAGCGTGGGCCAGCAATTAGGCCAGGGCTGAGCCGCTGCCTCCGTGGCTAACGAGGTGTGGGCTGGGAGCAGACGGAGCACGTCCACATCCATTAGCTCAGCTGCCAAAATCCGGCCGTGGCTCCGGCAGGAGGGATGGGGAAGAGGGGTGGTGGGAGGCAGAGCTGCACAGCCAGCAGCTGCTTTGGGACAGTGGCATCTAATTGCTGCAAAAATCCACATTCCTGGGTTTGTGATCCAGACTTGTGGCTCTCTTTGTGCTTTCAATCCCAGAATCTCTTCTTGCCTCCCCAGACAGGAAAGCCAAAGGAGCCGAGCGGTTGGGATTGGTGGTGTGTATTAGGGTTACAGCCACAGTGGCATTTCCCTGGAGCTGGGCTGCTTCCAGCCTGCCCTGCTGTGCCAAGTATTGTTGATTCAGGAGCATGTGGTGGGAGTTTTTCCACTGGGAAGGAGAAGCGCTGCTGTTTTCTCTCCCTCCTCTGTCTCGTGGCATTTGGGGTGGGGGCTCTGCAGCCACATTTGTAGGGGGACACCCAGCCCTGCGTGGGAAAGCAAGGGAGGAATTCCCAATTCCCAGGGTTTCGGTGTTATTCCTATGCAGCTGAGCTTAAAAATGATTAAAAAAAACCCCAACCCGACACCTCGAAGAAAAGCTTTTCCACCACACCCAGCTGCTTTTCCCAGCTCCCAGTGACCTTTGCTCACCACCACAGGGATGCTCATCCATCTCCTGGTGTTGGCCACATGGGCTGCCCTGACCTTGGAATCGATGTTAATCCACCCACACTCCCCAGGGAAGGGATGTCCTTGGTGGAAGAGGCTACTCTAATCTTGCTCCTCGGTTTTAGCTGTCACGGAGGTGTAAAGGGTAGTCTATTAACAAGGTCAGTTAATTAACCCAGCTGGTGTGGAACCACGCTGTGCTGTCGGGGTTGGATCAGTCTCCTGCTGGGAATGCTTGTAGCACCTTTTGGGATGATGGGATGGTTAATTCCCTTGAAACTGGAGCAAAAACCAGGCTGAACTTGTGAAATCCCTACTTTATCAGCATTCCTATCCCGTTCTCCAAAGCAGATCCTCTTGGTATGCACATAAATAACTTGCTGGAAGTGCTGAGGGGTCCCGGGGGAGTTCTGGAAGCTCCTGATGCATCCACTCCTTGGGATTTGGCTCAGGAAGAGCCCTTGCCCAGCTCTCTCCTGTTGTGTGTACAAACACGGCGCCGCTGCCGGCGTTCCGCAAGCCTGGCCTGAGAACTGGGACAGGGTGGCTTAATTGGTGCTTTCTCTCCAGCAGTGCCAATTAAAAGGGCTCAGGGCTCTGTCTGAGAGGTTTCCTTCCCTCCCTCCCCTCGTAAACATGAGAGGAGAGGCTGCAAGGCTGCTCTGGGATCAGCTGCCCAGAGAGGCTCCCTGACCTCCATCCCCGGGGTTTTCTCAGGTGCTGTTGGGTAAAGACATGAGCAGCTGGGTCTGGGTTTGGCACTGGTGGTTCTGGGATTCTGAGGGTCCCTCTGAGCTGCAGGAGTTTGTCCCCATGTTTTCTAGCTGTGCTGACTTCCAAACCTCACCAGGAAGCATCTGTCACCTCCTCTTCCCCAGCTGCTGGCTCTGCGTTGGGAAAAGTCCCTCCTGCTTGCAGGTTCATGGAATCCCAGGATGGTTCGGGCTGGAAAAGACCCTAAAGCCCATCTCATTCCAACCTTCTGCCATGGGCAGGGACACTTTCCACTAGTCCAGGTTGCTCCAAGCCCTGTCCAACCTGGCCTTCAGGTTTTAGAAAATGCTGGCTCATCCCAGTTCTGTCCCTTCAGTGCCTGCTGGAGCCACTCACTCCCATCCTCTGTGTGTTAGCTTCTGCACAGAGTTGCTTCTAGCACGGTCTGGCCTGGGAGCAAAGCATTTTGGGAGGCTCAGGTTGAAACTCCTTGCTTGTAGGTTCTCAATGTCCTGAAGTGGGACTGTCCTGGAAAGCCAGGATTTGTGGCTAACAGCTCAGGATGGAGCCTGCTCCCAGAAAAAGTGCGTTACTGGTGTGACTGGTGCTTTGGAGCTGAAAACACCTGGCAAAGCGAGGTGTGGGGATTTGACAGGTTTTTTGGGCTCTCTGCTCCAGCTGCTCAGCCCAGGGAGCTGATCTGTGGAAGTGGGAAGAACAAGATCCATCAGCACCAGAGCCGGGCTCACCTCGTGTCGTGCAGAGCAGCGCGAGCTCGGCGTGCGCCCCTGATCATCATTTTAATTAGCAATATATTCCGGGGGAGAACAAAGGTCTGTCTGGCTGGAGCAGATGGCAGGGGGGAGAGGTGGCTGCTGCCTCATTCTGGGCACAGCAAACGGCCCAGGCTGCAGATGCATTGAAAGCCTTGGCCATCTGCTCCCCGGGCCGGCCGAGCACGCGCCTCCCGAAGGATTCGGCATTCCTGGGATCCCCTGTGTGTGACCCGTGGCCAGCTGTAGCACTGCTGGGCTGGGGAACAATGAGGGCCTGACACTGGGATGTCCCAGCCCCTCTTTGTCCCCTCGCTGGCGGTGGCTGACCCCGAGCCCCTGGGCACAAAGGGACCCCGAGGGAGGGAGGGAGGTCACACGAGTGCCCCAGGGTTGCTGTCAGGGGGTTGCCAGCCCAGAGCCCCCCTGGTTTTGTTCAGCCTCTTCAGGTGGTTGGTGTCTAGGGGGTTATTGTGGTTTTGTAGAATCCCAGAATGGTTTGGGTTGGAAAGGACCTCAAAACAATCCCATTCCACCCCTGCCATGGCAGGGACACCTTCCACTATCCCAGGTTGCTCCAAGCCCTGTTGAGCTTGGCCTTGGACACTGCCAGGGATCCAGGGGCAGCCACAGCTCCTCTGGGCAATCTCTGCCAGTGGCTTGCCATCCTCATTGTGCAAACCTTCCAGGGATGGGATTTGAAGGTACCTGTTGCCTCAGCTGCTGCTCTTTGTCCCTGGTGGGACACTGCAGAGCTCTGGCAGCAAAGGTCCCTTGCCTGGTCCGGCAGCTGAAACGGGAACAGGCAGCAGAGCTAAAAAAAAGTCCAGTGACCTAATCCAGTTCCCATGGTAACGTTGTAGATTAATGGCTTTTAGCTGTAATCTGAATGAGACGTATTGAACTTTTCTGTGATGATTTAGAGCCTCTTTATGTCCTGGGTGACTTTGACTCCAAATCCATCAGTCACGTGCGGGCAGAAGGACCCACTTGTAGTGCTGCAGAGGCAACATCTGCCACTGCTCAGCCAGGAGTTCATGGTGTGGAGCATCACGTGGCAGTAAATACCCTGGGCTGGTACAAGGGTGGCAGGGATGAGACAGTGTGTAGTACATGAGGAAATCACCTTAAATGCTGTGCTGTTGCTCCTGGTGCTGCCTGAGCGGATGGGATGCTGCCAGAGGGAGCGGGATGGCTTAAGACCACCAAAGAGTGGCTTTTGATTTTTTTTTCCCTCTGTTAAGCTCAGTAAAGATCTTGTTGACAGCACAGCTCTCTCCTGATACAGAGCTGCAGTTGGTGGAGGAGCAAAAAAATCCAGTTTTGGATTTGGCATGGCTGAGTATGGGGGGAAAATAGGGTTCTGGAAGGAAAGGATCACCCAGGCAATGGCTCCATGATTTTCCCTGCATCCCCATCCTCTCAACCATCAATACCTTAAAGAAAAGCAGCACAGTTTGCTTGCAGGGCAAACCCCTCCCTCCCTCCCCAGCACCCTGCCAGGCTCTGATCTGTCCCCTCTCCTGGGTCATTTGTGGGGCTTTAGGCATCTCTGTGGTTTCTCCTCACCACAGAACCACACGTGCCAGAGCAAGGCAGGATCAAAGAGCCCTGCCTTCCCAGCCCAGCCTGCAGGGAGCAGGGAGATGAAAGCCTGGCGGGGTTGCTGGAGCCCTGCAGCTCCTTGGATGCTGCTCCCAGAGTCTCTTTCATTCAGGGGATGTCTTGCAATAGTACTAACTGGGGAACCTTTTGTTTTCTCGGCAGCACTGGAAGACGCGAGGCAGCGAGGAGTACGAGGCTGAGGGTAAGAGCAGAGATCTGGATGTGCTTATTCTCATTTCAGCTTTGAAGATGGATCAGAGGAGCATGTGGAGAGGGTGTCTGGGTGTGTGGAGCATCCCAGCCTGGCTGGTGCAGAGCTCAGGAAGTTGCAGCTGGGGATGAAAGCTAATGCAGGGCACAACGTGTTGCACCCTGTCTGCTCTCTTCATCCTGCTGGGGTGTTCCTGCTCTCCCTGACCTCTCTCCTGACCCCTGCTCCTGCCCCAGGGGGCTCTGGTGTAGTGGAGCCTGGTGGGCACTAGATGTCAGCAGGGACCAGAGATTAAATGTTTCTTAATTGCCACAGAATTATAAAATCACAGTTTGGGTTGGAAAGGACCTTAAAGACAATCTTGTTCCACCCCCTGCCATGGGCAGGGACACTTTCCACTATCCCAGGCTGCTCCAAGCCCTGTCCAGCCTGGCCTTGGACACTTTCAGGGATCCAGGGGCAGCCACAGCTTCTCTGGGCAGCTTGTGTCAGTGTTTTGCCATCCTCATTATAAAAAACTTCTTCCTTTTAATTACATCAGCACCTCTTCCATATTTCAGCTGCTCTCTAACCCTTTCCCCATCCAAAAGGGCCAACTTTTTTCTCCTAAAGCTGCTTTTCCAGTTGGCCTTGCAGCTCCCTTGATCCCAGAACTGCCCAGGGGAGGAAGGGTCTGTTTTCCAGCAGAGCTGTCCCTCCCTGGCCACCAGCCCATGCTGTCCATGGAACTCATCCACATTCCCAAAGATTCTCCTGGCCACACACTGCTGGTCACTCTGCACCTGGCTGGACATTGGAACAGCTGCCCAGTGCAAAGGTGGAATCCCCATCCCTGCAGGGAGTAAAAGCTGTGTGGATGTGGCACTTGGGGACATGGGGCAGCGGTGGCCTTGGGGGAACAGTTGAACTCAGTGATCTTAGAGGTCTTTTCCAACCTCAGCAATTCCATGATTCCATGGCCACAAGGTTCCTTTCCCCATGGTGGCACATGTGGGTGGAATGCTGAGCAGAACCTTCTGCTGGAGTCTGACACTGCCAGGATTGGGATCCAAAACCCCAAGCATGCTCCGAGCAGGATAAGCTCAGGCAAACAATCCCATGGGATCTGATGAGCCAGAAAGCAGCTCTGCCCACCCCAGCAGCAGGTCCCCTGTGAGAGGCAGAACCCCCAGATCTGCTGGTGGTCACCAGAGCCATTTCCCCCTTCTCCAGGCCAGCTGCGCTTCTGGAACCCAGACGACCTGAATGCCTCTCCTGGTGCCTCACCAAGCCCAGAGTGGATTGAAGAGAAGCTCCAGGAGGTCTGTGAGCACCTGGGCATCACCAGGGATGGCCACCTGAACAGGAAGAAGCTGGTTTCCATCTGTGAGCAGTATGGGCTGCACGCTGTGGCTGGGGAGGTGAGTGACCACCATGGATCCATCCCACCACTGCCCCAGCCTGAAATCCCTCCTGGGATTCATCACAAGCATGGGTTGCTACTTAGGAAGGAGTTCCCAGCTCCTGGTTTTTGTTTTTTGGGGTTTTTTTGGTGTCAAACCATCAGGCTGCTGTAGGAGAAGGCAGCTGCCAGGCTGAAGCATGGTGTGCGTGTCTTCTCATGCAATCACGGAGTAAACTGGAATTTAAAAACATGGATGAGATTCCAAGCATGTCTCCTTAATCCTAGGAATTTTCTAGCTAGACAGCAAATACGGGTTAAATATTCATAGGTGGTTGCTTTTGGCTTTGTGAAGGCCTGTGGGCTGTTTCTGTCCTGCAGCAGGAACCCATGAGAAAATGAATTCTTTAGCAAAAAAAAAAAGGTTCTTGTCAACTTAGGATTTAGTTTTATTAAAAAAGTCAGACTTTTTGCATCTTAAGATAACATGGCTTGTAGTAATTTCCTCTGCAGAACATGTTTCTGAGCAGGTATTCCATTGCAGCATCCACAATGAAATGTTTTCAGGGTATTAAGGCAGAAAAATGGAAAAGATAAACTGTAGACAGTGAGGGACTAATCTGAGCATCTCCAGTCCTACTTCTGAGAAGGCAGCGTGCCCTGAAGCATCAAACAGATTTATGATAACCTTGCAGTGTCTTACTGAGGATTTTTTTTTTTGCCTGGTCATTTCAAGCTGCTCAGGGTTTGGCATCTGTCTGAGCACCTTGTGCTGAATTCCTGAGGTCACCCAGTCTCGGGAGCTGAGTGAAATGAGGGTTTTTTCATGCTGCCTCATTAAACAGAGGCTCCAAGATGACCAGGAGCTTTTTTTTTTCCCATGGTCTGTGTGTGTCTGCAGTTTTCCATATGGAGAATATGGAAATTTTTTAGGCTGATGCACCAGGTAACTCTTGCTTTGCTATTTTTAGAGCCTTGGGAATAAGATGTTTCCTCTGTAACTAATTTATTCCCGCAGTGGTTTGGCTTTTTACATGATTTCTGTCTCCTTGCAGGTGCTTGAAGAGGTGCTCCATAACCTGGAGCAAGATGGGACCATGAGCATAGAGGATTTCTTTTATGGCTTGTTCAGAAATGGCAAATCTCTCACACCTTCAGCATCCACTCCATACCGGCAGCTGAAGCGACACCTCTCCATGCAGGTGAGAAACTGAGAGCTGAATCCCAGGGTGAAAGGAGGGGGAAAATTCCTGAATAATTCCCACCCAGCCTGTCTCCTCCTCTTCCTCAGCATTTGTCCCTGGAGGGGAGGCTGGGAGAGTCTCCCTGCCCCATGGAGGCAGGAGGTGGTGGCAGTGAGCTGCTGGAAACCTCCAAAAGCAGATTTCAAATTCTCTCTCAGAAAAAAAGCTCCTTTGGGGGAGATAAAGCAGAAAACACCCTCGTGGTAAAGAGGACTTGGCTTCTCTCTGAAGCTGTGGCTTGGAGAGGGCTCTGGCAACCTGTGGAGTGCAGTAAGGAAATGGTAGAGATTTGTAGAATTCTGGGATGGTTTGGGTTGGAAGGGAAGTTTATTCCAACCCCCTGCCATGGGCAGGGACACCTTCCACTATCCCAGGTTGCTCCAAGCTCTGTCCAACCTGGCCTGGAACACTTCCAGGTGCCTGGGATAGGCTGTGAACATGCAGGTCCCATATTTCTTCCTCAATTATTACTTTTTTTTCTGAGAGAGAGTTTGCAATGTGCTCCCTATCTGTGCCTGGAAGCTCAGGGTTGTACCCAAAGCACCTCTACAAGTGCTCCCTGCAGTGCTTTCAGGGCAGGTGACTCTCCAAACCACAAATGCACAGTGGGAAACCCTTCTGGAGCACTGCTTCCAGCTCTGAAACTGCCCCTCCTGGGATTTATCATAAATCCCAAGTGCCTGGTTGTGCCCTGGTGCTGTGAGGTCAGCAACAACTCCCGCCGGGTTTTTGCTCAGCAGTGAGGAAAAGCAGAGCTTAATCCTTAATCTCTGGAGCAGTGCTGGGGAGATTCCATTGATAAACCCTTGTGGTTGCCCTGTCAGTCACACCCTGATCCTCTCTCCCTTGTGGTTGCCCTGTCACACCCTGATCCTCTCTCCCAGTCCTTCGACGAGAGCGGCAGGCGCACCACCACCCCGTCAGCCATGCCCAGCACCATCGGCTTCTCCCTCTTCTCCAGCCTGGATGATGGCATGGGCTATGGATGTGTGGAGGGAGTCCTGGACTGCTGGCACCAGGAGGGCATCGAGAACAGCCAGGAGATCCTGAAGGTAACTACCAGCTCCTTATTATGTGTATTTTTTTGCTCCCTGTGTCAGTGGCTGAGTTGTTTTTTTCCTCTCAAAATTGCTGGTTTTTTCCTTTTAAAGCTTCCTCAGAGAAGCTGTGGCTGCTCCATCTCTGGAAGTGTCCAAGGCCAGGTTGGATGGGGCTTGGAGCAGCCTGGGATAGTGGGAGGTGTCCCTGGAACTGGATGATCATTAAGATCTCTTCCAACCTAAACCATTCTATAATTCCATAAAAATTCCCATTGCTCATGAAAATTTCTCTAGGAAAAGTTGCTCTAGGAAATTTCCAACAATTTCCTTTATGGTGCATCCCAGAGAACTAGAAGCCAATGATAAAAATACCCAGTGATTTCCAGCTGAGCTCGAAGAGGTCACCTATATTTGTTAGGAAGCAATTTAATTCCTTTCCCTCCCTGAATAGCTGCACCTGCAAACCTCTCAGCGCTGGGGTGACCTGAATTATTGCTTGTGCTGAGGTGGAGGAGAGCACTTGAAACTCTGCCCAGTCCTCAGTGTTCCATTAGACAGAGCAAAAGGGTGGTGGGGATGAAATCAGGTACCTGAATAAATCCATCCCTGTCCATCTCATTAGAAGCTGTGGATGGGAAAAGATAATTTCATGTGATCAGCAATGCTGACTGTGATCCTCCTGGCTTTTAAATATCCACGTGGATAGAGAACATCCAGGCTCTAACAACCTCTACCATTGCTCAGGCTTTAAAACCCACTTGGAACCTTGCACAGTTTGAGAAAGTGGGACAACCTTCACCAGACTTGTGTCCCCCTTCACCTCGTTGTTTTCCACTGAAAATTACTGGTGTCACTGGGGTGGTTTCTCCAGTCTGCAGTGTTTCAGCCCCACCACTGATGCTTTGCTTTGTGCTCCTGCAGAGTGAGGTTGAATCATAGAATCATTTAGGTTGCAAAAGACCTCTGAGGTTGAGTCTGACAGTCAGCTTAGCCCTTGTTCACCACTGAACCCTGTCCCCAAGTGTCACATCCATGTGGGTTTTGAGCAGTTCCAGGGAAAGGAAAGGCCTTTCTTCAAGGCTTGGAGCAGCCTGGGATGGTGGAAGGTGTCCTGCCCATAGCAGGGGGTGGAACTGGAAGGACTTTAAGATCCCTCCCAACCCATTCTGGGATTCTGTGAAATTCCAAGCAGTTGCTGATAATTTCCTTTCTAAGAGTTGGGATCCTCACCATCAATCCTCCCTGTAAGGCTGCTTCTGTGCTGCCTCTGTTGCAAGAGCTGCTTTTGTTCAACACCAACATCTCCAACCACCTCCTTGCAGCAGCTGATCCATGAGAAGTCCAGTGTTGATAGATCCTGCAGGGAATGAGTGCATTTCATCAGGCCTGGGCTTAATTTCCTGTTGGTCTTGCAGCACAACCAGGACACTTCCCATCCCCAGGCAGGGAGGTGGCAGAGATGTCTGCTTTGTGGCCCCCAGGGCATTTGTGACAGATTAATTAGCAGCCCAGCTCTCTTCTGAGCCTCCTCCTTTCAGGCTGTCAATCCCTGTGCAAATGTCTCCAGGCTGCTGCAGGAAGCTCCTTCTGCTCTAAGGACTCCTTGTTTCTGCAGGCTCTGGACTTCAGCCTGGATGGGAAGGTGAACCTGACGGAGCTGACGCTGGCGCTGGAGAATGAGCTGCTCATCACCAAGAATGGGGTGCACCAGGCAGCCCTGGCCAGCTTCAAAACAGAGATCAGGCACTTGATGTGAGTCCTAGGAGTCACTGGATGTGCTGCTTCCAGCTGAGGAGCAGCTGATGGGTGGTGGTGCTGCTCCCAGGGGAGCTGGTGTGGTGCTGGGAGGCTCAGTTCTCTGGTGGGGAGATCAGAAACATCCAGCTGTGTTGTTCTGCCTGGGGAAAACATTCAACCCTCTGAGGATTGCAGGAAAATGGAGTTGAAAAGTGAAAAATGGAAGCAGCAGGCTGTTCCCATTGATGGCCAAGGAATGCATAGCTCAGGACAGAGCATGGTGGAGTTTATCAATACCTTTAATTCAAGCTGATTTGGGGCATTTGAGAGGTTTTGCCATGTGATAGATGTGGAGGTGAAGTACAAAACCACTGTAAATCCTCATGTTTTTCCTTTGAAGGTCAACACAGCTTGACTTTGTGCTGGACTTGCTGTGCAGGTTTCTCTATTGAAAGAGCATAGGGGATAGGGAATGTTTCTCTGTATGCATATTTATAAATTACATAGATATATTACTGAAGCTCAAATATTTCTTCCCACACACCAAATAATGATCTTGTCCACCCCACTTTGGAGATTCTGGCTCTAAGCATTGTACCCTTAGTTTTTGGGGGTTCATTGCTGTGATTGTTGAATTCATCTGCCACAGCCCAAGCTCCAGCTGTCAGTGGTGTCTTATTTGTACTGTAAATCTTTGAATGGTTTAGATATTTGGGCTATTCATATTCAAGATATTTGAATAAGACAGGCTGGGAGAGCTGGGGGTGTTCATCTGGAGAAGAAAAGGCTCCAGGGAGAGCTCAGAGCTCCTGCCAGGGTCTAAAGGGGCTCCAGGAGAGCTGGAGAGGGACTGGGGACAAGAGATGGAGGGACAGGACACAGGGAATGGCTTTACATGGGAAAAGGGTAGATTTAGGTTGGCTATTGGGAAGAAATTCTTGTCTGTGAGGGAGGTGAGGCCCTGGCACAGAGTGCCCAGAGAAGCTGTGGCTGCCCCTGGATCCCTGGAAGTGTCCAAGGCCAGGCTGGACAGGGCTTGGAGCAACCTGGGACAGTGGAAAGTGTCCCTGCCCATGACAGGGGTTGGAACAAGATGATCTTGCAGTTCTTTCCAACCCAAACCATTTCAGGATTTGAACTGGGCATCTGGATCACAGCTGAGGATCTCAGGTATTGAGATCTCAGATTCTGTGGGGATACCAAAACATATCCAGAGCTATTTGGCTACAAGTCCAAATCCAGTAATTAAACGCAGTTGATAAAATCCTTGGAGCTCTTTCCAAGCTTCTCTGATGTTTCAAACACCCTTTTTGGGGGAGCAGTGAGAGCTGACCTAACCTGACCTCTGCTCTGCCCAGGGAGAGGTTTGACCAAGTGGCCAGGGAGAAGGAGAAGCTGAGGTCAGACCTGGAGAAAGCAGAGAAGCTGAAATCCCTGATGGCCTCGGAGGTGGACGATCACCACGCCGCCATCGAGCGCCGCAACGAGTACAACCTCAGGTGTGTCATCCCAGATTATCCATCCATCCATGCAGCACTGCCCTAGCACTGCAGGGACTTGCTGACCACCCAGCAGCACTTTTCCCCTGCTTCCTTTCACCAACTCTCCTCCCCTCTGGCAGGAAGCTGGACGAGGAGTACAAGGAGCGAATCGCCGCGCTGAAGAACGAGCTCCGCAGAGAGCGCGAGCAGATCCTGCAGCAAGCCAACAAACAGAGGCTGGAGCTGGAGCAGGAGATTGAGAAGCTGAAAACAGATGAGAATTATATCCGGGATCGCCTGGCCTTGTCCCTGAAGGTAATGGGGGTTAAACAGAGCTGGGATTTCCCCAAAAAGCAGGGATGCCCCGGGAGGGGCAGTGACACCTGCAGTGTGGTCCTTGTTGAGAGGATGAGTTATGGGCTGTGTTGAGCTGGCCAGAAGTCATTTAAACAGCAAGACAGAGGTGTGTCCATGAGAATTGGTGTTTGGGGGACTTCAGTGGGTTTTTCCACATTCCATTTTCCACTGGAGATGCCTAATCTCCAGTTCAAATATCTGCTGCCATCAAGTGCAGAGAATGCATGTGCACGGCTCTTGGGTGAGCTGTCCAGCCAGGAGATAAAACATCTTGATCAGGTTTAAAATATTGGTTTAAAAACAAATAAACAAGCAAAATAACAATCTAAACCAAACTGGCTGTTAAGCCTTTTGATAACTTATCTAAATTCCAGTGTGCTGTGGCAGGCGTGGGTTGTGTGTGGATGGATTCATAATTCCCAGCATCACCTGAAGCCTGGAACAGTGTCATGCTCTGGCTTGATTGGGAGTTACCCTTATTTTGATGAGTTAAAAAATGCTGATTTTTTTCCTCCTCCAAATGCTGAAGCTTTTTTGTTGGCTTTTTATGTTTGGTCCAGGAAAACAGCCGCCTGGAAAACGAGCTGCTGGAAACGGGAGAAAAACTGGCTGAGTGTGAAAGTTTGGCCAGCAAACTGCAGAGGAACTTGGAAAATGTCCTGGCTGAGAAGGTAAATCCTCCTTTTCCCACTGGGGTCTCAGAATGAAATAATTTTTAAGTTACTACACTCGAGCTACCAGTTTAACTGATACCCAGAGGCTTTTGGGGTCCCTGTCCAGATTATCCAGGCATGGGCTGCCTGCCAGCTAAGGAAAATAAAGATATTCCACCTTAGCTGTGATTTTATTCTAATTAAAGCAGGGGGCTTTACAGTGAAGCAATCATCCTGCAGATCTGCAGGGGTTTTTTTTTTCCCCCCAGTGCAGAGTTTTGGATAGACCCAACATGCAGGTCCTTTCCAGGGAGGGTGATGCTGGAGGATTTGGATATTCCATGGCATCTCTGTTGGAATTAGGTGAAAATTGAGGAGAACAGCTGATCATGGCTTTGTTACATTAAACTTTTCAGAGTATCAGCTTCTCCAAAGATGTTTAAGTTTGTGCATCCACAGCCAAAGGTTCATGTACTGGGATTTCCACTCAGCATCTATTTTCCAGCCTTCTTTAAATCTTGGAATAATTTATCACACTGAGATGTGCATATGCTAAGGTAGAGTGAGCACAAGAGCCATGCTAGATGGCAGACAATATTTTTTGGGGAATTACTCATTCCCTGCTAGGAGGAAAGTGGAGTTTCCTTATTAAAAACAAAAATGCTGAGTGGAGAGAGGGTGCAGGCTGCTTGGCATGGCATCCATGCTGCACTGAGCAGGGCTGTGGGGTGGGTGGCTAAATGGATATTCCATTCCTGTGTTTCAGTTTGGGGACCTGGATCCCACCAGTGCCGAGTTTTTCCTGCAGGAGGAGAGGCTGGCCCAGATGAGGAGCGAGTATGAGCAGCAGTGCAGAGTAAGTGGAGCTGAGACCTGGTTTCTGTGTCCACCAGGAACATCACAGAGCCATTCAGGCTGGAAAATCCCTCTCAGATTGTCTCATTCCCCCATGTCCCCAAGTGCCACATCCTCACTGCAAACAGCAGCACAGAGAGGGTTGGGAAGCTCTTTCCAGAGGCAACTGGCTGAGCTAAGAGGATGAGGTGGGCTGGGAGAGGAGCCCTGGGAATTCAGAGTTGCAGGAACTCAGAGAAGAAATAAGATACATCCACATTTTGTTGGTTTTCAGACCCAGTACTATTTTCTTTAAATAAACCTGAGAATGGAAAGTTTGTTTTTTTCCCCTCAAATCTTGTATGGTTGAAAGAGTTTAAGGTGAGCCAGCAGATTATCTGTTTATACATCCACTTTCTGATGCCTGCAGTGGTATCAGCTCATCTGTTGCCCAGAGAAGCTGTGGTTCCCCCTGGATCCCTGGAAATGTCCAAAGCCAGGTTAGATGGGACTTGGAGCAATCTGGGATAGTGGAAGATGTCTCTACCCATGGCAGGGGATAGAACAGGATGGTCTTTAAAATCCTGAAAGGGATTTTTTTTTTTTTTTTTTGTGATTGCCTATTTTGTGATTCTGGGATCTGTTCTGCATGATCCTTTTCATTCAATGAAGGGCTGCCTTTGCAAAATGTTCTTTGGTTTGGAACAGCATGGCAGCTCTCTTGGGAAGCTGCAGTTGAAAAGCAAAAGTTGCCTGTTAATGGGTGTTGAATTGCTGCTTCTTGCTATGCAGCTGATTTATCTATTTTTTGAGGATGGCAGATATAAATCAGTGCCCAAGGTTCACTGCCTGGGCCTTCCAGACCTGCAGGATTGTGTGTTTGCCCACTCAGGGAGTTGTTTTCCTCAATAACTGCTGTTCCTGGAGCAGAGTGTGCAACACTTGGCACAAACACTGGGGATGTTCCACTGGCAGGCAGGCAGAAGGACCAGATGGTAAATGCAGTAATGAGGGGATCTCTTCCCTAATTTGATCTTCTGCTTCTGATTCGGTTCTTCAAGGAGATGGTGTTTGAGGAGGCATTTCCCAAGTGTTGGAAAATGTTACTAAGCTGCTTTTTAATAAAAGGTCACTGGAAGAAAGAATAAAGCAAAAGATCCTGGAGTGTGTTATACCTTCACCTGTGAGAGTTTGAAATTGTAGAATCATCCTGGAATGGTTTGGGTTGGAAGGGACCTTAAAAACCATCTTGTTCTACCTCCTGCCATGGCAGGGACACCTTCCATTATCCCAGGCTGCTCCAAGCCCTGTCCAACCTGGCCTTGGACACTTCCAGGGATCCAGGGGCAGCCACAGCTTCTCTGGACAGCCTGTGCTAGGGCCTCACCACCCTCCCAGCCAGGAATTCCTTCCCAGTATCCCATCTATCCCCACCCTCTGGCAGTGGGAAGCCATTCCCTCTTGCTGTTTTGCTGACAGGAGGATGACTGTGGCACTGTGGATTATTGACAAGACTTTCCCTGCTGTAATTCCCACCTCAGCATCCCATGGTGGGACTGGATTGATGCTCAGCTGCCTTGGCTCCTTTCACTCAGGTTTTTTTTCCCTCTCTCTCTCTCTCTCTCAGGAGCTGCAGGACCAGATTGATGAGCTGCACTCTGAGCTGCAGGAGTATCGTGCCCAAGGCAAGGTTCTCAGGCCTTCCCTGAAAAATTCCTTGTCGGAAGAGTTTGACATTGACATGAAAAGTCATGGCAATGGTGGGATTGAGCCTGACCAAGGTAAGGAAATACCTCCTGTGGGACTGAGATCTTTATGACATCTTAGAGGTAATTCCATGAAAACCTTCTCAAACACTTGGTCATCACCTCTATTTTGGTATTTAATGTTAATTTGGCATGCGACTGCTGAATTGTGTTTAAAGCTGAAATTAATGTTTGCAGTTACTTGGCTGTGTTTGTGATGGGAGTTTGAGAGCTGCTAAACGAATTGAAATGGATGAAATAATTCTGTTGAGAATTATATATGTTTATGACTTGTGTAATTAGTGTTTTTATAGTTATATCAATTATGATCTAATTACTGTCTCTAAAGGACTTGGTTCAGAAGACTGCAACCCATTAAATATGAGCATAGAGGCAGAAATGGCCATTGAGCAGATGAAGGAGCAGCACCACAGGGATCTGCATCACCTCAAACAGGAGCTTGAAGACACAGTAAGTGCTGGAATGAGCTGATCTTTAAGTTCCCTTCCCACCCAAACCATTTTGGGTTTCTAGAATTCCAGTAAGAAATAAAAGGAAACTAAGGAAATCAATATCAGATGCTGAAGTGTAAATCAAAATATCCAGTAGAATGAATATATAAAACTATATAATACAGAAATATTGAGGAAGACATCCCAGTAAAACATCCTGTGGAAAATTTAATGAGTCCATCCTGTTTTCCCTTCTGTAGGTGAACCATTATGAAAAGCAGCTGGATGAGACAAAAGCCCACTGGGAAAAGGAGCAAGAGGATATGAGGCAGAAGTACACTGAGGAGATGAATGTCATGGAAAAGCAGATCAGTGGCCTTAAAAATCAGATAGCAGAGCTGCAGGGAGAGGCAGCAGCGCTCAGAGAGCAGCAGGAGAAGCTTGACTGTAAATACAACGAGGAGAAAACCAAATTGCAGCTGCATTTCGATGAGGAAAAAGCCAACCTGCAGGAGCTGCTGAGGCAGGAGCATGAAGATGATGTCAGGGCCAGGCTGGAGCAGGTGAAGGAGAAGTTCAGGCAAGAAAGGGAGGAGCTGATCCAGAAGAGTGTGTGGGTGGAAGAAAAGATGAGAGTTGTGGTGCAGAGTCTGCAGGAGGAGAAGGGGGAGCTGGAACGTGGCTTCCACGAGCAGGTGAAGAGGCTGGCAGAGGTGCATGCCCTGGAGAAGGAGGAGCTCCAGGAAGAGCTGCTGAGGAAGCACCAGCAGGAGCTGGAGGAGGAAAGGTGAGTGTCACCTCTGGTGGGGACAGTGGTGACAAGGGTGAAGCTAGGGCAGAAACACTTCCTTGGTGCAAAATTCCAAGTATGCTGGAATTACAGGAATATAGTGCTGTTCCACTGTGCTGTTCCTGCTCTATTCCACAGCACTGGGCTGCTCTCCAGGGGTTTTTTTTCTCTTCTGACCTTTCTCAAGTAGGTATTTATATTCCTTTTTCGCTCTCCCAGAGGCAACAATAGTGTTAAAGCATAACCAGGTGTGATTAACTCGAGCTCTGAGCAGGATCCCTGTGCTCTACAAATCCCTGCTTGGTCCTTTTGAAAGCTTGTGGGTTTTCAGAATTCTTTGCTGGAGAAGGAAAGGGGTGGCTGGGAAGTGATTTTAGCCAGCATCAAGTGTTTCAAAAGAAACCAAAATCATCCTGGGGTGATGGGGGTGAGAGCATTGCACCCCAAAATCTGAGCACAGGAACTGAAGGGCACCTATTGCACATGAAACCTTTTCTGAGGACATCCCATGAGTTGTTACACTTTTTCCAAGGCAGTTTTTCTTTACCAAGTTTCACCAGATTGCCCCAAATTTAAATCTGGCTCCCAGAAACACCCACCCAATAGTATGAAACTCAGTGAGGAATAATTAAAAATAAAAGTACTTTCCCAACTTGTTTTATTCAGCCTAAAAAGCCAACTTTAATCTCTGAGGTGGCTTAGTAATATCTTATGTTAACCACGTTTAGGAAAACAATGGCAAGTGACTATAACAGAAGAGCATCTCATGCCCAATCTCAGTTTTCTGTGGACACACAAACACTTGTGAATAAATATGAAGCAACTCTCCAGAGTCTGGAAGGACGTTACCAGCGAGAGCTGCAGGAACTCGCTGAGCAGCAAAGAGAGGAGAAATCCCAGTGGGAGTTTGAAAGGGATGAAATTGCTCAGGAGGCTGCTGAAGCCCACGAGCAGCTGAAGGAAAGCTTGGCCAGTGAAAAGGCTGTTTCTTCTGCTCTGACCCAGGAGAAGGATCTCCTGGAGAAGAGTTTTAAGGAGGAAGTGAACAAGCTGGTGTGTGAGAGGGAGCAGCTGGAGAAGGAGCTGCGAGAGCTGAGGAATGCTGCCCAGGAGCAGGAGGAAAAGCTGAGTGAGAAAATAACCCAACTGCAACATGACCATGAGAAAGAGCTAAGGGAGAAAGATGAACATATATCTGCAGTGGAGGAAGATGGGAAGCTGGTTAGGGAAAAGCTGGAGAGACTGGACAGTGAGTATAAGCGAGAGAAGGAAGAGCTCAATTCCAAACTCCTCGCTTTGGAGAGTTTAAACAAAGCCATTTGTGAAAGAGCAGAGGCAGACAAGGCCGAGATGAGTTTGGAAATCTCAGACCTCCGAGGAAAAATCCAGAAATTGCAGTGGGAAACACGGAGTTTCTCCGCCCTGCAGAGCCATTACAGGCTCCTGGAGAGTGAGTATGCAAAAGCCAAGAGCCAAATCGCTGCTTTTCCTGGTGCAGCTCCTCTGGGGGACGATGGGGATGTTCTCCAAAACCTGCAGAAGGTGCACGAGCAGGCAGTGAAGGAGAATGTCAGGATGGCTGCTCAGATCCTGAGGCTGCAGCACCTGCTGGAAGCGGCAGAGCAGGAGCTGCCCAGTCCTGGCTGCTCCCAGTCCAGCTCAGAAGCAGAGGAAATGGATCCCAGTTTGGAAGGGTTGCCCAGTGATTGTCCAGATGTGGCCATGGGAGCAGATTTCAGTGTTCTCCCACCTTTGGAGGCTGATGCTACAGACCTGGAAGAAATGTCAGAGATGGATTCGGATTTGGAGAAGGGATGTGTGAGACCCAGAGCTTCTGGCCACCCTGAGACACAGGAGTGTTGGATCCAAGGAGATCAAGCAGCTCTGGATGCTGATGGCAGCCAGGATTGTGACCAAAACCAAGAGCTCCTCCCTTGGGTGCCTCTGCTGCCAAAAAAGAGAGATCTGGAGAACGTTCCCAGGCCAAAACCGCTGCACAGCGACGTCAAACAGCAGAAGGTTCATCCACTAAATCACAGAATAGCTCCCAAAAATAAAGGGTTTGTCTCTGATGCTTTGAAGCTGCAGGCTGAGCTGGAAAAGGCTGAAGAGCTGAGTGAAGCCTCTCTCCTGCTGGATCACACTCCTGGGGCAGCAAATGGGGACCTGAAGAGCATAATAGCTCAGCTTTGGAAAAGGGTGGAAGAGCTGCAAGACAGATCCATGGCCCAGGCTGAGCTCCTGTCACTGCAAGAAGAAATTCAGATGGAAAACGAGGATCTGAAAGTGGAAATGATCCAGTTAATTGAAAAAAACAAAGTACTGGAAGACAACCTGCGCAGGCTGAGAAGGCTTTGTTGTGAGCAGGAAGAAAGTGAGGTGGAAAGTGTCAAGTTTGAAGAGGAGAACACCAAGTTCCGCCAGAAAGTTAAAGAATTGGAAGATGTTAAAGAACTGGAAGAGGTTAAAGAATTGGAAGATGTCAAAGAACTGGAAGATGTCCAAGATGCTCAAGGAGACTCAGATGTGCCCAGGAGAGGTGGGAAGGTGGAAGAACATCCCCCTGCCTTGGTGGGCCAGCAGGATGAGAATTCCCAGAGCCACAGCGCCATGGAAGAAGTGGGAAAAGCAAGAATGAGGGATCCCACCCCAAAGGAGAAAGCTCTGGGTCACCCCGAGGCAGAGCAGAGGAAGGCAGTGACCCAGGGCTTGCAGAGCACATGCACTGAGCTGCAGCAGAAAGTTGACCTGCTGAGGTAAAGTAACCTGGCGTAGCCACTAACCCAGCGCTGCCTCGGCTGCTCCTTTAACCACCCTAGCTTAACTCTGATTTAACTCTGAGTAGCACACAGTGCCGTGGACTCCTAACTCCTCTAATCCTGGAGAAAGAGCACTGGAATGAGTAACTTTCAGTGTGTGTGACTTACTCCTCCCTTCCTCCACCTGCCACCTAAGCAGAGCACCTGCCAGCTGTCCTGTCTGTGGATGTCACCATCGCCGTGTGTAGCTCGTGGTCCAGCAGAAATCCATTGTTATTTCCATGTCCAAAATCCATGGTAACACTTCCAGAGTGCTTTGTAGCTTTTACTAATATCACTTCACTCAGTTTGTTCCCTTCTAGAGCTGAATGTCACTCGCAAGGCTAAAATTGCTGCTGTTTTTCTCAGTATTTCAGTTAATGCTGTAGAATTCTGGTAATTTGAAATGCTGAAAGTGCTTCTGTTTTTCTCAATATTTAAGTTAATAGTGGAGAATTATAGGGTCTTTCTTCCCAGTTAGGAACCCCTCAGGAGTGTGATATGGTAAATATAGTTATAAAACATATACTCAGTATTTTATATTCATCATAGGTTTTACTTGTTTTTAAGTGCTGTATTCCAGCAAGACTTTTTTTTTTTAAATGGATAAAGTGGCTACAAGTGGTTTAATTATTGCTCAGCACCAGCTTCCTGCAGGAAATGGTTCTTTCAGGTGTCCCACCATGGCTAAGCTATTTCTGTGCAGCTGCCTGAGGACAGAAAAGGCATTTTCCAGCAGTGCTGTTCCCAGAATTCTGCATTCCAGCTGGGGAAACAGCTCACTCTCCTGGCAACCTGCACATTGTGATGTTTAAGTTGTTTGTAGCTTAAGGACTGAAAGATATGTAGAATATTAGTGTGAAACTTTAGATTTTAACTCACTTGAGCTGTACAAAAACATTCCCCAAAATCTCAGGTTTTTTTCAAGCTTGTTGTAAAATTTTGGGGGTTTTTTTCTTAACAAACTGGGGAGCGCTCTTGGTAAATTATTGTAAAATAGAAATACATCATTTTCACAGAAAACAAAGCAATTGTAGCTTTGTTTTCGAGGCATTTCAAGTAGCTCAGACTCGTGGGATGGTTTTTTTTTTGCCCTGCAGGAACTGCTCTCACTTGTCTCCTGTCTCTGCCGCAGGTGTGAGGCTGAGAAGCTCCGCGAGGAAAACGCCGTCCTGAAGAGCGAGGTGACTCTGTTAAATGAGGAAGGCAGTGCTTCCAGCCTGAAACTGAGGGAGCTGGATGGATCCAGGGAAGAAATGAGGTGAGGGTTCCATGAGGAATGAACCCTGTGATGCCTTCAGGCTGTTGCTGATGCTCAGCCACGATGGGTTCATCCCTTCTCTTCCAGCTCCTTTGCCTGTTAGGTGCTCTACAAGTTCAAAATGGGTTTATTTCATGGTGCTGTTGGAAATCTAGCAGGCTGACAGGATGTTCCTCATCCTTTTCCCTGCCCCAGCTTGTCCTGCCCATTCCCAGGGGCCTGCAGGGGTTTAGCTGAAGGCATGAAGGTGACCTAGTAACTCACACGAGCACAGGGCCTGATGCAATTATTTGTGCTTCAGCAAAGGCAGGGAGAGGCTCATCTGACAGATTATTCCAGTGGTTGGGTCTTTGGCAAGGGCAGAACCATCAGTGATCCTGGGATTATTCTTCCCCTCTAGAAAAGAGCCACTCTGGGCAGCTTGAGAGGTTGAGCATTTGCTAAGTTTATGCAGACCAGGGATGCTGAGCAAGAAATAAATATCCACAATTGTAATTTCTGGTGATGTTAAAAAACCCAGCCCTTTTTTGGAATCATTAAGGTTGGAAAAGACCTCCCAGGTCATCAAGTCCAACCCTTCCTCCAGCATTGCCAAGGCCACCACTGCCCCATGTCCCCAAGTGCCACATCCATGTGGATTTTAAATCCCTCCAGGGATGGGGACTGCACCCCTGGGCAGCTGTGCCAGGGCTGGACAGCGAAGAAATCTTTCCTAATATCCAATCTAAACCTCCTCTGGCACAGCTTGAGGTGATGTCCTCTTGTCCAAACTTGCAGTTGTGTATATTAATAAATTATATTAATGTTAATGAGCTTTCATTTTTTCCATAGGCAGAAGATAGAGGCTGTGAGAAAGGAGAAAGTGGCTGTACAGAAGATGGTTGACAACCTGAAAAAGCAGGTGTGTGGCCTGAGCCCAGAACCTTCTCAGTAGAAATCATCACTACATCAAAGCTGATCCCTGGATGGTGACAAAGGCAGCAGAAAATGACTATTTTCTAAACTTGAACTTTTTGATAACTGTTTTATTGCCTCTCTGGGATTGATCTGAGGCTTGTTTGACCTGCTCAGAAGAAAACAGCAGGAATTGTCCACCTTACAGGCTTAGAAGCACTTTCCATAGTCAACTTGGAAAGTTTATTTCGTAGAAATATAAAGCTTAAATCTTTTGTTTTGTAAAAGATTTTTGTGTAATTCTCTGCAGCAGCCCATGGGAAATAGAGATTGTGATTCAACCTCTCCTCATTTCCCAGCTGGCTGGGTCTAGGAATGCTGCCAGTTGGATCTATGTGGCTGCTACTTTTATTTTAGGGGTGGTTTGTTATGCTGGGTGAAATAGGAGGATTAAGCAGCTTTTACATCCATGTCATCTTGATATTGCTCTAGGAAAACACTAGCTCAGAATAATCTGCTAGGATAACCCTCAAAATCCACACCAGCATGGCCAAGTGCTGTGTTGGGTGACTGATATGGCTGTTCTAATTAAGGCCAATTATGACAAGTTAACTGGTTGGAGTCACTGTTGGAGTGATGCCTGTCAGGTCTTTAATTACCTCAATAGAAAGGAAATATCCCAAATCTCATTCCCAGTGTAAAATCACTGCTGTCCCCTCTCAGGTGGCAGATCTGAAGACCAGGAACCAACAGCTGGACTCTGAAAATACAGAACTCAGCCAGAGGAACTCCAAAAACCAAGCAGATGTGCAGGACCTTAATCAACAGCTGGCAAGGGTGCTCAAGCAGAAGGAAAGGGAAGAGGGAAAGTGTACCCTGGAAGAATGGGAAAAGGAGAGGCTGCTGCTGAAAGAGGAACTGGAGAGCTCCAAAGTGGAGGTACAGGATTGTGCTGTCCCTGTGGTGGGACACATTTGACCTTCCAAGTGCTGCTGCAGCATCCTCTGCTTAAACTCTGGCCCGAAATTGAAATCTGAGCCTTTTATTTTTATCTCAGTCAGCTAATATGGTGTCATCTTTGGAGATGGAGGTGTCCAAAATGAAGGTTCAAGCTCATCTGCTGGAGCAGGAGAACCACATCCTGAAGCAGGAGCTGGAGAAGACAAAACAGGTATGGCATCCAGAGAAGCTGTGGCTACCCCTGGATCTGTGGAAGTGTCCCAGGCCAGGTTGGATGGGGTTTGGAGCAACCTGGGACAGTGGAAGGTGTCCCTGCCCATGGCAGGGGTGGAACTGGATGTCCTTTAAGGTCCCTTCCAACCCAAACCATTCTGGGATCCTATTTGAGTGCCATCAGGTTAATTTTCATCTCTTAATGGGTGAAAATTAAGAGATGGAAATAGTTAATTTCTTTAAATAAGCATCATAAAAGTAAGGGAATGTAACTCTTCCTGAAGCAGTTTCCAGGTGCAATGCACAATTGTTCAAACAGGGTTGGGTTCACTTAGACTTTTCCAAAAGATTTTTGGGAGTAGTGGCTCTACAAAGAGAAGCTTCAGTCAAGATAAAGATTTAAAGCTCTAATCAAGGAATAGACAGGGGAAATGGGATCCACAGGAGCCATTTCCCTGTGTAACTGTAGATAACCCACATGAGCTTCATTTAAGGCCTGAGCTCTTCCAGCATGTCCTGTCAGGGAGAATTCCCATTGCTAAACCCATCTGGAGATATCAGAGTCTCCCAACGTCTGAGGATAATTTCCTGGAGAGCTCAGTTATCTCCTGTACAAGCACAGTTCAATTGGCTGTAAATATATGCTAATAAACACAGATAATGAAGGTTACAAATGAGTCAGTTCCCTGATTAGGGCTCCACAAAGTCATTTTCTGCACAGTGTAAAACACTCAGCTGAGGCACCCAGTGCTCAGGGTAGATAATGGTCTTAAAAAGCAAAAGCAGCTGAGCAGCTATTCAGAAAGGAGTGGATTGTGGCTGGAGTGTAATTACAGGCAGGAGATGGAGTGAGGAGAGGCAGTGATAAAGCTCTGGGTCAGTTGGGAAAAGGATTGGAAGTCAGCAGCTCTGTGGTTTTCCTAAGTGTGTTTTAACCCATGGTGATTTAGCTGGGATGTTATGGAGAAATCCTTCCCTGTGAGGAAACAACCTGGCACAGGTTGCTCAAAGAAATTGTGGCTGCTTGATCCCTGCAAGTGTCCAAGGACAGCTTGGAGCAGCCTGGGATGGTGGAAAGTGTCCCTGCTTGTTCCAGAGAGATTGGAACTTGATGAACTTTTAAGAGTTTTTCCAACCCAAACCATTCTGGCATCCCATGATTTTCACGCCAAATTCTGCAGCAGCACAGAAATGCAACTGAGGGGTTTGTTTCCCACAGCTGCCCAGAGGCCCTGATCTCTCTGACCTTCAAAATGAAGTTTCAAGCTTGATCACTAAAAATGAAAAGCTGCAGCAAGAGAAGGAAGCCCTGAGTGAGGAGCTGAACAGATGTATTGATAAGGTAAGGACTGCAAATCCACAGCACTGTGTGCTGTAAAGGGCTGTTAAAATTCCTATATCATTATCTGTATCACCATAACCTGTAAAACTTCTCTGGATTTTTCTTTCCTTACTCTCAAGGCAGATAAAAGCTTAATTGCCACTGCCTGGTTTTTTATTTTGTTTTTTTTTTTTTTTCCTAGCTGGTCTTAGAAAGAGAAACTTAAATTCTGGGGCACAGCTTTACTGTAACTTGATTATGTAGAAAATTCCCAGCATTGCAAGGAAGAGAGGCCTGGATATAAATACTGCATCAGGACAAGGAAAACAGTGTTCTTGGACTTTTATTTTGACTCTAACATACTGTAACTCTGAACTGGAGCAGAGTAGTCTGCACACTGTAAATAATAATCCCATTGTGTGGAAATTCAGGGAGCTGAGGGGCTTTTTTGCTTTCCTGTGTTTTCCTTCCTCCCTTAGCTTTAACTCCCTCTAGAGTAACCCCTGAAGTTAAATATAGTAAAAAAAAATAAATAAATTCCCAAGTGAGTCAGGATTCCTGATATAATCTCATTGCAGGTAGCTCAAGTCAGCTGCTTGGAGAGTGCAATTGGCAGCTTGAAAGAGGAGCAGAAATCCTGGGAGCAGCAGAGTGAGGCACTGAAAGCACAGCTCACCATCTCCCAGGACAAGGTATAAAACAGGGATTTCTGTTGTAACCCTGGAGAAAAGCGCTTTGATCATCTCCTGTAGTGCTTTTTCTCATTAAAGCCTCCTTCTGATGTGGGCAAAGACAGAGCTGAGAGTGGCTGCTTTGAGGGGTTTTCAAAGGGATGTTCTTAAAGGACAAAAGGAAATTTGTTAAACACAGGGAGGGAGGTTTTTTTCCCCTACAGCCAAGTTAGTTTTGCCAATTCCCTCTGCCTGGTGAGTTCTAAAATACTGCAGAGACTGCAGTTGTTCCTTCTCTCCTGCTGCAGTCTTGTCCCTGTTCAGGCCTGGATGGGATCAAGTGGCTCACAGCTTGGCTGAGCATTCCTGGGGTTTCTCCTTGGCCATGGGCTGCCAGGAAGGAGAAATAATTCAGGGGAAAGTTTCTTTCCAGCATGTCACAGTAAATGCTCAGGGCTGGGAGATGTTTCTGGTGAATGCAGCATTGTGGCTCTGTTCAAAGTGGGTGGCTGCGGGCCTGGAACAGAAAGTTGGAAAATCATGGGGAATTATAAAGTTGTAAGGTTGGAAAATCCCTCTAAAATAGAGTCCAGCCATTCCCCCCAGCACTGCCAAGGCCACCACTGCCCCATGTCCCCAAGGGCCACATCCACATGGATTTTAAATCGCTGCAGGGATGAGGACTCCACCAGCCCTGTGCCAGGGCTGGAAAACCCTTTCCATGAAGAAAATTTCCCTAATATTTAATCAAAACCTCCCCTGGCACAGCTTGAGGCTGTTTCCTTTTGTCCTGTCCCCTGTTCTTTGAGAGCAGAGCTTGATCCCCTTCAGCTCCACCCTCCTGTCAGGGAGTTGTAGAGAGCAATAAACTTAATTTAACATTTTCAAAGGGGGATATCAGCATTTTAACAACTTCATCCGTCAGAGATCCTAAATACATCATCCTGCTCCACGTAGGGAATCTTGATCCAGCAAAAGCCAAGCTGTGCTCCTGCTCCTTACAGGTTCAGAGCCTCGATGAAACTCTGCAGAGCACCAACCTCCAGATGTCCCAGCTGCAATCTGACCTGCAGGTGACACAGCAGGAGAAGGAAACTCTGAAACAAGAAGTGATTTCGTTGCACAAACAACTGCTGAACGCCAGCGAGAAGGTAAAGTGCTTCAGGAGTCTGAAGCAATAGGTAGCTATAATTATTGTGTATTGGGTATGATGTGCAGGTTTAAAGCTGATTTTGAAAAACTGTATTTTAAGTGTTGAATGTAAGCACAGGCAATGATCAGTCCTTTTTCTGCCTCTCCGTTCTTCCCTTAAAAAAAATCCTTTTTCCATGAAAACCCCCAATTCTGTGGACAATGTATT
The DNA here is from genome assembly GCF_008360975.1 of Lichenostomus cassidix. Lineage (NCBI taxonomy): Eukaryota > Metazoa > Chordata > Aves > Passeriformes > Meliphagidae > Lichenostomus > Lichenostomus cassidix. Next base: position 2,002,034 of record NC_139486.1, on the reverse strand, counting down.
AATTTGCACCTATTGACTACAAAAATTAACAAACCAGTCACTGATAGAGGATCTAATTTTCAGTGCAGCTTGGGTTTGAAAGGTAGAGAATTACACCAACCTCTCAGCTAATGAGGATTTGTAACTGAAGGAGGTTGCAGACAGCAGTCTTGGGATTGCTCTTATGAATTCAGCTACTAATTTGGCTTGTTTGCCATGTAATTAAGGAATATTTAATGTCCACGTGGAAAAGGGGCTGTTTCAAAATTGTGCAACAGGAACTAAATTACAGCTATTACTGAATAATATATAACACTGTGTTCTATTTGGCTCCGAACAGAGCACAAATTGCCATTTTTCTGCTGCTGAACTCTGTGCCCTCCTTGTGCACACAGCTATTTTCCATGATTTTAGCAGAGGGAAGCACTTGGGATTTGCACTTTGGGTTTCTTAGGGGGTAAAACTGGGGGCTGGGAGGGAGATGGGAATGCTGCCATTTTGGAGTTTGCAGTTCTTGAAAAAATCCACCTCAAACCCACCTGAGTAGAGCAAATATCTGCTTCTTTGTTGAAGGCCTAACCCTGCAATTCTGTCTGTCTTAAGAACCGGGTTCTGGAAGTGGCTGTGCCTCCCTCAGGGCTGCGGGACCAGCGGGGGACACTGCCCTGGGAGGAGCTGGAGCAGCTGCCAGAGCAGGAGCAGAGGATGCTCAGGCAGGAGAACGAGAGGCTGCAGAGGGAAGTGCAGAGCACTAGAACAGACCTGGCTCACTGCAGGGAAAAGGTAAGTTAAGCAAGCTGATCACAGCAGGGTTGGGTTGGAAGGGAGCTCTGGAGGTCACTCAGACTGGAGGTCACTGAGATTGATGATGTCCAGGCAGGTTTTGAGTATCTCCAAAAAATGGGACTCCACAACACTCTTGGGGTATTTCTTTCCTTTCAAAGAAAATCCTGATAATTCTTGTACAAGATTTCAGTCCAGCTTCAAGTTAACAGAAAGATTCTTAGTATTCCTAACATTCTTCTTGTGCAATTTCTTGGCTCGCAGTGTTAAGTGGATTATGGGGAGGAGGGAGGGAAAAAAGGCCAAGATGCTCAAAGCTAAAATGTCAAAAATACCTCCAGAGTTGCCCAGAGAAGCTGTGGCTGCCCCTGGATGCCTGGAAGTGTCCAAGGACAGGCTGGATGGGGCTTGGAGCAACCTGGGACAGTGGAAAGTGTCCCTGGGGGTTGGAACAGGATGGGATTTAAGCTCCCAACCCAAACCATTCTGGGATTCTGAGTCCAAAATGAGCAGGTACTTGGTATTTTAGATGAAGTGGGATTTTCTGGAACATCCTTCCACATTTGTTCATCTCTGCTCTCCTCAGATCCGCCAGCTGGAATCCACAATCCATTCCCTAAAGCACCAAAAGCATCAAAGCCAGTCAGGGATTGTCAAAGCCATAGAGCAGGAGAAGCTGAGCCTGAAGAGAGAGTGTGAACAGCTTCAGAAGGAGTTGTCTTCTGCAAACAGGAAGGTAAGTTTTGGGTGGGAAATCCACAACTCAGTGCAGTAATTTCCATATCTCAAGAGCTCGAGGGATGAGCTGTGGCTTTGTCCTTTTAGTCTGAGTTTTGTGCTCTTTGCTTCTCACAAAACTGTGTCCCAAGGAGCTGGCAGGGCTCTGTGCATCTGCTGGGGGACATCTCTTGTAGCAAAGCACTTGTCCAAATACTCCTGCTTTTTAATCTTGAGCTGTCTTGATATTCAGCAGTTCATGGGGGGAAAAAACAAAGCAGATAAAATGAGAAATTGCTGCTTTTCTAAGGAAACCTCTTGTCTCTGATAGATCAGTCAGATGAATTCTCTTGAACGTGAACTGGAAACCAGCTCAGAAAACGAAGGGCTAAGGAAAAAGCAAGTCAAGCTGGATGATCAGTTAATGGAGGTACTTTTCAATCTGAGTTGACTGTGGGGCTTTATCACTCTCTCACTGATTTTATTTCATTTTAAAACAACTTATAGATATGTAGGAACAGAGAAAACTAATTGACAGTAGAAGAATTAACCTCTCCTAATGTTTAACCTCATCTTTCATGACCAAGTTGTGTGGCAAACATCCTTCTCTGAAGCGAGTTGTGCTTAATCATAATTCAAATACAGCTTCAGATATAAAATTAAATAGCAAAGAAATTTGTTTCTGTACTTGAGGCAAGGCTGCCACTTCCCTCTTCCTTCCTAAAACTGAAATTTCCTAACTAATACTTGTGTGACGCTGCTCTTAATGTAGAAAACTGTTCTTATTTACTCTGGGAATAATTTGCTGAATTAAATCTTTGTTATTTTGATCATCATCAAATAATAATTGACACATCTTAGCGTTAATTTGAAGGCACAAGTGAAAACTGTAGTTGAGATTCTTCCAAAACCTGCTGGAGATGGATCAGGCTGGATATCAAAATTTAGGAGTCCTTGGTTATGGGAATGGGTGACTTAACTGTGTTTAGTGTGTCCCAGATCTCCAAGTTGTCTCTCAGCAGTCTTGCCTAAATTTGCTGTCCTGGATTTAAGTTGAAAAAAATAATATATTTTTTAAAAACCCACCATTTTGACTTGTTCCATAAGTCAAAGCATCTTTTAGATGAGGCTTCTCTAACACTTTATAAAAGGCTTCACGTTTTTTATCAAGACAGCAAATGGGAGACATTATGCTGAAAATCCTATGTAATTAGGAATAAAACTGTAAAAACCCAATTAGGAAATATGAGATCTTGACAAGTTAATGAGAAGACTGTTTATATTCCCTGTGCATTTATTTATATAGTCTTAATTAAGCTTTGGGAAAATGCCAAACCCTTAAACCCATAAACACCAAGCCTGGGATTGCGTTTTCTCCTGAAATGTGAATTTCAAACACACAGGGTTTTGTTCCTCCTGGTAACCCTTTCCCAGCAGGTGTGTGTAACATTCACTTTGTGACTTCTAACTCTCTCTTTTGTGCCTGTTCTCCTTTTGTCCATGGCTAACCTGGCTAGAGCTCAGTGGTTGGAGCTAGCAGAGAAGGGGGCAGTTCTCTCTCTGAAATAGTGTGCGAAGGTAGAGCAATCATTTTTCTTTCCTGTACCACCACAGCATGGAGAAAACATTCCTTTCTTTTTTGTGTATGGATTTCTTTATTTTTTTAATTTTTTTTTTTATTCCATGCATCTTGTAAAGAAGCCACTATTCATTTAAAAGCCAATTTTGGACAGCTGCCCCAGGTTCTTTGGGGTTCATGGGTGGTGCAGTGTGATTCTGTGCTCCAAGGAGCTGCGTATTCCCAAGGCATTGCCATGAAAATGGAGAGAAATAACCCCACTGCATTCCACAAGGATTAAAATTGGAAGTGAGAGAATGAAAAGTGGCTTCCTGCTACCCCACGGGCTGTGAGGCTTGAAGGTGTTTGCATCTTTACCTCTGGTGCCTGCATGCTTTTCCACCAGACTGTCCAATGGTTCCTTAAATTGATTTCTGATCCCATTTGGCATCATCCTGGTAGTTTAGCAAGTTCATTATTGTTCCATTTCCTTCCACAGATGAATAGAGCAGGACTATATTGTTTTCATTGTTGTTTCATTAGTATTTATTTTGAAGATGCTGTTAACACTAATTGACTCCTCATTAGATACTCATGTGCTTCACAACACGACAGAAACCTTGAAAGAAATTCCACCAAAAACTCATTATTTTCACTCTTTACATTGTCAGGAAAAGAACAACTCCTTTACAGACAAAGAGAACCACTAAATAGCTTTAAAAAGTACAAATAGTTTTACTTTAAAGTATTTATAAACCTATTTTCTTTACCTGGACCAGCAGAGATAGGGATGGTAAGAGGACCAGAAGAGCTACAACATTGTGAAAAATATTTTACAGTTATAGATGAACTCAATAACTGAAGTTATTCCAAATTGGTATTTTTGCCACACATAAAAGGAAAATTAAAACCACTGAGATAATCTTGTACACCTTTTTCTAAGGGAACAGAGATTTTGAGGTAACAGGTGAGAATTTATCATGTGCTCAACTGGGGGCCTTTTTGGGAAGAAATTATTAATGTTCTACAAATTCCAGCTGCACATGAGTTTGTCTGAACCATCAGGGATTTTTACTGTTCAGTTCTGGTCCTTTTTAGCATAATTAACTATTCCAACTCTGAGTTACTTTCTTGGGTTTTACTTTAGTCTGGAGAAATTCTAAATTATTTAGAATTACTATAGAGTCTTAGCTCTCAATGTCTCCACAGTTAGTAGTGAACTAGGAAAGATCTGTAGGGTTTTAAATACAGAATTCTGAATGGGATATCATCAGAGATAAATGTTTGCTCTCCATCCTAAAGACTAGAAACAATCAGCACAGCTTCAGCTCTCCCCTTGAAATGGGAAATTTAATAGTAAAGTTCACCATAGGCCAACCAAACTTTGATAGGAATTCATCAAAAATTCAGTGATTTTTGCAACTCAAGCTGAAACGATAAATCAAAACCCAGCTGAATCAAAGCCCATTCCAGAGCTGCATGAAATCCCATATTTTCCCATTGGGAAAAGCTGTCTGTTCAGCTCCTCTCCCCGAATCCTGGCTCGTTTCTCCCTCACACAACAAATTCAGATGCCTAGAGCATCCCTGGCAGAGGCAGCATGGTGCTGAGAGGCAGCAGAGGTGCTGAAGGCTGATTTATTTTCTTTTCTCCCCTCCCCAGATGCTCCACTCGGGCGGGATGCATAAGCAGAGCCCGCAGTCCCGGGAGCTCCAGCAGCAAGGCTGTGCTGCAGTGCCCAAGGAGCAATTCCTGCAGCTCCAACACCAACTCCTGCAGGCGGAGAGGAGAAGCCAGCGCCTCCAGGAAGAGCTGGAGAGCAGAGCTGCTGGGACAAACATGCAGCAGGTAAGGCTCTCCCTAAAGGTGGCACTTTGGTTTAGTTGTCGTGGGGTTTTTTAAATGCTGGTGAGATCCGTTCTCTGTTTATGCCAGTTCAAAAATTGAAACTCATCCCGTCGAGGATATGTGCTGTTTGGCACACTTAGCCTGAGCCAGAGCTTCATTTTGAAAGCTTCTTCATCTTTTTGAGATCAAACCATTCCCATCCACGTTCAACTGGCTTTTTTCCTTCTGCTCCATGTGCAATAAGAGTTTATGGGGTTTTTTTTTTTGTTTCTTTATCTGATGTCCATGTCTGGAGCTATTACATTTAAAATCCCCAAGCATCCATCACAGAAAATCCTAATTTGGGCTGTTGCTGTCACATGGAGTTGTGTCAGTTGTAGCAGAGCAGAACAGCAATTAATCCTTTTTATAAGGTCAATCTTCCTGATTTGGCCATGAGACAAGAATCTGTTTCTGTTATATAGAAACTTAAACGTTGCCAATTCCAAGGAAGATTAATTACATCCATTGCCCATGTTGGGTAGAATCACTTTTAGTGTTTTGATTTTTTTTTTTTTTTACCTTGTAAAACTGAATTATAGGCAATAGAAAGGTTTGTATCTCCCATATAAAAACTGCCAAATGATCCTTTTCTTCAAAAAGTAATTGTATCTCTAAAGCTTTGGCTCAGGCCACAGGTCTTAAAATAATATTACAACTCTGTCTTAGGAGAAAAGATAAAGCTCTAAATAACCTGAATAGATATTTAGTATTTTATCTATTTTAGATTAGCTATTTCTTTGGATTTATATTTAGTTTAGATAAATAGATACATTAGATGAAATACTATTAACTGTTTATTAAGCTATTAGAAGAAAAAAAACCAACATATTTTGAACTCAGATTGCAGTTATGTTTTAAAATAATAATAAGACCAAGACTTTGAAGCTCAAAAATCTCTGAATATGGTAATAAGGTATTCCAGAAAAAAGGCATAATGGAGAGAGTATAGACAGTAACCAGGTTTTGAAGTTTCCCAAACTTGGAGTAAAAATTCTTTTTTGAGAAAGGCGTAAAATCAAAATGTTCCTTAAAAAAATAAAAGGGCACTTAAAACCAAGTAATTTCAGGTTAAGTAGTAATAAATTGATGATGAGGTTCCTTTTCAGAAGTGCATCACCACAGGCTGATGCACTTGGTCCCAAACCACAGGGAAAAAGTGCAGCTTAATTTGGCAATCAATCAAAGCCATATTGCAGCTGCAAATGAATGTGCTGGGATTGCATTAGGGGTGATGACTTTGTAATTTAGCTTTTTGAGAGCTTGAGGAACAATCTGCAAACGAGTCACATCCTGCAGCTTGGGAGTTCTAGAGATGAGTCGTTCCTGCATTTCCTGGAAAAGCTTTTGTGAATTTAAAAATGCTCACACAGAGGCTTTGCAAATACGTGCTGTCAATGCACTAATGCACTTAATCCTTTTATTTTTTTCCCCTTTTTTTTGCCTTAAAGTGGGTGGATATTCTGATTTATAACACACTTTTCTTTTTTTCATGGGCTTTGCTAGATAACCTTCTGAATTACTAAAAACTTGCATTTACAAACAAAGCCAGATTTGTTTGTCTCCACTTTGCTGTTTCTCATGAGCACATCCTGCTTTAATCTCCATTGATTTTTCTTTGCCATCCTGATTTTTAGGGTTTAACATTTTAGTTGAGCTTCTGTCCCTTTTAATGTCCCCTTTAGCACCTTGAAAACTTGCATCCTAATCCCTCTCCATCATCTTCCCACCAGTGAGTACAAGGTCAGGTTATCTCCATGCTCTCTGTGTCAAATTAATCACTTTAGTCCTGCTGCTGCTTTGCATTTTGCAGCTTTCTTAGCTCCTGTGTAATGAGGTATCCAAAGTTATCCCCTCTATTTTTTTTTTTTAATGGAATTATTTTGTGTTCATCCTGCTTTGTAGTTTTCATTGCTTTTTGATCCTGGCTGTCTGTGGTTTTCCATTCATTTTGCAGTCAGTCCTGAGCTGTTTGCCTCCAAAGGCTGCAGTTACATGTTTAAATTTCACTCAATTAAATGAAATTATAACTCCTGAGCTGTTTCTACTGTGTTAACCTGTCTGGACTCTTCTGAATTTCCAGTGACTCTTTCTGCTGTGTCCAGTGCTAGGATTCCTTATATTCCTTTCTTGCTCAATAACTAAATTTGGGAGCCTGTTAATGATCCAATATTTCCCAAAGTCTGCCTAAAACCAACTCATATTTGAGTCACTCAGCTCCCCCTTTGTAAAGCTCTTTATTTCAAATTTCCCATCACCTCTGCTTGTTTACTCTGAGGGAAAAACAACAAGGTTTAAGATAGAAATGCAAAGTTTTCAAAAAGGAGCTCAGTTGGGCTACATTTTTCCCAAATGCTTGCCAATTGGTGAGATTTTACATAAGTTATATGAGACTTTTATGTTATATATTAGATTTTTAGAGAGAGAGAGAAGAGGATCATTTTCTCTAAAAAAATTTGCTTTGCTAACTGCACTTAATCATTACCACTGATCTTTTAAAAACCATAGATGAGGTATCTAAAGAGCCCTAAGGTGTGGAAAATGCACCTTAAACCTCCCAGTTGTGTCTATGTGTAGTGCTAATACTCAAATTTAGAGATATTTAATATAAGATGCTTTGCATGTTTTTTCTCTTTATATGTGTTTGGTTTGTTTTTTGGTGTTTGTTTTTTTTTTTGTCCTGTGTTGCTTGCTTTGCTTGTATTGGTGATTTTTTTTTTTTTTTTTTCTTTTTTGTTTCTTTTCTTTTTTGCTTGAAGTGTGCATATTGTAGAAAAACAAAAACCAAACCTGGATATCAGGGTGAAGTATTCCCACTTGCCTTCTTTCTCTAGGCTTTGCTACCGGAGCAGCGAGCAGTGCATGCAGATTCCTACCGGAGGATTGGGCACCTCTGACACCTCTGCTTTTGATCTCATTCCTTTTCCATGATAAAAACACAAAAACACACGAACTGGCATAAGCTGAGAAACTTTGAGGATCGAATATTTTTTTTATTTTATTTTATTTCCTGAAAAAAGAGGAAAAAAAAAAGTCTCCGCAGTGTTATTTTGTATTTATTTGTCTAGAAGTGATGGATTTTGTCTCTATTTTGTGAAAGCTCAGAAGCATCCAGGAGCTTTTTTTTTTAAAAAAAATTTGTTACAAATGGGGTTTTATTTATGTTATTTAAAATGTGCAGTTGTTCAGTGGGGGAAAGAGCCTATTTTTCTCAAATGGTACTAATTTTATATGAGATTTGAAGAAAATCTTGGGGTATTTATACAGCATTTTTGTATAAGATGTATAAACTTTTTTAACAGGGAGAGATGAGCTTTTTTTTGGATGTAAATGAAAAATAAAATCTTTTTTTTTTTAAACGTAATGTCTCTTGTCTTCCTAGCATCAATAATTTCAACTTATGAACAAGAAATCAACATGTTGTAGACAAAATATTTATCTTTGATATGAGGATTTTTATATCAGGACTTTTGGGGAAGATTTGTTGGGGGGATGTACTTAAGTAGAGATACTCAGGTTTTCTTTAGCAGATGAACCTGAAAATTTAAGAAAATGAGGAATCTTCTTCTGCTGTGGCTGCAAAATAAGAAGGCAGTGCCAAAAAAAGGGAAGCTTATTGTTCATTAGCTAAAATTCCATATTTTTTGCCTCAAACTACTTGGTTAAATCAGAATTTTAATACTTTATTAGTTCAGCAAAACACCTCTTTAAGGCCTATGGTTTGTTTTTTAGTTTTGGCCATGAACCATTTCTGCTGTTTGCTTGCAAAGATCTTTTTGCTCCTATTTTTAATGACCTTAAAGCTACTGCCTGAGCTGACTTCTCCCATTAAACGTGAGATAATATGAAGGGAGAGAACATTTAAGCCAAAAAATCAGGGATCACAGGTATTTAGACTCTATAATTCTTCATTTCCACATGACTCCTCACTCAAATCTCCTTGAATAGTGGGCTCCAGGGTTTGGAATTCCAGTCAAATTACATTAATCCAGAGAAATACCCATTCCACCCACATTGTAAAACTGTTTTCTGTAAGACTCCAATGGATGTGTTTTTTTTTCATAAAAATGAATTACCATGTAACTTCACCCACAGATTTGAGTTTCTGATGCTACAGCAAATAAAATGGGCTTAAATCAATCCCCCAAGGGGATCATTTTGTGGTGGTTTAGATGAGGAACCTCCTTACCTTGAAGCAGTTTTTTTCATTTATCCTCCTCCACAGGTGGGATGGTTTGAGGTTTTGAAGGTGTTTTGTTTTGGGGAGGTTGATGTTTTCTCCAAGTTAATTCTTCTCAAATGACTTCCCAGAATTTGAGTAACAAACTGGTGTTGAAAGAAGTTCTTCATTTTGCTGCAGTCAGTGTCTAAACTTCTGAAATCCAAACAAGGTGGTTTTTTGTAATTCCTGATGTTTCTTAATTATTTGGGAAAATAATTAAGAAAATTATTTAATTATTTAACACCTGTTCACTCAGGTGTTGGTGTAATAGTCTCATGACAGAATTATTATGCTTTTAGCTATACTGTCACCTCCCTGAAGAAAAAAACAGAGGAAAAGCAGGTTAGGGTTAATATTTGGGAACATTAGTTATCAATAACTCATCTAAAAAGGTGCAAAACATGAAGTTTGGGGTAATGGAATCCTATTTTTTTGGCTATTACTCAGTTTCCAGGAGTCTTTCACATGGGAGAGTAATTGTCAAATGTGACTTTATGACTTCACCTTATTTTTAGTCTAAAACCATTAGATTGGCATTTTGTTTCCCACATTCATCAGAAATTTGGCAGCACCAAAGAGCAAGAAAAGGAAATTATCCAGCTCTGACTGTCACAGATGAGAGAGAACTTTGAATTTTATACCAGTTTTCCTTGATCTGCCATTTCAAGTGTAACTTAGACCTGGAAAACCAGTGCAGTGCTGAGAGTATCCTTCAAGTGTTGCCATAATATTTTGCTTCAGTGAAGGATTTATTAATTTAGTTGGCTCTAAACCAGACTGAAGTGTGGAGGGCCAGCTATCTTCTTGGGCATAAATTGGAAAAAAAAAATAGATTTGCGGATGTGAATTGATTTTTTTAACTGATTTTTCACACAAATGTTGTTTTCCAGGGGGGTCATGAGCAGCTTTTAAAAATGATGGAAGAGAGGATGATGGATGTGGAGCAGAAACTAAGGCTGGTGAAGAGGCTTCTCCAAGATAAAGTAAATCAGCTGAAAGAGCAAGTAAGTGTTCCCAGCCTTCCTCAAACCTTCCCCAGTCCTTCTGTATAAATAAGTGAGCAAAAGCTGCAAGCTGTTGTTCAGAATGAAGTTTAAAGTGGTTATATTTATTGTTTCTGAGCTCAAGTACAGTGTATTTACCCAAAAGTTTGTAAAACTCCAAATTGGGGACTGAATCCGCTCCTCAGTGATTTCTTAAATCGAGAAACAAACATCAAATTTCAGCTGAGAATCCTAACTGGAAAAGTTGCTTAGGAAAGGAGGGAAAACAATTTGCAGAAGAGAAAATCAAGTATTGATTTCTTTGATGCCTCCTGCTCCAAACACATCCTTTGTTTGATGTGGTTTTGGGGTTTTTTGGGAGTATCTCTGTGGGATCACTGGCACTAAATTTATCCTTAGAGGATAAAAGCTGTAAAGCAGAACTCACCTGACAAGATGAATTTCAAACCCTCTATTATCTCCCCCATCTCCCTAAAAAAAAAAAAATAAAATCTTTCCAGCCTCAAAATACTCACAGCATCTCTAAAAACCCTGAGTTTTTAACAAGAGGAACGGGTGAGGTTTTTTTTCCTTTGATATTTGAGTTTCAATTACCACGTTCACCTACTTTCCTGCCTCCTTTAGCTTTTTGATTTGTAATTTTCTAATTAAGTGTGTCTGACTCCCAACGCAGCTCTCCAAGAACACGAAAGCAGACGCCATGGTCAAGGATCTCTACGTGGAGAACGCGCAGCTGCTGAAGGCCCTGGAGGTGACAGAGCAGCGGCAGAAAACCGCAGAGAGGAAGAATTATCTGCTGGAAGAGAAAATTGCCAACCTCAACAGGATAGTGAAGAATTTGGCATCGCCCTCCTTCAGCCCAGCATCGGAGATAAGGTCATAGCAAAGCTGTTTTGTGTCACAGCCCCGTGCACTTTACTGAAATGGGAATATTTCAGCTTCTCACTGCGTTGCCTTTTTTTTATGGAATGAGTTGTAGTTTTGAATGCCTCCCAGGAGAGCACAGAGCTAATTCCCAAACTGGACACTGCCAAATGAGAATGTTGTTTGTTCCCAAAACTGGTTTTCTGCTAAGTTTTGCCTGAAAGGAATCGTCACTATGTCAAACAACCCAAACGTATGTTTTTTCTGGGTTAACTTATTTTGATGCTTTGGGTTTAATTTAAAATCCGAATTCTGAATTTCCTGTACTGGATCATCTAGATTGAAGCCAAGGCCTAAAGCAAACTTACATTATTGAACTCAACAATATTTTCAGCTTTCTAAAACACTTCATGCTCCAAACCTAGAAATTCTCAGTGCTCAACACTGTCAGCAGAAATGTTATTGAAGGCAAGACTTTGCTGGTATGGGATGTGTCCTGTAAACTGATTGAGGCTTCTCTAAAGCAATTAATCATTAGACTTCTGGGTTGTTCTTCATGGCTGCTTCTCTGCAGAGCTCAGAAAAAGAAGGTTTATTTAAAATGCATAACTAGACTACTGCCTCCAACTAAGTGTGACGGTATTTCATCTGAAGAAATTTCCCAGCTAGCAAATAAAGACTGGTTTTTTGTTTTTTTGTTTGTTTTTTTTTTTTTTAAGCTGTGCTGCCAGACAACTCTGAATTATAGAGGCCTTACTTGTTTTTGTATATGGAAATAAGTTATACTAAACCAAGGAAGAGTCACTCAACAGAAGCGAAGATGGGAGTCTTATGTGATTTGTAAATTCAGTAAAGCAGTGTATTTATTAAACAGCTGGCAGAAGAATTAAGAAGGGCACTTGGGTGATTTTTGTCAGTGGGAATCCTCAAGAACGTGGAGCTTTGCCATGAATGCAGTGTTTGTTTTGACCTGAGGAATCATTTGGAAAAGTCTTGTCTTTTGTGTTAATCCTAGTGCAGAATCTGTCATTAATTGTGAAGAAACACATTCAGTGTGATCGTGAAGAACTCAGGGAATAACAGCCTAAATCTGCTTCCTTCAGCTAAAAATGTGGATATTAATATCAGCAGAGGGAGATAAACACCCATTAGGGAAAGCAGGATAAACCAAATTGGATTTGGGTGAGTAGGAGAGGTTGTGCCTCCTCTTGGATCAGTGGAGGAGGCTGGGAGAGCTCAAGTTTTTTGGGAACACCTTCAGGACAGAGGGATTTCCCAGAGAAGCAGCTGGGTAAGAGCCTGCCTGCTCAAGGGTTTGTGTGTGAACCTTCCCTGCCTCCCTCAGACCAGTGGGACACAACTAAACACTGTAAATCAAACTGGGCCATACTGGGATACTTGAAACTGAGCCTCTTTAAATGCATGTGGTTGGTTGAGGAGGGAGAGGAAGAGGTGATCATTCTGTCATGAGCCAAAAGTCCTCCAGAAACTGGGATAACACTGCCTGCAAGGTGGGGAGGAACCTCTGGAAAATGAGTTTTACTGTGTACTGATGTGGCTGCAGAGGATGTTCTGTGTCTCTGGGGTTGCTTGCCAATTTTGGAAGGTTTATGGACTGAACTAGACACAGGGTGTGACCTTTTCCTCCTCCATTGCTTTGTGCAGGCAACAAAGTGGAAATGGAAATAAAATCATGGGAGAACATGTTGGAGAATCATGCAGTCCTTATAAATTATTTCACTGCTGTGCTCTTCTAAATGCCTGGAGTAGGGATTTCTCCCAGTCCTCTCAAATTCAAGGATTTACAGATCTTTCAGAGGCTTCAAAAATATTTTCACAAATTGGAAATGTCTCCAATTTACAGAAATCTGAGGGTTTAAAAAGCTGAAGTAGTGATTTCTTGTTACTTTGACTATTCATCACCAGTAATGAGGTTCAGAACTGTATTTGGAGAAATATAATTATCTAGTACATTTTAACACTACTTCATACCTTGACCTTGATTTACTTCTGTCTGTGACCAAAGTTGAAAAGGAAGGAATGAATATTTCACTTAAATCGTTGTGCAATTACTTTCACATTGCTCAATTTTAAAGGCTGGACTACTTTACTAATTCTTTTAATCTCCTGCTAGTTACCAAGCTTTTATAAACCAAGCATACAGGCATTGCCAGAGCACAGCACCAAAAAGGGAGTTGGGGAAAGGGAGAAACAGGGAAAAGGGACTTTTGGGCTTTTCCCTTTCTCCCCTATCCTCCCTTGCTCTTCTTTCAATAAACTTCAAAAAAAAAACCCAACTTAACTAGAGGAGAGAGGAGGAGGAAAACATCCTGTTGGTAAATATTTTTGAGGCAAAACTCCAATTCCACTGGAACATTTGTGTGAATGAATTCTCAGAAGTGCCTTTTGCCTTTCTGTACTGTACTGGCTGGGTTGCTCCAGGACAATTCAGGACAATCCCTTCCCAAAGGCAGGGATCCCAGGAAAGGCAGTGCTGCTTCCAGACGGGTGTCACGTTGCTCCTTCATTCATTGTGTCACCTCAGAAGAGAAGCTAGCTGTGCTACAAAGTCCAGGCTACTGAAAATAGGCATAGAAACACATAATTTATTAAGTATTAGCAGTGGTTTGTGCATGAATGTGTCTCCTATGCAGCATAGGCAAAAACCAAAGTATTTAATGTTATTGTTGCAGTCAAAAATCACTGAATTTTTAGGCCTTGTTTGTCCAACAGGTCCTGCCGTGTCAGAGATGAACTACTTCATTACCAGAAGGTGTTTTAAATGTTTTCAACTCTTACTTTATGAATCACTGTGAAAATAAAGGCACATAGACATTTCAGGTTGGAGGGGTTTGGAAGGGGACAGACCCCAAGTGAAATTTAGGTGTACAATGTTCATGCAGTTGAAGTGCTACTTGTCAATTTAGAATGATTTACAAGTCTACATTCTCCAGGTAGTACTTTAAACACAAGGAAAGATGAATAGTTTGAATTTTGATTGGGAAAAGGAAAGGAAAGAGATTGTAACATACTTGATTTTAGCCAGATTATGTGTTAGATACAGCAGGGGGGACAGTCTGGATCTATCAAGAGCAAAATCCTTTTGTTTACTTCCAGCAAATGCCATCCCTGTCTCTCAGGTTTTCCATCATTTACCTGTTCAGTCTCCTGTTTGGTGTCATTTCATGACAAATGACTTCTGTATAAATGGAAACAAATGTGTATATATATTTTTTTTTCTATTGAGTTTGTTTTGTTCTAGTGTAAAATATTGTCCTTAGAACATCATGTAAAACTGAGAGATGAAACAACTTACACATTATTTATAATGAGCATAAAAAATACATTAATGTATGATGCATATTTGTGTCTTTTGGTTTTTTTATCCAACGTGAAAGTCATAGAATAATTTGGGTTGGGAGGGATCTTAAAGTTCATCCAGTGCCACCCTCTGCCATGGGCAGGGAAACCTTCACCTATCCCAGGTTTTTCCAAACTCCATCCAGCCTGGCCTTGGACATTTGCAGGGATACAGGGGCAGCCACAGCTTCTCTTCCCATGGATGTTGTAAGTACTTCAGGTAGTATCTGCAAATTTATCAAAGGCATACAAATTAATAAAAAGAATGGTTGGACAGCTGTGAAAATGGGTGTTTTTTCCATTATAAAAGTATGAAATTGATTAAAGTGTAAAAAACTGACAGTGAACACACTTTGGCATATTTTCAACTGAAGTTGCATCCCTACTTCTCAACTTTATATGGGAAGTATTTAGTGCTTATTGAAAGCCTTTCACAGGATTGTGGAAGAGGAAAGGCTGGAAGGAACCACCGTGGGTCTGTGATCAAATTCCCTGGTCAAGCAGTTATGTCCAGCTCTGGGCCCCTAATGACAGGACATTGAGGGGCTGGAGAGTGTCTGGAGAAGGAAAGGGTCTGGAGCCCCAGGAATGGCTGAGGGAGCTGGAAAGGAGCTGAGCCTGGAGCAAAGGAGGCTCAGGGGGACCTTGTGGCTCTGCACAGCTGCTGCCAGGAGGGGACAGCCGGGGGGTCAGGCTGTGCTCCAGGGAACAGGGACAGCAGGAGAGGGAACAGCCTCAGGCTGGGCAGGGGAGGTTTAGATTGGATATTAGGGAAGATTCCTTCATGGAGAGGGTTGTGAGCTATGGGAAGGGGCTATGCAGGGAGCTGTTGGATTCCCCACCCCTGCAGGTGTCCCAGGCAGGCCTGGATGTGACACTCAGTGCTCTGGGCTGGGGACAAGGTGGGGATCGGGTACAGCTTGGACCCACAGATCTCGGAGGTCTTTCCCACCCTAACCGATTCGGTGATTCCGTCGCTCAGTGATTCCGTCACTCTGTTATTCCCGGATCACTGTTATTTTTCCCGGATCACTGTTATTTCCCGGGCTCATTGTCACTCAGGCATTTCCCTCACCCATCGCTCCCTGAGGGGCCGCGCCCTCCCCGCCGCACGGGGGCGCTGTGGCGGCGCGCTGCCCCGCCTGCCCCGCGGCGCTCCCGGAGGGCGGCGGCCCTGCCTTCCCACAACCCCCCGCGCGCCCGCCGCGTCCCCTCAGCGACCCCCGGCCGCTCCCGGTCCCATCCCGCTCATCCCGACCCCATCCCGCTCCCCATCCCCATCCCGCTCCCGGCCCAACCCCCGCGGGCGGCCGGACCCCTCCCGCCCTGCGGAGCGCCGGGCATGCGGGCGGTGGCGGCGGGCCGGGAGGTGGGATGCTGTCGCGGAAGAAGACGCGGACGGAGCTCTCGAAGCCGGGCGAGGTGCAGGGGAAGTACGTGAAGAAGGAGACGAGCCCGCTGCTGCGGAGTGAGTGTCGGGGGCGGCGGGGCTCGGGGGGCTCGGCTGAGGCCTTTGTGTGCGGCCGGCGCGGTGCGGCGGGCCTGGAGCTGCGGGCCTTGGCGTGAGGGCTGTGAGGGGAGGTTAGCCCTGTGCGGGTGTATGGGGGTGATTTCTCCGTGTAAATGGGTGTTTAGTCCTGTTGTGAGCCCTGGGAGGTGAGGGAGGGGAGTTAAAACTGAAAGGAAGCTCGAGTTTCACAGCGAGCGCTGCACGCGTTGTTCCGCACGGTGCTCACCGGAGCCAAACTTGGCGGGTTTTAGGATTTTTGATCCCTCAGTTTCAGCAGGCCGGGGTTTCCAGTCTCGGGGCATTGTTTTTATATGAAATGAGGAGATCGCAAGGTCGGGTTGGATGGGGCTTGGAGCAGCCTGGGGCGGTGGAAGATGTCCCTGTGGCACTGGATGAGCTTCAAGGGCCTCTTCCATCCCAAACCATTCCGTGAGCCCTCTCTTTCCAGAACCGAGTGGTTGTTTCCCCGGTCTGGGCACTGTGCTTTGGGGATCAGATAACTGTCCCGCCGGGCAGTTGCATAAAATCCCTGTGAAGCAAAATGCTCCAGGTCTTATCCATGACTCAACCTGCTGATCTCACCTGGATGCACGGAGCTTCCTTTGGCTCACCTGGCTCTGTGCTCCCAGGATGGACACAACACCACAAACACACACTGAAAATGCATTTAGGTTTGGTTTTGTTGATCTTTGAAAACAACCCGAGGTTGAAATGGGTTTGTTTACACAATAAATAAATAAATAAATAAATAAGTACCTTTATTAGCATTGCCTTCTGGGATGCACTAGATTTCTACCCCGTGTTGTAAGAGTTTATTAATAAAGAGTAATTGATAATAAGTATAACCTTATTATAAATGAAAATTATAATTTGTATTGACTTACCTGGAGGGAAACTACTTATTTATATCATGTTGAAAGTAAAAATAGGGAGAGGAGGAATGTTTCTCTTACTGGAGGGAAGCAGTGAAATTGTAAAGGAGAAAGTGAAACATCTCCATGATAATTTGAGAACTTGACGTGTATGGCATGAAAGCATTTTTCTGGCTGAACTTAGTGACTTTGGGATTAGTGGGGGCAGTGTGAATTCTGTTTCGATCGCGAATTCCTGTGGGCATTAACATCTTGTCATTCCCAGTTTGTAAGGACAACATTCCCAATGAAGCAGTAGCCAGGATATTTGGATTTTCGTGACCCTTCTCATAGAGAGATACGAACCCTGACTGATGTAGCCACAGCACGGTGTGGGTGGTTTTGTTGTTGTCTTTTTTTTTTTGCTTGTGTGTGGTTTTTTTGATGGGTTTGGGGTTGGTTTGTTTATTGTAGCTGCAGTTTTGCTGGCTAAACTGCTCTGTCCTGGCACCAGTCTGCTGCTGGAGTGGGCTGTGTTGTTTCTGCTGCACCAGGACTCTCTGCAGCTTTACCATCACATTTTCATATGCATTAAAGGTGCTTTAAGTGAGTCCTGCGCACGAATTCCTCCCTTTTAGGGTGTAAATCACCGTGGATGGCTGGATAATCGATGCTAAGTACAGGCAGAGTTCTCACTTCTCTCCCGTGCTCTCACCAGATCTGATGCCTTCATTCATCCGGCACGGTCCCACCATTCCGAGACGAACTGATATCTGCCCTCCCGACTCCACGTCCTCTGCCTACCCCGCAGGGGGAGATGGAATCATTTCCAGGAACCAGAGCTTCCTCCGAACTCCCGTGCAGAGACCACCTCACGAGATAATGAGGCGAGAAAGCAACAGACTGTCTGCCCCTTCCTACCTAGCCCGGAGTTTGGCCGAGGTGCCGCGGGAGTACGGCTCCTCCTCGCAGTCCTTCCTGTCGGAAGCCACTCCCGGCCTGGAGAACGGCGATGCAGGAGCCCGAGGCTATTACTACGATCATTTCTACGACGCCCAGAGGAGACGGCAGCTCAACGAGCGCCTGCACGAGGACTACAGGTATTATGAACACAACAGTGATCTTTTCCAGAGGATGGCCCAGAATCATGGCAGGCACACTTCAGGTAAGGGTTGGGTGTTGTGTTTGTTCAGAATGTGGTTTTTGGGTGTGTTGGTGTGTCTGGATGAGTGGAATTGTGGTTGAGGTGTGGAGGACAGAGCTGCTTTTCCTTGGTGTTTCTGGGATCTGAGTAATTGGAATTGAGAGTTTGATCACACATATCCAGAAAGGAAAAATAGACTTAAAGCAGGATTATTTTCTTAAGTAAATGGACAATGGTCAAGCAACTTTTAGGTTTTTTAATGCCAGGAATATATGCATCTCCTCTGCACATCAGTTGCTGGCTAGTAAGGAATTGTATTCATTGAGTGACATCTCCTATTTTCAGGATGTAGAGAATAACCAACAGCTCTAAATTATAACATTGCACCATTAAATTTTAATTATCATCTTATTATTTCATTTCATTGTTTGAATTTGACCTCAATAATTAAAATAATTTCCTATAAATAGTCAGTGAGGAATGACTGCTTTGTGTAATTAGCAAATTGGCATCTAATTAGTGCTGAAATTGACTTCCTAGTCCTTGGTTCCTTTTTTAAGCTTTTAAAATTGTTTGTAAATACGCCTTTTCCCCCCTTAGTTTCACTGGAATTTGCCTTAGTTTTCTATAGCAGAACAGCATAAGAAAGAGCATTAAATACTACTTTTCTGAAATACTTGATTCTGTATTTGGTATTACAGAGCTATGCCCAAGGAGGAGTTTGAAACAAACATTTCAAACCTTTAAATAACGTACCTTCAATATGAAATACGTTGTCACTTGCAATCTGTAAACAAAATAGTAATTAGTGTCTAATAAAATAAATCTTCTGTCTAGAAAAATAAATCTGCCAGGAAGGACATCAACTTTTAATGCTGCTGACCTCATGTGTGGGATTAGAACCTGTCAGTGCTTTGTGTCTTCTTCACCACAGAAACACTTCCATGAAAAATGGAAATGCCAGCCAGGAAATTCTCAAATACTGGGGTTTAAGGCCTGCTACTGCAATCCTCCCTTATTTTGCTAAATGTTAATATGTCTGGTCTACCTGGATTTTGTGTGCAAACCCTCCATGTTCTCATCCAACAGTCATTAAACATTTATCTGGTCCAGGAAACAAACACCTGGTAGTGTGTGCTGGGATATTTTAGGGAAGGGAGGCAGGAGGGGAGGATTTCACAAACCAAGCCATCAGTTCAACTTTCAAAATTACTGCAGTAGCTGTGTCTTCTGGGGAGATTTCCAAAAATGGAGCTCTACCTTGAAAGTGCAGTTCAATATATCAGATTTTTAAAAGAAGGGCTCCACAGCCATATTTTTCTCAATTGTAGCGACATCTTCCTTCTAAATAGACTTTTTCCCTGTTGTTTGTCTACTTGTGCCCCCTTAGCCTGGGAAATCCTAAAGGAGCTGCTGCTGTTTGCTTGGTTTTGTCATTCACTCTCATACTTTAACATTTCTTAGCTTGAGCAGATTCTACACTGATTTTGTGATGGGTGAGTATTTAATCTCATGCACTTATAGGGAGAGACAAAGGTGAGCCTTTCAATTGCCAGAGTGTTTTTTCCCTTTCCTCTGTATTTTTCATTTCCATATAAACTCTTAAATTCCTCTTAAAGAATTACGTGGCTCCCCCCAAAAAAATAAAACTTTAGGTTTTGTTACTTCCTTCATCTCACCATTAAGCTGCTTTTTATTTGAACCATCCATTGCCTTCAGACCTTCACTGTTTTCCTGGAGTTACCCAAATCTCTCTGTGATTCCTTGTTTCTTTTTCTTACATTTCCAAAATACTGAGCCTTTCACTGTCTTTGTCTAAATCACTTTTCCTTTCCACATCTCCATTGTTGTTTCTCTTCATCGAGATGATTGATGGCAAAATTGCCTAATGCCTGCAGTTCCAAATGAAAAGTCTGTTTATTAGCTGGAGTTTGTAAATGCTGCCTTCTCCCCTTTCCTTCCTTTCCCACCTTCCCATCAAAGGTCCCCTTGCTCAGTTTTGGTGTGTTTTGGGTGGATTGCTGAGGAAGTGTTGGCCTGGTGAGCACCAGGTGTCCTTGCTTTGGTGGTGTTTCATGCTGAGATGATTTTTGGGAAGGTGCAGTCTGGAAGTGCACAGGTGCCTGTGAATTTCAGCTTTCATTCAAAATAAAGATTCCCCTCTTTGTAATTTGGAGAGAAGTTGAAAACATGTTCATGTCAGGATCTTCAAAGTGTTCAGCAAAGTCTTCAGGGAAGTCCTGTGGTTTTTCAGCAGTTGATGTTTTAGCATTGCCATGTCCTCCCATAGGCATTTCTCCTTGAAGTCATGTTTTCTCTCTCACTGTGATTCCCTTCTACCATGTCCTCCTTGCCATATTCTCATTACATTTGTTTCTAATTAGCAATTTAGTGCTGCTGATTTTCCTGACCAGTGTTTTCAGTTGAGATATCTCCTAATTTTGTATGTTTAGCTACCTCTGTGGCATTTCTTAAATTTTTAATTTTTTTTTTTTTTGTCTCGTTTTTAGTGTCCTTTTCAAACTTTTAATTCTAAGAGACTTTACCTGTCTTTCCTCGCCATCTCTTTCCTCTCTTCTAGGTTAAAGTTTTGGGGAGGTCTGTGGTTGAAGTTATACCTACAGTGTAGATTGGAACTAACTTGTAACCAAGACCTCAGAGTTATTTGTACCTGTGTGAGCGGTAAGCTGAAACATTCTTCTGTGTCTATGAAAATTGCTGAGCTTGAAATCGCACTGTGAAGGCACTTTCTGGTGGTGGATTGTGATGAGTTCACTGGGATGTCACAGGAGAAAAAAAAATTAACAGAGAATCCAGTGGGCTTTTGGTTCATCTGTTAAGTTGCACCCCCTTAAAAATTGCAAGCTTGTTTAATATGAGAGCAAAACAAATATAAATTATGGCATGAAACCCATTTAGAGCTGCAATAGCCATAATTTTTTTTTTTTTCTGAGTGTACACTTCTCTGATTTTTAAACAAACCTCAGTTCCTGCCCTTTTCTTGCCTTGTGCTGATTTTGCAGTAATTTTGCAGCATAATCCTTGAAGCTCTCAGAGTTCTTCCTGTCATTTCCTATTTGTGAATTTGTGCTTGCTTGGAACACCCCATTGCCACCAACAAAAGAGGTGCTTGTGCTCAGGAAGTTCCTTCAGATGCTTTGGAGTGGGTTAGGAAGGCCTGAGACCTGCAGCCCTGTCTAAACAGGATAGTTATTGGAACTTTTTGTTATTTTATTATAGCTTACTCTTTTAAAATTAAACAGTTTGTTCATCTTCTCTTCCTGCTCTTCACCCCTGTTTGATGAGGGGAAGGGAGAGGATTTTGGCATCCTGAAAAAAGCCTCTCAAGACAATTGGGCTAATTAAAGACAAATACTGCTTTGTGAGTTTTGTTCTTCCACACTTTGAAATTCGGGTGAAGCCACTTGTGGGGAGTTCCTGCACTCTGAAATTTCTCTGCCAACATCAGGCCATTTCCTACCCAAGTGAGATTTTCTCCTCTGGTTTTGCTCTTTCCCCTTTATTCCAATGATGGAATTTCTCTCCTGTCCTTCCCACCTGACAGACTGAAAAGCTGTCCTTTGCTGGCCTGGAAATCTTTCCTCCAAAGGGCTTGGACTTCTTTCTGCCCTCAGAATAAACCCATTTTACTGAGCTGGGAAATCACTGACATCACCTGCAGTTCCTTTGTTCCATCCTAAAGGAACAAACCAAACACAACTTCCTGGAGTGAAGAACACATCATAGATTGTTCACAGCTATGTCTTTATTAAGATCCATTTAAAAGAGAAGGAACTCTTTGTATTGATAAAGTTCACTGGAATGTGGTGCTCAAAGGTAAAGTTGATCATTAATTCAAGACCTTAAATTGAAAATACTGTATTTTAGAAATGGAAGGACAATTAAAGCCTTGAGTAATTTCAGTATTGATGTTCCTTAAAAGCAACAGCAACCAAAAAAAACCCATTATATAATATGTTATTTTATACCATTATAAACAAAATTACCAGAAGAGGCTTGACAAGCTCAAAAGAGACATTTTGAAAAGGTTTTACAAATACATAAATTTAAATTATTTGTTGACCATCGTTGAGATTTGATAGTTCCACTCCAGAGAGTGCTCATCCTTAAGCAGAGAAAAGAAGACATTTGGAAAAAGGGGATAATTTAGGCAACTCTATTCCTTGGGAAAGCAGGAAGAATGAGAATTTTTGTCTTGTTACAGCTAAAAGAATGTGTGAGCAAGAAAACCCCAGGAGTTAGAGTGAACTTGTTCAGTTTATCCTGTGTAAGGATCATCTCCTCCATCCCAGCAAAATCCCAGGTTTTTCACTAAAAACTGTTCAGGTTTTTTATTTGGGATACATACATCTGGTACCAACCCCTAATCCAGGGAATATCCCTAGTGCTTGAAGGAAAATCCTATATGGAGCTTTGGGCTGCTGTGAAAATGCTTTAGGGCTGAGGTTTTACCTGGAATTTAAACACAATTCCTGGCAATTTGCCATGGGAAAAGCAATGTTCACAGTCCATGGGTTTAGGCTGTCTTGGAACTTCCTTCTTTGGGAAAGATCACCTAGGAATTTACTCTTCCAAGTGTTGTTTATTCTTATTATTGATACTTATTAGGTACATATATATATTTTGTTTTTTTAAAAAGTCAATTTTCCTCTTCTCTTACTGTTCAAAACTTTCTCTTAGGTGTGTATCCATTCACCCTCCATCTGCTGAGGTTTATCAGGAAAACCAACAGACAATTTCTTTTGATCTCTAAAAAATAATTTTATAGGGAAAAAAAAGGCCTAAATTGCACTAATTGTTAATTTTCATGCCACAGTGTGTTGATGGCTTTAAGACCCTATGAATATCAACAACTTATAACTTCCAGCACAGAGAATATTCCAATATAATCTGTGATTTAAGGGAAAAATGAGAGTTACAACCATCAGTTTGTAAGTCTGGCCTTTGATTTCAAGTTCATGGAACACTGTTCAAAACTGGTAACTTCTACATCTATAAAAGTTTTATCTTAATGGTGTGGCTCTGCTTATTGGTATATCAAACCAAAATGGCAGAAGGAATGGATAAAATATTTGTGGTCTGGTGTTATTTTTGTTCTTTGCATCTTGGAAATTAAACAAAAAAAATTAGCTGGGTATGGGAGAATCCATGTATTGAGAGAACTTCTTGTGCTAGGATGGCACCTCTTTCAGATGTTGGGAAGCATTAACCTTAACCATATTAAATGTAAATATCTGTGGATTTGAGGCTAGAATTTAAGTTGGAGGAACTGTGAGAAAAACACAGGCCTGTTCAGGTTTTAACATTAAGCAGAAAAATACAGATTTTTCCCCCCTCCCCAGCCAAGTTTGTGTGTTCAGATCTCCTGGCAGTGTTGATTTAACAGTCATTATTTCTACATCCATGAAATTACACCCCAATTAATTTGGGAAAATCCTGGATTTGTTTATCCCAAGCACAGCATTTTCAAGAAGCTGAAATGTTTGTATTTTGTCAGTGGAATGAAAAACCAAACCAGTGACTTCAGTGTACTTGAAGGGCTGGAACTGCTTCCCTGCCCCAGTCCTTGCAAAGGTCAGGAAGCCTCCAGGATGTTTCTTTTCTCTGCAAGTTAAGCTCTAGATTGCTCAATCCCAATTAAAGATGGACACAGCTTCAGCTTCCCTTTATAATGCTGACAAATAGGTAAGTACTGAAACCAGGAAATCCTTTAAGGCCATACAGTTCAGAACATGACAAGGCTGGAAAAGGGTTTATGGATGAGCAGAGTTTTAAAGGACAATACTCAGGAGGATGTTTGTGAATTTGGGGTTTAATTTATTTTTTATTTATCCAGTTGTTTTGGTGCCTTCCTGTAGCTTTATTTTCAATTATTGTTATATTTGGTTAGGAAATAGCCCACCCAGGTTTCAGGCTTTCATTTTAGATGAGACTCTGCCTTTCTCTTCCCTCAAAAAGTAACCACACAAAAATGATATTCCTGAAAAAAAGAAGTGTGTGGGGGGTGTATTTCCATCAGTAAATGTGGAGGGGTGACTTCTGATTCCTAAAAAAGTGGGGGAAATGGCTCCCAAATCCTTTCTGCTGGCTCTGAGAAATACTAACACACAAACTCTGGTGATGATGGGATTGATGCATTGGGTTGTGGGATGAAAAGAGAATTGGAATTTCTTTAAAGCCAGACAGTGTTTAACTGTAGAACTGTGAGAGACTGAAGGGAGCTACCTTTAAGGATATTTAAAGGAGATTTGAATTTAGCCCAGCACATCCAGGAGGGAGTAAATTCCCAGTAATGCAAAGAGACCTGCAAAATTCTTGCTTATGTCTCTGAGTTTTGTGGTTGGGTGTCTTGGGGGTGTTTTTATACAAGTTTTCTGTAATTGCTCATGGCTTTTATTTCTCCAAGCTTCCCAAGTATCCCTAGGAAGGGATGGGAAAGGAGCTGTTTGTGTAGTACATCTCTCACCAGCCAGCTGCTAATTTGTAAAACCTCCCCATGTGTTACAACAAATCACATATTTCAAAGTGCTAGTGAGCAATCTCTTAAATTTAGTGATGGATAAATCCCAAGTGTGCTCTGTTCTCAGGGAAAAGGTGGGAATTTAATCAGCTACTGATTCCTGTCAGCTCCTGTAAACCCCAACCCTGCTTGTCCCTCCTCTCTTGTTTTACCTCATCCTGTTGCTGTTCTTGACTGGTTCACTTGAAAAGCTTTGTTGGGATTCAGTGATTTTTCTGGGTAGTTTGAATTTCTGCCTTTAACTAGCAAAAGAGCTGTAAGGCTTTTTTGTGGCTAAATGAAGCAGCTGTAATAATTCATGAACAGAAATCACACTTTCTGCAAAGCTTCAACTAACCACTCACCTCCCTTCGTTTCAGGCATCGGGAGAGTTGCTGCTACATCTTTAGGAAACTTAACAAATCATAGTTCTGAAGATTTACCTCTTCCTCCTGGCTGGTCAGTGGACTGGACTATCCGAGGAAGGAAATACTACATAGACCACAACACAAACACAACCCACTGGAGTCACCCTCTGGAGCGGGAGGGACTCCCGCCGGGCTGGGAGCGCGTGGAGTCGGCGGAATTCGGCGTCTACTACGTGGATCACATCAACAAAAGGGCTCAATACAAACATCCCTGTGCTCCCAGGTGAGGCTTCCACCTTCCCTGCTCTGCCTTGTGCTTGTCTGAGTCCAGGTAGCAAAGTGGAGTTGGGTTTGGAGCAAATGCAACAGGCCAGGAATTGCTGTTTTCTCCAGGTTTTTAGAAGTTGGGGTTTTGTGTCACGTTTTGTGTCACGTTTTGTGTCACGTTTTCTGAAGTTTAAAAGCAGGATGTTGCTCCTAAATCACACACAAAGCAGCTTTTCAGCTGTCAGGAAAACAGCAAAGTTACTGAGAACAGAATTCAAATGTCAACTGAGAAGAAATTTGATCTGATGTTCCTGGAGATGCTGTGAAAGTCTGAAACACAAATTAAGTCTTGTAAAATTGGTATTTTAGCTGCTCTTAATTTCAAGGTAAAATGAAGGTAATGCCCACAAAATCTAACAGTTAATGGTTATATACACCAAATATAACAATTGTTATAATTGTCAATATACACCAAATATAACTATTAATTGTTAATATACACCAAATCCAACTGTTAATTTCTGCTGCTCAGTCTATTCTGCTGATACTCAGGAAGAGAAAGTTCTTTTAACTTGTGGCACAACAGATAAATATATGGGGATGTCTTTATATGGAATAACTCTCATCAGCCTGAATACATCTGTTCTAACACGTTAAATGGTGGATTAGATGAATCAACACTTTTTGAATGTTTTGTTGTGCTCTGGTGAGTGGGTCTGAGGTGAATTTTACCAAAATAGCAACAGCAAGTTGCTCAGTGCAGGCCTGCTGAGGCAACACCCCACGTGTGATTGCACCACCAGCCTTTGCACTTACAAATCTGTGTATAATGTTAAGAAATGAATGATTCCAGCGTGCCCAGTGTGCTTGGAGGTGACACTTTTCCTGTCCTTGCAGCGTTCCCCGCTACGATCAGCCGCCCCCCGTGTCCTACCAGCCCCAGCCTGCGGAGAGGAGCCAACCCCTGCTGGTCCCTGCCAACCCCTACCACAGCGCTGAGATCCCTGACTGGCTGCAGGTCTATGCCAGGGCTCCTGTCAAGTGAGATTCTGCCTTTGCTTCTTCTTCATTTCACACTGAAAAGGGAAAAAAATTGATTTCCCACGACTGACAGTAGAGTTGTGTTGTATGTGCTTTTTTAGCTGCATCAGGGCTGTTGCTCACAGCTTGAGGGAGTTGTAGCAAATGTTTATTGAATTAATTTGCTTTGTTTCAGGCATTACTTCAAATGATCACTTCTTGCAGCTCACACAACTGGCAGGAAGCTCTGTCAGAGAGTGGTGGATGTGTTTTGCTTTGAGAATATTTACAAGAACAGTACCACGTGTTTAGAAAATATGTGAAACATTCTTAGGGTGTAACTTCCTCATGTCTCTCATACTCCTTTTGGAAAAGCACAGCTCTTCTTTCAGCTTCAGGAATTTTTAAATCATAGAATCGTGAAATGGTTTGGGTTGGAAGGAAATTAAAAATCATCCAGTTCCACTCTCTGCCATGTTCAGGGAGTTCATGTTCACCTTCCTGCCTGTTGATGTTCACCTTCCACTATCCCAGGTTGCTCCAAGCCCTGTCCAACCTGGCCTTGGACACTTCAGGGATCCAGGAGCAGCCACAGCTTCTCTGGAATTCTATTCCAGGGCCTCAAACCCTCACAGAGAATAATTTCTTCCTAATAGCCAACCTAAATTTACCCTTTTCCAGCTTAAAGCCATTCCCTGTGTCCTGTCACTCTAGGCCCTTGTCCAAAGTCCCTTCTGTGGAGCCCCTTCAGGCACTGGAAGGCCAAACACAGGCTGATATCTGTATTTCTATTCAAGAAATTGAATTAAAAAACTAAGTGGTAATAAAAAGTCATTTTGCCAAAGAAACTGCTACAGGAACAAGGAGTCTCCTCCTAAAAAAGATTTGAGTCAGCATAAAGAAATTACATTTTTTATTGGGTGCAGCTCTGCAGAATAGTAACACTAGATAGAAAGCAATAAAACCCCCAAATATGGTTTAATAATGATTAAATCATGTACTATTCATAAGGAGAAAATAGAGAAGCTCAGTTTTACAGCAGCAAGGTCAGTCTGGAATTTTAAATTCAGGCTATGATATTCAGTGACTCCCACTAAAAAAAAATCCCTTTTTTTATTACCTGCTTCTAGTAACTACAATTCAGTGACTCCCACTAAAAAAATTCCCTTTTTTTATTACCTGCTTCTAGTAACTACAATTTGAATGAGTTTTATGAGTTTTATTACTTCTTGTGACTGGGTTTGCCAGCAGCCTATAAAGATTTAAATTGCCCTAAAATCCTCCAGTACACTGAGGCTCCAGGGCCACACTTAGTTCCTGTAGGATTTGTTTCCAATTTCTAGAAATAATTCCAGGTTTTGGCTGCAGCTGCATTTTTTTTATTTAGCACGTCCAGACAATGTAATTTTAAATATTTCAGCCTGTGTTGTGTGGATTCTCTTGGATACTTGTCTTGAAACTTGTGAAACAAATATAAGACAACTTAAACTATTTATCAGGGATTGTTTTATATTAAGTAAGCTGAGACAAAGTTTAAAGTTTTAATTATCTATTAATTATTTTAATTCAGTGCATTTATAATGCACTGAAAACATTGGGTTTATTTTGTTACAATTTGTTACTTACCCCTGGCAGTGTAACTTGATTAGCTGAAAAGTCCAGTTGGTTTTGTTGAGAAGAGGAGATAATGGCAAAAATAAGAAATATTAATTTTTCTTTAAAACTGATTTCTCTAGAGGATAAGAAATAGTTAGGAAAAGCCTAATAGAAAGCCTAGTAGGTGTTAGCCAAACTATTCCCTATTTATAGGAAAAAATTGTTCCCTGTGAGGATGGAGAGGCTCTGGCACAGATTCCCAGAGGAGCTGTGGCTGCCCCTGGATCCCTGAAGTGTCCAAGGCCAGGCTGGACAGGGCTTGGAACAACCTGGGACAGTGGAAGGTGACCCTGCCGTGGCAGGGGTGGCACTGGATGGGCTTTGGGGTCCTTCCAACCCAAACCAGTGCAGTATCAAGGAATTTTGTTCCCTTGAGGAATCCTTTCCCCTCTCCTGGCATCTCTGGGGTTTTGTTTGGAGAGCCCAAGTGCAGCTCTCAGTCTCACGGTGCCTTCAAGACTCCAACCTTGCATTTAACCCTTGGCTCAACTCTCCAGTGGGATGTTTCTCCCCCTTCCAAGTCAGGTATCCCATTCTGGGATGAGGGTGAAGACCCCAAAATTCCTTCCTGGTAGAGATCACATGGTTCAGATTCTTCCCCACCTCATTTGGAGCTGAATCCAAACCCAGGACTTGATTCTTCCAGCTCTTCCCAACGGGCTGTCAGTATTCAGGGCAGATCAGCATCTCTTGTGTTGAAGTTGTCCTGGTTTGTATTAAAGCCTTGATATCCACTGGGAAAGCCCAGGGGAGGAGATATTCTGGCTGCCTGTTCTGTACTAATATCCTCCTCTTTCTCAGCTAGGATTTATTCCCACTGAGGAGTGGGAAAGGAGAGAGGGAAAGGTGTTGTCCATGTGAACTCAACAATCCAGAGGTGATCCCAAAGGTGATTTCCCCTGGAAACCTTCAAACCCCATTTTGTCAATACAGAGCTCAAACTCCAAACAGCTGCAATTTGTTATTTCTCCTTTTTTTGCGAGAAAAAAGAGATTTTAGCAGCCCTGTCAAGATTAGGGGTAACTTCAGTACAGAAACAGTTCTTTAGGAAGTTTATAGAAGCTGTGGTCAGTTTTAGTTACATTCTTAAAATCCCTCAGAGCATCTTTGGAAGTCACCTGCATGTCCTGGTGCTTCTCTGATGCCTCTGGAATGTGACTTTCAGTAGGGAATGAAGGTTATTTCCACAAATTCCCTGATATTTCAGCTTCAGCCTCCACTCAGGTGAATCCTTTTTCTCCTGTAACTCAGCTGCACCAAATAACTCCATTATTCCATGAATTTCTGCTATTCTGTAATAATCATAGTCAGCTCCTTATTTCCAAACTAGGAAAATGAGATTGTGAGTGGATTGTATGGGGGAAAAGCCGGAAAGGAAGGTTATTGCAGTGAGGGTGGAACCACATTAGGGTTTGCATTAAATACCTATTGTAGATTGTTGCTGCTAATTAACTGAGAGGGGTTAATTGGAGAGGTTAAGCAGCCAAGAGCACTCGTTACAGCTGGATTGGGAGCAGTTGTTGGGAGGGAAGGCTGGCAGTGTCCCATCTTCTGGGAGGTACCTGCTGAGCTGCTGAAATCATTCAATTTTTGGTGTTACTGTAATTTTAACAGATGGTAAATATTCCAGGTGTGTTGTGAATGGACTTGCTGTTTAATGCTTCCAAAAGGCATTTCATTGAATTGTGGAATGCACTGGGTTGGAAGGAACCTTAAAAACCATCCAGTGCCACCCCTGCCATGGCAGGGACATCTTCCAGTATCCCAGGTTGCTCCAAGCACTGTCCAGCCTGGCCTTGGACACTTCCAGGGATCCAGGGGCACCACAGCTTCTCTGGGAATTCCAGCCCAGCCAAGAATTCCCAATTCCCAATCTCCCATCTCTCCCTGCCCTCTGGCAGTGTTAAGCCATTCCCTGTGTCCTGTCCCTCCATCCCTTGTCCCCAGTCTCTCTCCAGATCTCCTGGAGCTCCTTCAGGCCCTGGCAGGAGCTCTGAGCTCTCCTTGGAGCCTTCCCTTCTCCAGGTGAACACTCCCAGCTCTCCCAGCCTGTGTTGGGGTTCTCCTGTATTCCTGGAGTCCCTTGCTGTGTCAGGAAGGGTTGTGATGCCTCTCATTCCCAGACACACCTCCCTGCTCTCGGGGTCAATCCCAGCTCGCCGAGCACTTCTCCAAAACCATCCCAGCCAACCCCTCTCCTCCCTCCCGCAGGTATGACCACATCCTGAAGTGGGAGCTGTTCCAGCTGGCCGACCTGGACACCTACCAGGGCATGCTGAAGCTGCTGTTCATGAAGGAGCTGGAGCGCATCGTGAAGCTCTACGAGGCTTACCGGCAGGCGCTGCTGAGCGAGCTGGAGCAGCGGCAGCAGCGGCAGCAGTGGTACGCCCAGCAGCACGGCACCAACTACTGAGCTCCTCCTCTCCCTGACAAACCAACAAACTCGGACATGGAAAAGTGCTTTTGGTGAAAAGGCAGCTTATTTTTGTTGACGTTGCACCTTTGTTATTATCCTCTTGAATATTTTTCTACATGTATTATGTGTTGTTTATAAAAGTGGAAATGGTTTGTTAATCTTTTTTTGTTTTTTTTCCGTACGGGGAGTAGTTTGTTATCCTGAGAAACCAGCAGTTTGATCAGTCCCCTGATCCTTGAGCTCTTTTCCTACCAGTCAGCTGCAGTATTAAAAGCTGGCTATGTATTTTTGTAAGGGCAGTAGATGCAACTGTCGTGTCCTGACTTCCAAATGTTGTCCAAATCCAAATGCCTCGTTCAGGGTGTTTCCCTGGGGATTTGGGATCCCTCTCCTGAGAGAGCTCTGCTCTTTGTTTACAGCTTTAATGTACAGAACACCAACCCTGGGCCTGTTCAGTCACACCAGGAGCTGATTTCACCCTTCAGATTCAAGTGCTTCACACAAGTGAAGCCTGAGTTGCCTTATTTTTTACTTTAGCTCATTAGTATTCCAGATTTACTCCTAATTTTCCCACCGATTACTCAGAGGGGGAACACTTGTACCTTCCTAAAGACCAAAATCCCTAAGCAGAGTGGTTTTGATCCTGCATTTCCCAAAATCTGACCCACTCCAGTGGAAAGGCAAGAGCATTGTCTGACCCACTGTGCCACCCCACAGGGAAAATCAGGGATGTAACAGCAATTACTGTTTGTTTTTTTGGTTTTGGTTTTGGTTTTTTTTTAATGAGCTTTTTTGTCCTAAAGCTCCTCATTTGAGGAAAATTTTTACTTCTCCAGTTACCCTCTCCAACAATTTCACTTGGTTCATGAATTGTCCTGATATGTTATTTATGGGTTCTTTTCAGTGCAATAAACACTGCAGACAAAAAAGTACATTTCTTGTAAATCCTATTCATTCAATAAAAATCATTTTGTTCAGTAAACGAAGGGTTGTGTGATTGATTTTGTGGCCTTTTGGCAGAAGAAACAAACTGTTCTTACAAGCAGTAAAAGCCACATGGGCTTGAGATGATCAGATGTCTTGGTGGCATTGAGCTCTGGGTCCCTCAGTGGGTAAATTACCCTGAAAATACCAACTCTGAAATCCCAAATCAAACCAAAAACGTAAAAAAACCCCAGAGGAGAAGCTCTTGCCTGGCTTAGTAAATAACTTTTCCCTGCAAAACCAACTTCTTAGGAACCAAAAGCAAACTTTAATAGTCCTGACAATAAAAGAATAGAACTGTACCACACATCCTATGCACTATCATGGATAAATATGTACAGAAATACAGTGAAACTTCCTCCAACACAGCTACAAAGTGACACTTTGTGCAGACAAACAAACGGCGTTCCTCACAGCACCGTTAACAGACCATAGCAGAAGTGCCCTTACAGTGTCTGATAAAGCAAGTTAATACATTTTAATTATGTCATTAAACAGTTAAACCAAGGAAAAAAAAAAAAACCAAACGTGGTTACATGTTATAACTTGTTCAAGTACCTGAAATAAATCGCCTTTTGGATAAGCTTCGGCCTTTTTAATCGCGGCATCACGTAAATGATCGTTTCCTCAGTGGTGACTAATTAAGAAGGGGGAAATAAGGCTTCATGACTGAGCTGGGAGTCGCTGGCTATGACAAACCAAAGCTCTCGGGCTGCGGCAGC
Source organism: Lichenostomus cassidix (assembly GCF_008360975.1). Classification (NCBI taxonomy): domain Eukaryota; kingdom Metazoa; phylum Chordata; class Aves; order Passeriformes; family Meliphagidae; genus Lichenostomus; species Lichenostomus cassidix. Next base: position 1,970,202 of record NC_139486.1, on the reverse strand, counting down.
GCCCTATGTACACAGGGACAGGACGATCCATGCTGGCCCTGCCCCGGCGGGCCCCGCGGCCGCTTGCTCCCGGCGGGATCGGGGATGGACACGGGATGAGGAGGGTGTCGAGCCGAGGAGGAGATGTCCTCGCCTCGGCCATGCACGGCTGGGAGCTCGCCGGGACTGCGCCGTGCGGGATGCTTACAGCTTCTTCCTGTCGGCGCCGTCGGCGGGCTCGGCTCGCTGCGCGGGGAAGGCGTGGTGGTACAGGTGTCTGTGGGTGGCGGCAGCGCTGTACAGCTTGTACAAGGCCTGCGGGGAGACACACGGTCACTGGGCAGCCCCTTCCCCATCCCAGGGAATCCCCATCCCAGGGAATCTCCATCCCAGGGAATCCCGATCCACCCCAGCCCGCTGAAGCCTGGGCTTGTTCTGTGCAGCAGCGCGGTTGTGTCGAGTGTCCAACGCACAAACACCTCCAGCTCGTGGATTTAGGACCTGGGGAGTGGCTGGAGCTGTGTCAGGGGAGGTTTGGGATAAATATCAGGGAAAGGTTCTTCCCCCAGAGGGTGCTGAGCACTGCCCAGGCTCCCCAGGGAATGGGCACAGCATGAGGCTGCCAGAGCTCCAGGAGTGCTTGGACAGCACTGCCAGCAATGCCCAGAGTGGGATTTTTGGGGTGTCTGTGTAGGGCAAGGAATTGGACTCCATGATCCCTGTGGATCCCTTCCAGCTCAGGATATTCTGTGACTCTACAATTCCAATTTTTCAAACACCTCGTCCCCCTTGAGCTGCATTAAATCAGTAATTTGGAGTACAAGTGAGGGATCTGGGGGTTGTTTTTCCCTACGTGTTTCACACACAGAGTGTCAATTCCTGCAGCCTCAGCTTTTGCTTCCCCCCCAGGCAGCTCTGTAATCACACCAGGCTGAGGGCTCCTGGCTGTGACAGGTCATTGTCCTCATCATTTTTCTGCAGATGATGTGGATTTTTCTTCTGATTTTACCATTTTCGTTTCTCCTGGAGCAAAGCCAGGCTCAGAACACACAGGAGCTGCTGCAGGGCTGCATTTCCCACACACAACCGATGGCACAACACTCCAGGGCTAGGACCAGACTCTGATCCCATGGGGGTGACAGGAAAGTGACACCCCTATGTCCCTCCCTGCCTCCTCCCTACCTTGATCCCAGAGCAAATGGCACAGGAGGTGCCAAGACACAGCTCTGGCTGCAGAGGACTTGGTGTGACCAACCGTCACTGCTCTGACATTCCCATTTCAAATTTTTCACTGGGGGAGGAAAAACCAACCCAAATCCCACCAGCTCCTGCTGGGGAGTGCTGGCCAGCCAGGATTGGCTCTGAAGGGGTGGGAAGAGGCAGCTGACCAGCAGGAACCCACACACTGACAGGGTGATGTGTTCCCTGTGTGCTCAGGGGGTGAAGGAAGCTGGAGAGGCACAGCGAGGAGGAGGAGGGTGAGGGATGAGATGCCTCCAGAGGTGTCCAACAGGATGCTGATCCCACCCCAAATAGGCTTTTGGGAACAGAAGTGGTGATTTGGGATTGTTTGGGAACACAGTGGAATGGTGGAGGAGACTTCACACAGCTTCTCTGCCTGTCTTTCTTGACAATTCCCCTTCAAGCTCAATCTCAGCGACCTTGCAGCAGTTTGTGCTATTTTAGGGGTTTTGTGATGCCAAACCAGTCCCACAGTGCTGATTTTTATTTGACAGGGTTTGTTCAACAGCTCATCCACAGCAAATCCCATGCTCTGCCTCCTGCTGCTGTTGGTATCCCTGGGGTACCCAAGGGCTGCCCTGGCTGCTGGCAGGGATGAGGAATCAGATGATTTCTAACAGCTTGATTTTCTGCTAAAGGAATTGCCCCCAAAGCTCAGTGGCTAAGGAGGTGGCACTGACAGAGGGACCTGGTGGGCTTTGGTGACACAGGAAAACATGGGAGTATTTTGTGTCACACCTTGGCCAGGCTGGGGAGGCACTTGGATATGGAGCTGGAATAACATCCATGTGCAGGAAAGTTGTCTTTTTTTTGGCTTAATCAGATCCTGGTGAGGCTTTGCCTAAGGAACATTCCAGTTGCCCTCAGCCTGGCCTGGCAGGAATTGAGCTCTGGGATCCTGCAGTGCTGGGCAAGAGGAACACAAGGAGCTCAGCACACAAAGGGCTGCTGTGGCTGTGATCATAAATCAGAATCCCACAATGGACTGGGCTGGAAGGGACTGAAGACCATCTAGATCCAATCCCCCTGCAATAAACAGGGATATGTTTGGCTATCCCAGGCTGCTCCAAGCCCTGTCCAAGCCCTGGACATTTCCAGGGATCCAGGAGCAGCCACAGCTTCTCTGGGCAATCTGTGCCAGGGCATCCCCTCCCTCACAGCCAAGAATTCCTTCCCAATATTCCATCTCTCCTTGCCCTCTGGCAGTGGGAAGCCATTCCCTGTGTCCTGTCCCTCCATCCCTTGTCCCCAGTCCCTCTCCAGCTCTCCTGGAGCTCCTTAAGGCCCTGGAAGGAGCTCTGAGCCCTCCCTGGATCCTTCCCTTCTCCAGGTGAACACCCCCAGCTCTCTCAGCTTGGCTCTAGCCCTCACAGCATCTCCATAGCCTCCTCTGGAGTCTTTCCAGCAGCTCCACATCTTTCTGATGTTGGATCCCATGGCTGAAGAAGCTCTGCAGGTGAGGTCTCACCTGAGTGGGGCAGAATCTCCTCTTATCCAGGTTTTCCTGTCTCTGGAATGGCTGCACTGCTATGAGTGATTGCTTCCCCTCAGAGCAGCTCCCCTGCCACGCTGGGAGAACAGGATTGTATTCCAAGTGCTGCCCAGGAAGATGCTGGGAGATGAACTGAGCCTCCTGGGCTCTGCATTCAGCTGAATCCAATATGGGGTGGTTTTTCCCAAAAAACAACACCCACAGCACTGCCAGCAGCACAGAGAACCCTGGCCAGGTGTGGGGGCTGCTCCCTGCTTGCCCCTGCACATTTGGTGCTCCAAAACAATCTGGGGTTTGGGTTTGACCTCCTGGCACAACAGGAAAACCCCCAAACAGCACTGATGGAAGAAAGATGAAAACCCCCATTGCACCCTGACATTCCTCACCCAAATCTCTCTCCCACTTGGCTCCCAGCACTGCCTGGAGCACAGTGCCCACATCCACACCCTTCCCCAGGCATCAGGAACACCCAGACCAGCAGCTGCTGCCCAGAGCCCTCATGACTCCCATCCTCCACCAGCCCCAACATGCTGCTTTTCCCGGGAGCCCCGAGCCCAGCTGGGCCCTGGCAGCATGCAGAGAACAAGAGCCACTTACCTCATTCGTGCTTCCCTGGGAGAGGCATTGGCAAGGGGGAGACAGAAAGAGAAAGAAACAGCTCTGTGTATCACAGGTGGCCATGGGGTGCTCCCAGGGGGGTTCATCCCAAACTGGCTCCCCTCTTGCAGGACCCCTCACTGCTCCATCCATCCCACATGGTCCCAATTCCATGGGACAGAGCTGCTGGCTGGTGGTGGCAGAGTCACCCTGCCCAAGCCAGCACCTCCCCTCAGCCACAGCTCCTTCCTGGGAGAATTTTCCCTCTGCTTGGAAAGCTATGGAGGCCTGTGGAAGCTAGGAACAGCTCCAAGCACTTTTAGCCTCTTTATTTTCCCCCAGCTGGGCATGTTGCAAGTGGGCAGCACCTCTGCCTTCCTGCTCTGTGTGTCCTGTTCTTGCTGAACTCCCTCTGCACCCAGCACTGGGATGGGCAAACAATGGCCTTAAACATTCCAGCATATCCCAAAGGCTGCTGGGAAGTGTCCCTGGGCAAAGAGCCACTGCAGGGGGCTCTGCTGGGGGTGCTGGGGACAGGGCAGATGGGATGAATCCACCTGGGACACCAGGGATGTGCTGCCTCTCTGCTGAGCAGCACCACTGCCCAGCCCTGGAATGAAGGAACATCAGTAAATGCTGCCTGTGTTCCTCCCAAAGCTGCATGGTCAGCTCCAACAGCACAGGGAAGCAGGGAAATGTGCTTGCTCTCCATGGAAACCTCCCTGGTGGATGAAAAGCAAGGAAGGAGCAGGTGCAGAAGGGTCCTTCCTGCCAGGAATCAGAGCTGGTTTGGCTCCTGAGGGATGAGCTCTGCCACGGGAAGAGCAGGAGGGCACTGCAGCCTTTTGGCTCTTTGGGCACATGGATTGTAGCCCTGGATGGGGTGAAGGGGGTCAGGGTGAGTACACTGGGCTGGGCTTTCCCTGCTCTGCTGTGGGAACAGGGAAGGGCTGCAATGGGAAATCAGGCTCTGGAGCCAAAACAGGCAGAGCCAAGACCTGCCCTCGACCTCTGGCAGAGCCAGGAGAACCAAAATCCCTGCCCTGAACCAGGGGAGAGCGACGGCTCTTCCTCTTTAACACCCACAGACAGGCACACACCAAGCACACACATCAGGATCCTTCCCAGGGGATCATGGCAGAGCTGCCCATTCCCACCAGGCTCCACAAACCCACATCTGGTGACGGGTAAGACAAGCAGGAAAGAAAAAGGCAGAACAAAAGAGCTTGCTGCGAGTTGTGTCAGATCTACACAGCTTGTTTTGCACACTGGACAGGAACTGGAGGCTCAGGGACACAGCTCCAGCCTTGCTGTTCATCCTGCCTGTGCTGCAGCCACAGGGCAGCCCTGTGACCTCCCCAAAACGATCTGAAAACAATTCCTCTGCCCTTCCTCTCCCCATCTGAAGGTGTAAGGAATGGATTAAAACTTGAATTAAAGCAGGGCACAGCTCTCCCCACACAGATCACAGCACAAGCAGCCGTGTCTACCAACCCTAAAAGCCAAACCCTTCTCAAAGGGGAGCAAAATCCCCAGGAAACTCAACACTTAAAACAACTCGGTGGGGTGCAGAAAGTGCTTTTTATACGCTGCTTTTAAATCAAAAGCTCTTTATCCTACCTGGTCCCACAAGGCTGCGGCCACTTGGTCTATTACTGCTCCCAGTTCTCTGTACTCCCCAGAGTATCTGATATAAGCCCAGGTACAGAGTGTGATAAGTGTCAAGCCCAGAACCATGTTGCACAGGCTGGCTATGATGTCCAAGCCAATGAAGCCGGTGACGCCGGCCAGGACGTAGGTGATGAAGATGACGACGAAGAGCGTGGCTGGGGTGCGCGCAGCGTGGAAGATGTTCTTGCTGTCGTTGTGTTTGATGTACTGGATGTAGAGCTCGTCGATTTCGGCCTCCAGCTGCTGCAGGTAGCGCCGGCTGAACTCCTCGCCTCCCATCTTCTTCACGCCGCGGAAAAGCCGCACGGCCTCCTCCTTCAGCTCTGAGTGCTTGGCCTGCAGGTCACTGGGAGCCAGGAAGGGCTTGTCCCCTCCGCAGACCTGTGTGGGGAACGCAGGGAAATTATTCCCAAAACGTCACTGCTGACACGGGGAAATCACCCCTGAAATGGCACTGCTGACACAGGGAAATCATTCCCAAAATGTCACTCCTGACACAGGGATATCACCTGAGATGGCACTCCTGACACAGGGAAATGACCCCTGAAACGTCACTCCTGACACAGGGAAATCACCCCTGAAACGTCACTCCTGACACAGGGAAATCACCCCTGAAACGTCACTCCTGACACAGGGAAATCACTCCCAAAATGATCTCCCAAAACATCACTCCTGACACAGGGAAATCATCCCCTAAATGGCACTGCTGACACGGAAATCATTGCCAAAACATCACTCCTGACACAGGAAAATCACCCCTGAAATGGCACTGCTGACACGGAAATCATTCCCAAAACGTCACTCCTGACAAGTCCACTCAGGATATTTTCTACCAGGAACCCAGGCAGGGAGGTTTCCCTACAAGGACAGAGTTGGGGTGTTCAGCCTGGAGAAGGGAAAACTCCAGAGAGACCTCAGAGCCTCTTTCAGGGCCTAAAGTGGCTCAGAGAGAGCTGGAGAGGGACTGGGGACACAGGATGGAGTGACAGGATGAAGGGGAATGGCTTAACACTGGAAAAGGGTAGATTTAGGTTGGATATTGGGAAGAAATTATTCTCTGTGAGGGTGGGGAGGCCCTGGCACAGAGTGCCCAGAGAAGCTGTGGCTGCCCCTGGATCCCTGGAAGTGTCCAAGGCCAGGCTGGACAGGGCTTGGAGCAGCCTGGGACAGTGGAAGGTGTCCCTGCCCATGGCAGGGGGGTGGACTGGATGAGCTTTAAGGTCCTTCCAACCTAAACCACTCCAGGATTCCATGAATCTATGAGAGGAAATTCAGAAGACATGAAGAGGCAGCAAAGGACATGCTCAGCACCACCCACCTCTTCCATGTTCTTGCTGTAGGTGTCTTTGGCAGTGGCAACTGCTGCTAAATTGTTGGCTTCTGCTGTGGCCTGGAAGGGCAAAAGGGACACAAAATTTAGGTGCAGAAGGACAGGGTTAAGCTGTGCAAGTGCAGGGAGCAGCTCCCTGGATACTTCTGGGCCACATATATCCACAGCCAGGACATGTGTGTGGCACCCAGAGCTAGCCAAGGGTTCTCTCCCAGCCTCCAAGCAATCCTAAGAAAGATCATCCTGTATTTACACATCCAAAAGCCTGCACAAAGAGAGGATTCCTACCCTCCAAGCCAGAGCAACGAAAACTTTGGCTTCAGCTGTGGGAACCAGCAAGGAAAGAGATAAAAGGCTCAGCCACAAGTAAACAGCTCCAGCTGCAACCCCCGGCAAGGCTGGCTGGCTCAGGGAGCCACTTCCCATGTGTCACCTCCCTGGGTGGCCCCAAGGATGCTATTCACCTGCAGGGAATCATTCCAGCTGAGCTGGCTGATGCTGTGTGCAGCCAGCAATTCCCCACAGACCATCCAGGGTGCAATTCCTCAGCCATGTCAGGGTCATGACTGCCAAACGTTTCCCAAAGTGCTGTTCCTTGGGTTGTTTGGAATAAAATCACAGCTGACCCACTGTGCTGCACTAGCTGGACATCTCTGCCAATTCCTGGGAATTAATGGCAATCACAGTGCAGGAATTCCCACAGCTCCCACTCAAACATACCTGCAGCATTGACTTGGGGTGTGGCAACTCCTCCCCTTGGTAGATCTTTATGTAGGCCTGGAAAAGCACAGGGAAAAGGAAATCATGTGGAATGCAGAACACAGGAGCAACACCAACCACCCCCACCCAGCTCCAGACACAACTCTGACAGGATTCACAAGCAGGGAAGGGGAGGATGTTCAGCACAAGATGGCTTTGGTCAGAAAATGCCACTCCTTGGGTGGCCTGGCTGTCACTGGAGGATTTCCTTCCTCCACTCACTCCAAATATCCCTCCCAAAGGATTTGCACCTACCTCTGTCCTTCCCTGAAGGAGAAGGAGCCACAGGCAGGTAGCCCTGGAGAGTAGGTGGTGAGAATTACTCACCAATGTCTCACACGGAAATGTCCCGGTAGTCATGACAACAAAAATAAGCTTTTTCCAAAGGCAACTGGAATACAGTCCTTGGCTTATCCCCCTCTAGTCCTCAGTTCTCCAGGGGAGGAAAACAGCTCCTCCCACTTTTTGGGCTCATTGTGTGGTCAAAATTTGACCATGAGGTGTTGACCCTCTGCTGCAGTGAGTCAGGACTGTCAGTGCTGCCCTACCTGCTGCTGCTTTCCCCTTTAGTTACAGTAAAATTCCACAGATGAATAAACCTTTTTTTTTTCTTAAATAAATACCTTAAAATACTCCACAAGGCCTCGACAGGTGATATGGTTCCCGTTGATCTCTTTAATATCCAGGTTCTCGGGACTAAGAAGCCAAGGAATCAAAATCTTCAAGTTCTTGATGAACTCATCGTCTATTTCTGGGGAGAAAAAAAAATACATCACAGAATAGTTTGGGTTAGAAGGGACCTTAGAGGCCATCATGTTCCAACCTCCTGCCATGGAAGGTTCTTCCCTCAGGGAATTCCAGGGAATAGTCACAGCCCTGAGGCTGCCCAGAGTTCCAGGAGGGTTTGGACAACACTCTCAGGGATGCACAGAGTGGGATTTTTGGTGTTTCCATTTAAATTAAACTGTATAGGATTGAAGGCAGAAAAAAACAATGCAACAACCAGGAATTTGGAAGGTAAAGAAGAGCAGGGAAGATCCTCCACATTTCTTCCATCAGAGCACAAAAAGCTGAGTGCAGTTCTGACGCAACAAGGAAATTGTGTCAAGAAGCTGCTGACAACTCCTGTCTGCACAGAGCATTTGTTCCATACTCCTCAGCACCTGAGATCCCAGGCAGAAGAATCCTGAGCACCTGAGATCCCAGGGATCATCAGCTCAGCTTCCACCAGTCCATCTCCCTCCTGCTGCCTCACTGTCCCTCCTGCTTAGCCAGGAGAACAAGTCTGAGCCAGACAAAACCAGGGCATAACTCACATCTTTGCCTGCTAATTTAAGTGGCTAATGGACCACTTTATTACTAAGATTGCAGCAGCATGGAACCAGCCATGCTAGTAAGGAGTTCACAACAAGCATCTAAAAATATCCACAGCACGTGGCTCCTTTTGGGGTGGAGAATCTCACCACAGCTCTTTTCTCCTTCCCTCTTTTTTTAACCTGCTGAACCAAGTCTGCCCTGTAGGGAAACCACTCATCAGATAAATCAGGCAGATTAAATATTCCCTGGAAAGCTTTTCAAAGTGAAATAACCTTCAGAGTGCTTGTGGAATCAGCTTTCCACCCTCCACAAGCACCAGCCTTGCAGCAACCAGGCTGTGCCTGTGCAGGTGAGGCACAGGAATTAACTGCAGGCTTAACACCATGTCCATGGACTTCCAGCCTCATCCCTGCCCCTCCCAGTTTTCCTGTCAATGTCCTGGCAGTGGGTATTGCCAGCAGCTCTCAGATCTTTTAAACCTCCTACACCTTTTTGCCTTTCACATCTGTGTGCTGAACTGGGAAGAAGCAGATGGGGGTGTGCCCATCACTGGGAGGAGGATCCAACTCTTCTCCCAGAAGGTTTTCATGGAAAATACTTGACATTTCATGAATAAACAGAACAGTCTGCCAGGGCATCTGAGGTATCAGCTCAGAAAGGAGAACTTTGCCTTCGTACCTTTCAGTTTTCCATCGAAATTGGGGTTGGTGGCGACTTTGAGGCCAGGGTGAGGTAAGAGGAAGCAGGAGATTTTGGTGAAGCAGGAATGGATGTGCTTCCTGACATTCTGCAGCTCTTCGTGCTGATTGCCTGACACCTGTGGAGACAGTGAATCCCAGAATATCCTGAGCTGGAAGTGCCCACAAAGATCATGGATCCAACTCCTGGCCCTGCACAGACACCCCAACAATCCCACCCTGTTCCTGGGAGCATTGGCCAAACATCCCCTGTGGGTGCTTAAAGTGAGGAAAAGGAACACAGAAGGAGATCTCATAGGCATGAGGACAAAGTTCTTCCAGCAACAAGGAACTGGAGAATCTCTGACCACATGTCCCAGAGCATGTTATTATCATCTGGAAAATGGACATGTCCATCTATAACTGGAACACAAAAACACTTGGGATTTCCCACTAGGGCATTCCGTGCCTCACATTTAATTAGGTCTCTCCACTACCAAATCACCCATGCATTTCCTGATGGATCCCAAGGAGACCCTGCCCATCATTTTTATTGTACAACTACCTCATTACTACAACATCATTCCCACTCTCTTGGGAATCTGCTGACTCCCCTTGCTTTTGACTCTCCCAGAGAGTTAGAGGGAGTTGGGCTTGGGCAAAAGCCTGAATGTGGCAAGGAAATTAATCCTCCCAAAATGCCTCTTCTGTGATTTTGAAGGCAGTGGCTGAGCCTGACCATAACCAACACAGCTGAATCAAAAATCATGGAATCACAGAGTGGACTGGGTGGGAAAGGACCTTAGAGTATCCTATTCTACCCCCTGCCACAGGCAGAGACACTTCCACTATTCCCAGGTTGCTCCAGAACCCAGAACATACCTTCAGCCTCTTCTCCAAAAATTTTGCACCACCATCAGATCCATAAGAAAATTCATAAGGGAAGCTCCAGTCACGAACAAGGAATATAAGGGACTAGAAAACACAGAACAGTGGGGGGTCAGTGATGTGCTGCTCAGAGCCCACAGCAGGGCTAACACCTCCTGCACCCTCACCCCCATTTCACACCACACAAAACCTGTCCTTGAGTCTTTTCCCAGCTCCAGCAGCATCTCCCACCTTTCCTGCTGGAAATAAAAGGCCCCTTTGTGCAGAGCCAACCCATCATGGCACAGAGATCACCACACTGCCCCACAAGGAAAAGGGGGAGCATCCCCCAAACTGCTGCACCAGTTTGAGAGCCTGGCTGGGAGAACAGCATCAATCATCTAAACTGCCCAAGGAAAGGGAGTGTTGCTAACCAGGACAAAAGGCACTGAGCTCCCTAATTCCAGCCACATTTAGTTCCATCCTATGGGAATTCTACAGCCTCATTTTTTCAGCCCTTTTGCACCGGGCAGCCTTCCAGACAGACTTTTAATGAGAAGCAGATGCAGAGGAATGAGGGTGAATAAGAAATCATTGGCTTTTGTAATCTTTATTGAGGCATTCAAAGTTCCTGAGCAATAAATAAATAAATACCAGAACGGTCAACTTTGAATCTTTAAAAAAAAAAAAAAAAAAAAAGTTTTCAGAAAAATATCAGGTCTCCAGTGCCTCATGTAGGAAATAAAGGGTTTGGATGGGGAAATCCTGAATGCCAAAGCCCAGGAGAGGCTGGCAGAGGTGCCAGGACTCCCCTCAAGCACATGAGTAAGCAGGTCAGCAAGTGGAACCCATTCCACTGGAATTTCCCTAAAATTTGTCTATGTTTAGAACAAAAATCTAACGGAGGCAGGGGAAATATTTCCGGTCTTCAGTTCTCTTCCATAAAACATCAGAAAAAGTTTTAAAAAAAAAGAAAAAAAAAAAGAGAGAACAGTGAGTTGGTCTTTTTCAATTGCAGAAGCCACAGTGACTGTACCCAGTGAGCTGCTTCAGGACATGCTGTTCTCTCAAACACCATGAGATGCCTAAGAGACATGTCCATGCTTAGGACTTTTCCACAAACACATTATACATGCCCTGAATTGGGAATTATGATATTTTTTCTGAAATAAAATTGTTCCAGACAGACTGTGTTTACCATTGCCTTCGTGAAGGCCCCACTTTCAGGGCAAGCCTCTGGCAAGGGCTCCAGTGTGAGGAGAGGAGGGAGACAAAGGGAAATGTGAATTTTCCACTGCCAAGTCTCACTTCCCTTCCAGCAGGATTAATGTAACTGCAGGTTATTTACCATCACACTTGGAGAATCACAGCATCCCAGAATGGTTTGGGTTGCAAGGGATATTAAAAACCATCCAGTTCCACCCCCTGCCATGGGCAGGGACACCTTCCACTATCCCAGGTTGCTCCAAGTCCTGTCCAACCTGGCCTTGGACACTTCCAGGGATCCAGGGGCAGCCACAGCTTCTCTGGGAAAATTGTGCCAGGGCTTCCTACCCTCACTTTTCCTGCTTTCTAATTAACACTCTCAGGCTTAAAAACACGTTCTGCAGGAACCATCCCACGCTGGATGTGGACAGGAGATCATTTCTCACCTGGCCACAGCACCATCAACCTTCCTGCCAAATTTGTCAAACCCACAAAGGTTCCCAGCAGCCGTTTGATAATTTTCCCCTGATCATTAATGTAGATGACATTGAATCAGAGAGAGCCTGGGGGGATCCCGAGGAAACACTTCTGAAGGATGATGATTCCCTGTTACAATTAGTTCAGCGTGCTCTGGCATCTATCAGTTAATGAGTTTTTAATCCATTAACAATGGATTCAACCAGACAATGCTGACTTCATTTGCTTTTAATCAGCATCCTGGAGAGATAAGGCTGACAGAAGGCGACGGATCATGGCAAGAGATACTTTTATCAACCCAACTCGTGGTCTTTTAAAAATTGATAATGGGATTGTTTGACAAGGCTCACCATCCACAAACTGTGTGACTCGACAGCAATTATGGTGTTTGGTAAAAATCAGCCTATTATCCAGCCCTAATGATTTAAGCATGTCTAAGTTTCCCCTTACAGCCTCCTTGTTACTGATGGAGTGGGAAGTATCTCAGTTTCACTGGAATATTTGGCTCCATTATGCCCACAGTTTTTAAATAAGGAGCAGGAATATTTATTTAATGTCTGGCTTTTTGCTGTACCATGTTACAGCTTTTTTAAGCTCTTGCCTGTCATTTATTTTTACTGGTAGTTTTACCATTTATCAGTCACCTGTCCACACCAGAATCCAACAGACCCTCAAAATCTCAATTTGTCCATTTCCTGTATTTTTTAACCTTTTAATTCTATTTCCACTTCCTGACCACAGACACCTTATAAACCCCCTTAGCCCTTTCAGGACAACAATTCTCTTTTTCTATTGGCAAGCAAATGTAAAATAGCTGCAACTCCTTCCAAATTACTTTTTGCATTTTTACAGCATGTTTTATTCTCTGCTGTTTTTCACTTTGGGAAGTCCACAGACCTCCATCCAACCTAATCAGAACACTTCTGTGTCTTTAAAAACAGGAACCAACCTCACCTGCTGTGGATGCCAAACCCTCTCCCCTTTTTTTCAACAGCAGCTTTTCACAGGTTGGGAAGCAGCAGGATGAACAGATGTCCCTTATTTGAAGTTAAAACCCCACTTACACTGTGTTTTCCCACAGCTCTGCTAATCCTCATCCTTTCATTTTGCCAGGAGCAGGGATTCCCAGGGCAGGTGAGTTCAAACCTCTCAGAGCAAAGGTTGGACAGGGTTCCTGAGCACAGAGTGTGACAAACCTGCTGCAAAACTAGCTGCTTTCCAAGGCTGGCAGGACAGGGCAGAGCTCTGGGGATGGCAAGGGTTCAGGGAGGGAAGAAAGAGGGGTGTGGGATGTATTTGGAAGCATCTCTGGGAGTAAGGAAGCACAAAGCCCTTCCTTGGAGCAGCTGGGTCGATCCCCAGGCAATCCCATCTCCTCCCATCCGGCAAACTGCAGTGACACCTCGTGGTGAAGCCAACGGGCTCTGGGACAAACGAGCTGGCCTTGGACTCACCTGGAAAGGCTTCTGGAATGTCTCCTCCATGGCCAGCCGGCCATACTCGGTGAAAAGCTGGAAGGAGAAGCAAAGAACAGGACAGTGAGTTGGGCTGTGGGACACAGGGGCACCAGCACTGAGCTCTGCTCTGTGTGACCACAGAGCTGGGGGAATGGCTGGAGCTGTGCCAGGGTGGGTTTGGGTTGGATTTCAGAGAAAGGTTCTGCCCCCAGAGGGTGCTGGGCACTGCCCAGGCTCCCCAGGGATGTGTGACCCTGGCAGCTCTGAGGCTGCCAGAGCTCCAGGAGTGTTTGGACAGCACTGCCAGGGATGCACAGGGTGGGACTGTTGGGGTCTCTGTGCAGGGCCAAGGGTTGAATCCATCCTCCCTGGGGGGTCTCTTGAGGGAATTCCATGACTCTATGAAGCAGTAAAGGACATTTCTGACTGGGGACTAACAACACCATGTGCAGAGCTGGACACAGAGTGGCTCTGGGCTCCCAGCTCACACCCAGAGGCACACAGAGCTGTTATTGACAATCACCGTGTTGAGCTCTTATGTGAGACATCCCAGCCTGGAGCTTTTGGCTGCCAAATCTGTGGAAAATGGCTCAGATCAGCTGCTTGCTGCTGGTTTCATACCAAACAGAAACTTCATGTGCTCCAGGGGCTGCTGGAGCCCTGCTCCCACTAAACACTCCAGGAACGAGAGGAAATGAATTCAGAAATAAGTACTTTGCCTGCAAACCCCCGCTGTGCAAAGACTCTAAAATCAGCCTACCAGCAAGATTTGAAGACTCTCCAGTCTCTCTGCACTCTAATTTCTAACTGAAGGCACAATAATGTGTTTCACAGATGCCTAAAAATGGGTCAACTTGTTAAACAGTCATGGCTTAGAATCCAAACTGAAAGATCAGGGCAGCACTGAATAAATTCAGTGTTAAAAAGGTGTTATTGTTAATAATGTTTATGGCCTGAAATAATTCAGAAGTCTTCAAATGCTGATTTTTTCAGCTGGACTTTTGCTTTCCTTTCCTCTCCTTAAGCTCCTGGAAAAACCTACCTAATTGATTAATCAATCACCTGAACAGAAGAGAAAGCAGGAGGTAATTCCAGGAAATGGGCAGGACACCTGTGCCACAAAAATCCCATGAGCTGCTTGTCTCCAACAGCCAGGGCTGGAATCACCCTTAAGGGTCACCTGTACTGAGCCACATGGCAGCATCCAGGCTGGTAATTCAGCATCACAGAATAAAATCCCAGGATGGTTTGGGTTGGGAGGGATCTTAAATCCCATCCAATTCTACCCCTGCCATGGGCAAGGACACTTTCCACTATCCCAGGTTGCTCCAAGTCTTCTCCAACCTGGCCTTGGACACCTCCAGAGATGAGGCAGCCACAGCTTCTCTGGGAAACTTGTTCCAGTGCCTCACAGGCAATAATTTCTTCCCAATATCCTATCTAACCCTGCCCTCTGGCAGTGGGAAGCCATTCCCCTTTGTCCTGTCACTCCAGACCCTTGTAAACAGTGTCTCCCTCCTTCTTGTTGGTCCTTGGAAAGCCACAATTAGGTCACCTCAAAGCTTTCTCTTCTCTTACCTGCAAGTGCTGCAGATCATCCTCCTGCACATTCTGGGACAAGTTATAAACCTGCATTTAAATGAAAAATCAACTTCAGATCACTCAGAACAGCCTGTCCTTGAGGCCTGGTGTGGCTAAAGCCCACAACATCCCACGGGGACACAGGCAAGGTCCCAGCTGGTGCTGGTACAAAGCAAGTCCTGGTAGGAAGGGAAGCCTGACAGGCTCTGTGGTTGCTGGGGAGGGAACTCCTCCAGCCCAGAGGTTTCTTACCTGGATGGAGCTGATCATTGTGCTGAGGGCAAACACGGTGGCAGAGTCCCGCAGGGTGGACTGGCTGTCAAAGGTGCCCTGAGTGTCCATCAGCAGCACTGCGACCTGCGGGGCACAAAGATCCCTGTCAGCACCCTCAGCCAGGCAAACCCACCCCGTGGGCCATGGGGGGGTGAATGTCAGCTGAGTTACTGAGCTGGGAGTCTCACTGCTTCTGCCTCAGCCTCTTAATTGGTGGGGGACAAAGGAAAAGCACATCCCCAGCCACTCCTGACAGCTGGGTGACTCCAGCAGGCAGTGAGATTAATGCTCTATGAGGTGGTGAGGGAACTGCTCTGCTCCTCAAGCACCTGCTGTCAGTGCAGAGGAGGCTCTGCCTGAGTCTGCACCAGAAACCAAACACTCATTGCACCTCCCTAACCCAAACACACTCAGCCAGTGTTAGGAATCACACCCTGAATGACTCAGCGTCACTTTGGTGTCATGCTTTGCCTTGAAGTGCAGAGAAATACAAATATTTCTGGCCATAAGCTGAATTTGCAGGATGCTCCAAATCTGTGTGACAACTCTGAATGAAGAAATTCCACTTCACAACTTCTGCTCTAGGAAAGGGGAGTAGTTTGCTAGATTCAAGATCTCTGGCAGTGGTGCAGAAATAAACTCTGGGATTCCCAGAGTCAGAGGGACACAGAGAGCATATCAGGGACACCTGGACACCACATCACCTCACTGTGTTAAACCTACCCATGCTAAATTTGGGACGTGGTATTGAAAACTCTCCCTGATCTTGCCCAGCCACCTAAGACAAGACAGGAGAGCCTCAAAACTTGGGGGAGGAAAATGAGATGACAGCAACAGAGAGACACAGACCTTTGTGCCATCAGGCTTGTCCACCAGGAAAACCTCACTCCAGATCTGAATCCCGGTTGTCTCCCGCTCGGAGCCACCCCTCCAGGAGAAACCAGTCAGAGGCTCGTTGTAATCCCCAAGCCAGTCCACTGTGTCCTGCAGGGAGGAACAGAAGGAGTTGCTGGAGTTCTCATCCCACTTGGGTTTTATACTTTCCCCCTGTGCTGCTTCCACCCCAGTGCTGGAGAGGGACAGTCCCTACTGGAGAGGTTTCCTTACAATAAGGCTAAGAGGTTAAGCACCTCATAAGGGAGGTTTTTCCTTCCTTTTACTGCTGAAACACCTCAAATCCTGGGGTCAGTTTTGGGCCCCTCACATACATTAAGGAGCTGCAGTGTGTCCAGAGAAGAGAATGGAGCTGGGAAGGGTCTGGAGCTCCAGCAGTGGTTGAGGGACCTCAGCCTGAAGTAAAGGGGGCACAGGGCTCTGCACAACTCCATGACAGGAGGGCACAGCCAGGTGGGAATCAGGCTCTGTTCCCAGGGAACAAACAGCAGGAAAAGAGGAAACAATCTGAAGTTACACCAGGGAAGGTCTAGGTTGGATATTAGGAAAGCTTTTTTCAATGGAAAGGTGGTCACACATTGAACAGGCTGCCCTGGGCCATGTTGGAGTCCCTATCCATGAAGTGTTCAAAAGACACGTGGATATGACACCTGGGGATATGGTTTAGTGGTGAATATGGTAATGCTGGATTAGCAGTTGGATTCAAGGCTCTTAGAGGGATTTTCCAGCCTAAATGATTCTGTGATTCAGAGAAGCAGATGTGAACATCCCTGCTCCAAAGTCCAGAGTCCACAAGACTTCTTCCTGGAGAAAGATCTGCTCTATTTTGTGAAGCCCAGGCTCAGGAGAGTCTTGAGCATTCCTAAAGCACCAAGCCCTGTCCAGCTCATCCCTGGGCAGCACATGGGAGCTAAGAGGAACACCACACCCTGGGAAAAGCCCCCTGAGCTGCAGCCTTACCTTATTGTACATATATCTCAGCATGAAGTCCATCAGGAATGATTTTCCTTTCCTGAAGGCTCCAGCCACAGACACAGCCACCACCTCCTTGTCTCTGACAGCCTCGGAGAGGAGGATGCGGTTCAGGGCGGCTTCATCCAGCTCGAAGGAGTGATCATCTTTGACAATGAGGACCTGCACTGGCCCTGCCTTCCTCACAGATTCCTCCTCCTCAGAGCTCCACTCGTAAGCTTTGTCTGCAAAATTACCTGTGTGAACAGGGAAAAACAAGGGGGTTTTGGTTCCTTCCTCTGCACAGCGTGGAGTCAGCAACAATGGGGCTAGACAGGGTGGTGAGAGGCCCAAAAAGTCAAATATCCATCCCAAAATGGCATCCTCCAGAGCAGATCTGCTGCACCTCAGAAAGCCCAAGAGAGACTCCATGTCATTTTGGGCTCATCTGACCATGTGCTCCACACAGGCAGAACATTCCCTGCTGGGATCTCCCTTGACAAACACATTAGATTTTATCCTACAAGAACAGATCCTTGCAACTTCCTACCTACACAGCACCTGCCATAACACCTCCCTTAGCCCTTTCTCTGCCGGAAAAGCGAAGTCCAAGCCCCTCCATCATCCCTTTTACCATGATATTCAGGGATTTGCTCTCCTCTGGACACTCCCCACCAGGTCCTTCCTGAAGGCTGACTCAAAAATGGAAGCAGCACTCCAGCTGAGGTGTCCAAGGACGCCACATCTCTATCAAAGGCTGCTGCCTTTGTGCATCCTGTGCCACTGCTGTCCCTGCAGCAACACAGTCCTGCTCCATCTGCAGCCTGTGCTGATGCTCCAAGTGCAATCCGCTGTTCCTGCCATCGGCAGCATCCCCAAGGACACTCCCAGCAGGAACCAGGCCATGCAGACAAGCCCATCCTGATAAAAGCCACTTCTCCACTCCCAAGTGGAAAGCACACACAAAGCACAGGCACTGCCTGCTTTCCCACTTGGAAATAGCATGGTTCCCTGTGGAGCTGCTGCCCAGGCTGTGGGGAGATCACACAGGAGGGTCTCACAGGACCTGGATGCATTTTAAGAGCTGAAGCTCTGGGATTGGCAAAGAGCAGGCCAGCTCCAGTAATTTTCCTTTGCTGGTTTCTCCAAACTTTCCAGCGCAGGGAAGAGATGCCGAGGGTGATTAATCTTACCAGGCAGCTCACCTACAGCCACGTGAAATCTCCTTGCCAGCAGGGAAAGGAGCATGAGATGGAAAGTTCCCCCACATTCTGACAAAAACTTCCTGGTTTGATGGCTCAGGCTGTAACTTTCCCAAGTTTTGCCTCAAGCTAAACCTCCTCAGTCTCTGTTTCAGCCCCTGACCTTGGGGACCCAGTTCTGAGCTGTTTCAAAGCACAAGGACTATGTGTGCACATGCTAAAAGAAGAGTTCTAAGTATCAAGAGGAATAGGATTTGCCCATTCTGGGCCTCTCTGTAAAGAAGCCTCCAGCAGCAACTCCATATTTTAAATAACAGCAGTGCTTTTGTACGAGGTCCTGATTTCCTAAGATCCCACAAGGAAGTACCAGGATCATTAAGCCTGGTTGCCAGGGGATTCCTGGTGGCTCTCGGACATATAACTATGAGCTTTCTTTGCTCACAGCTGAAAGACAAAGATCTTTTCTTTCCAATGCTTGGAGGTTTTTTAGCTGAACAAAAGTCCCAAACGCTCTGAAAAGTGAGATTCTCCACCAGGCTGCAGCACTAAAATCCCTTCAAGCACCAGCCCCTGCCCTGTACCACTGCTTAAGGTCCTCCAGGAAAAAAAAATCCTTCCAATTTCAAATCCATGGAGGGATTGAATGCCAGGGTCCAAGCACACATTACTCTAAGACACCTTCATCTGGCAAACACACACCAAACACTTTTTCCAGTATTCCCAACAGGTAAGGATGGCCAAGTGCCAAAGTGCCACAGGCTCATGTGCTCCTTTTAAGCACTGCCAAGCTGCAAGGGCCATATAAAGGCAAGGAAATGCCTCCTCTCTTGTGGTGCTTCCCAAAGCCCTGCTCAGCTAACCAGGTCCAATTTTTATTTTCTTCTTCCAGCTGCACAGAAAGGACAGTGGAGAGATCCTTGGATAGGATGTGACTCATGGCGGGGCAGGAAAAGATTTGTAAACCAAATTAAAACTTCAATATTTCTGACTTTAACTCAGGCATCAGGGTGCAACAGCTGTGCCACCTTCCCAGACCAGACAAATCCCACCTCCAGGCATGCAGACAGAGGGAAGTGGGACCAGCACTTTGGCTGGAGCCCCTCTGCTCTGGAAAGAGCAACAAGCAGTGCAGAGAAGGGATTGTTTTGTCCCTTCAAAACACCAGAATCTGAAAGAGAATTAATTATTTTAAGCAGATAGAAAGATTTTGGGAGAATGGCTCCAGATACAGGTAAGAGACCAAACTGGCCAGGTCACCCAGGGGACATCCTTGCTTCCATCACCTGAACACCAGGAAAAACCCTGCTGTTTGGACAACACAGGCACAACACAAAGTACTAAGAGCAGGATATGATGATTTCCCAGTTCCTTGGAGACAGCAGGAAAGAGAGATTATATTAAGCAGGTCTCTGAACTAATTTCATCCCTATCCCTGCTTCTTTCACATAGACAATCTGCAGACAGAACTATCTTTCTCGTATTTTCATATTTCAGAACTCTTCCACATTTCTTTCCATGTGATGAAACTTCCAGGTTCTGTTTATTAGATTATCTGCCACATCCGAGAGCCAAGGATTATTTTATAAAATGGCTGCACACTGCTGGAAATCAATTATTTTAACTGGTTTTTCAGGCCATAAATTACTTATTTGCTTTAAAGGAAGCTGTACCTGGCAGTGGCAAAACCTCATCAGGCCAAAAAGGAAAGGAAGGAGAGCTCAGCTTTCCTAAACACACTCTTGTTTTCACTCCTTCTCTAACTTGGCTCCTCCTTTCTCTCAGCTCTCTCCTGGCGCCCTGCAATTACGTCAATTCTCCAGCTGCTCATTCAGAAATTGTCAGGATCCAGCTCCTTTTCCCCATTTCATAACAGCTCATTTCCATGACTCTGGAGCGGGGTGGAAGCCACGTCTCTTTTCCATATGGCGATTCCAAGCGGGAAGGGGAAGGAGATCAGGATTTGCATTTGTACTTACTGGGCTGTCAGACAGCATAAAAAAAGCAAAGAATTCTTTAACTGGTCTAAGACTTGCTTTTGCCTAAATTAATTACATTTCACATTGTGCCTGTGTGCAGACCGACAGACATGTCTAATGTGTTTAGCTCCCAGAGAAGAATAAATTAGGTAAATTACACACCACTAATTATGCAACATTTGGTGAGTGCTTGCTGAAGCCTGCTCTCCCTCAGCCATGGAAGAACAGGTCACAGAAATGCTGACTGCTTCCCAGAGCCCCACTAAGGAATCAGCCTTGTCCTCAAATGAGCCTGCACAATAAATACATTTCATTCCAGAGAATGAAACACAGCCGTGTCCCATCATCTGTGCAAACACTGCCTACCCAGAGCCTGAGGAAGCCAATTTGCCAGCCCTGCTCTCAGGCTCTCTTGGATCCCAGCAGTCTCAGCTATCTAAGCACTGCCTGTGGAAAGCAGGGGCTGCAGCCTGGGCTCCAATTCCCCTGCTGAAATCACAGAATTCCAGACTGGTTTGGGTTGCAAGGGAATTTAAAGACCATCCAGTTCCACCCCCTGCCATGGGTGGTGGAACACCTTCCACTGTCCCAGGTTCCTCCAAGCCCTGTCCAACCTGACCTGGGACACTCCCAGGGCTGGGGCAGCCACAGCTTCTCTGGGCACTCTGTGCCAGGGCCTCCCCACCCTCACAACCAAGAACTTCTTCCTCATATCTAACCTAATCTCTCCCCTAAACTAAAAGTTTAAATCAATTTCCCCTTGCTATTTCCTATCACTATCTCTCTCTCCTTTTATATAAGCCACTTTGAAGTATTGGAAGGCCACAGCAAGGTCTCCCTAGAGCTTTCTCTTCTCCAGACAAAACAACCCCAGCTCAGATGTCACACACACAAATACACCAATGTCAGGCAGTGCTGCCATTCTGAGGGCATTCAAACCAAGTTACTGCACAGAAAAACACACACTACCAAGGAGAGAAAAATAGAGGTTTGATGGGAAGCTTTAGCTTGCCGTTATTTCCTTGGCACAGAGTAACCTGTATCAGTTGTGTCAGGCTGCTTATCAGCAGCTCTCAGGGGATTAGTTTGACCAGCAATGATATCCGTTGGGTCCTTTCTGGAGTTTACATCCCAAACAGATCACACTGCCACCAACAGCACCACGAGCCAAGCCCTGAACAGAGCTCACAGTCAGCCTCCATCCCACTAGACACTCTCCAGAGAGCTGCAGCTTCCAGGAAGCTTATCTGCCTTCCACAACGGCTCCGGGGAACACAGCCATCCCTCTCCAAGCCATGTCCCCTGCCCTGAGCAGTTCAGCGTGGCTGCTGCTGCTGCTGGCACTCGAGCTCTGCTCTCTGTGTCTGTGCTGAGCTCCCTCTGCCACACGGCAGCCAGTGATCATCAGGATCATCAGCAGGGCTCTGAGGAGGCTGGGAGGGGCAGGGAGCTCCGAGCATGCAGCTGGAATTCTCTCCTCCTCTCCACGACAGGCTGGCACAAAGCTCAGCATCTGATCCAGACAACGAGGGGAAAATGGGAAATAAGACATGGAAGCAATGTGTGTGCACCGGAGAGTCAGAGCAGGGGCGTTGTCCAGCAGTAACCTGCCCTGATTGTGCACAAAGGATGCACCATGAAGAGCTGAGCCTGGCCTGGCCAGCTGGGAGCTGGCAAATTCCCTCAGCCTGGGCTGCCAGAAGGTGTCTAGACAGAGGTGCTCCTGGGAGACAGTGCCTTGCAGAGGGTGGAGCAGGGAAGCCCAGCTGGGCAAAGCCCTGTCTTACACTCATCCCTGCTCTGCAGTCCTGCCTGCACCACACCCTGCCAAGGCTCCTGGCCAGCAGGTCAGAAAGCCTCCCAAGCTGGGTTTAACCACACACACACATTTAACACCCCTTTCTGTGTCACAGAATCATGGAATGGCCTTGACTGGAAAGAACCTTAAAGCTCATCTCATTCCAACCCCCTGCCATGGCAGGGACACCTTCCACCATCCCAGGCTGCTCCAAGCCCTGTCCAACCTGGCCTTGGACACTTCCAGAGATCCAGGGGCAGCCACAGCTTCTCTGGGCAATCTGTGCCAGGGCTTCACCAACCTCACTGTAAAGAATTTTTTCCTAATATTGCATCTAACTCCACTCTCTGGCAGTAGGAAACCATTCCCCCTTGTCCTGGTGCTGTCTTGTAAACAGTCTCTTTCCATGCACCTCCTTCATACTGGGCACAGCTGACCTCACAACCACAACCTTCCCTCTGCTCTGCCAGGATTTTTGACATCTCCACAGAACCAGAGGACCCCAAATCCAAGCAGGGGAAACACTAAATGCTGCACACCAGTAGCACCCATTAACCAGAGCCACCAAGCCCTCCAGCAGCAACACATACCTCTCTCAGGCCCTCTTGCCACACTATCCCTTTACACCAGGACTTGGTGACCTGAAAAATGCAGCAGCAAACAGGAAGGCAGAGCCAGAACTTGTAACACCCAACTAGAAAATCACCTGCACCTCCTCAGAGTGGATGTAATCACAGCTGCCATGAATCTGTGGAAATGATGGATCAAAGACAGAGCCCAGTGAAAACCACCCAGGGAGCTGCAGGGCATCACTTAGAAACAGGTGAAGAAAACTGTCATGAATAAAATAAGTGCTGTCCTTCAACAATCAAGACTGGCAGGTAAATAGAAAATCCCTGTGCAGGGATGTGGTGGAGTCACCATCCCTGCAGGTGTTTAAGGAAAGACTGCATGTGGCACTCAGTGCCATGGTCTGGTTGGTGGTTGGTCATAGGTTGGACTCAATGATCTCAGAAGTCTTTTCCAACCAAAATGGAGCAGGGAGCCGAGCAGGGTTGGTGCTGCTGCCAGGCTTCATCCTCACCCTTTGCTTTTTTTGGAGCAGTGGGGAGATGTGGAGTGAACCTTCTTCCTGTCAGCCCTGAGTCACCCAGCTGGCAGCAGCACAGCTTCAGCTCCAGCGTGGCCAGCTCAGCCCCTTCTCCCTTTGGCAGAGGGAACAAGGGGATGAATGATTCTGCTGATAGCAGGAGTGGTTTGGGACCTTCCCACACGAATGACTGCTGACAGGAGCAAGAGCTTGGATGATTACTGGCCCCCAAACCTGCCTGTTACAACACCTCAAATGCCAAAGTCCACTGTGAAATTTTAAATTACAACACCTACTACACGAAGCTCCAGTGCTTAGTTGGCTCTGAAGCAAGAGCAATTCCTACTGCTGTCAAATTCCCAGGCTGAACTTTGGAGACACAGTCACGCAACTACCTTGGGAAGGAAGCAAAACTGAGCTTTTTCTAGAATTTTTTCAGGAAGTTTGAGGTCAGGTTAGACAGTTATGTGACTGTGTCCATGCCAGCTCACACATCAGGAATGGCCAAGTCAGAGGCAAGGTGGACACCTCCCATTCCCACCTGTGTTAGTCAAAACACTGTTGGAAGAGCCCAAGCAAAAAGCCATTATCTCTTTGTCAGGTGCAAATCCTGGGCCTGCTCCCTTTCCCACACTCAAACCTAGCCAGGCTCCAGTGTAAAATAGAATCCCAGACTGGTTTGGGTTGGAAGGGAATTAAAAGAACATCTCGTTCCACCCCATCATGGGCAGGGACACCTTCCACTATCCCAGGTTGCTCCAAGCCCCATCCAACCTGGCCTAGAACACTTCCAGGGATCCATCTCCCCAAGTCCCACTTCCCTCCCAGCACACATTTTCTGCATGATCCTTCATCCACTCTGTTCATCAGCAACAGCTTCCCTTCATCTCCACCACTACTATTGGGTTTAGTAGTTTCTGACATTCAATTACTTTCACCCTTTTGTTGCTAAAATTGCCTGAAAATAAAGTTTGGTAAACACATCATGAAATTTTAGGATGTAACATGAAAGATAATTACGCCTTGCATAAAATACTTGTGTATATAGAGTGCTTTAAATATACTTTATGGGTTTGGCAGAGTTCAGCCCCTTCTCTGGAGCCTCCATCTCATTTGGGAGATTTGTGCTCAGTTACTTTCCTGCTGCAACACTTCACTTTCCCTGAGCTGATGGCAAATGGCAGCGTTTCTGTCAGGAACAGAGGAGCTGGGGGCTCAATACTTTCAGAAGTGATGCATGGGATGCCTTGTGCCTCCCAGAGCATGACAATACCTGCCCCAGCCTCCTTCCCCTGCTGGGAAGGTTCCAGTCAGTGATCCAGGAGAGTAAATATAAAGCCTGCTGCTTCTGACCATCACCTAGGCCCTAAATAATATTTAAGTGAGCTGTTTCTCACCCATGGGCTTAGCAGGGAAAATGCAGCAAGACACAACCAACTCCACACACTGCTTCCCACTTCCAGGGAGGCAACCAAGGCCAGAGCCACTCATGGCATGGACATGACATGAGGCATGACAAGGGCACCATGTCACCACTCCAAGGCAGGCTCAGGCCATCCTGGTTCTTCCCCAAAAAGGAAAAGGCAGGCTGCTCTTGCTCCTGCTCCCCTGGTGGATCCCAGCTATTCCAATTCACTGTACAATGCTGCTGCCTGCACAACAA
Organism: Lichenostomus cassidix; assembly: GCF_008360975.1. Taxonomy (NCBI): domain Eukaryota; kingdom Metazoa; phylum Chordata; class Aves; order Passeriformes; family Meliphagidae; genus Lichenostomus; species Lichenostomus cassidix. Next base: position 1,945,703 of record NC_139486.1, on the reverse strand, counting down.
CCACAGGAGAACGACTTTGGATGAGGACCTGGAGGGACAGGACAAGGGGGAATGGCTTCCCACTGCCAGAGGGCAGGGATAGATGGGATCTTGGGAAGGAATTGTTCCCTGTGAGGATAGTGAGGCCCTGGCACAGCTTCCAGAGAAGCTGTGGCTGCCCCTGGATCCCTGGAAGCATCCAAGGCCAGGCTGGATGAGGCTTGGAGCAACCTGATCTACTGGAAAGTGTCCCTGCCCATTCCATGATTCTATAATCATATTCAGCTTGCAATGTTGACTTGTCTCTTCTTTCAAGTCCCAGCACTTCATTTTCTTTGCTCTTTCACAAGCCAGTCATTTGGTTGTGAATATTTCTGGCTTTTTGTGTAAAGGCCCCTCTGTCTGAAACATCTCAGCTTTCACTTGTCAGGTTCCCAGCATTCAGAGTCACAAAGAAATGCCAGGAAGTGGAAACTGAAAATCCACCATAAAAGGGCAGAAATCAAACGACAAACAGAAAGGATGTTAACACAGTTAAAAAAAAAAAACCTACCAAAATCAACTTTTTTTTCCCCAGTTTAACCCATTGTTGTGCAGTTTAAGAGTATGGCAATGATGATTCCTGGCTGTGCTGGAGAGGAGTCCTTCCTCCTCAAAATAGTTCCTTGGCCTTTCCTGGCTCCCTTTAGGAGCTCTCCTAAATGCCCTATCCAGTTTGAAAATCCTCACCAAAAAGTATCTATAACCTCTCTAATAACTTTCATAGTTTTAAAACTGAATTCTAGAAAGGTGGGTAATTCCAATTTCAACACAAAATTGGCCGTGATGGGAAACCTGAGATTTCAGATGATTTGTTCCAGTCTGTGCTGTTTAAAGGAGCAACTGGGAGCAGGGATTTTACTGGACCAGAGGGACCAGGCTGCTGAGCATCTGCAACTGCCAAACACAAAGAATTTCAGACAAAAATCAGTGTAAGCTCCTACAAACCTTCACGAGCAGGCTGGACTTCACCGTGCCATGCAGGATTTGGACTAACAATCCTTATTTTGGGAAAAGCAGGGTCCAGGACTCACAGCAAGAAATTATTTGTGATTTTTTTTCATCTGCAGCTGCCTCAAGCATTCAACTGGCAGCAGTTGTGAGGTCTATGCACCGCTTGGCACGTTCAGGAAGAGCCTTAAATGAGGCACAGCCTTATGCTGACCTTTAGCCCAAGGCTAAATCCTACTGTGGATGCATCACACACTCCTGCATGAGCTCCCAGGGATGTGACAGCAACCCGGCTATGACTGGGGGCAATCCCATCTACTCACTCACCCTAATTTGCTCTGTGAGCTTTAAAAAAGCAAATTATTTTTGTGAAACAAAGGAGGGTTACACGAAGCAGCTGCCTGTTTCCAGGCCTGAGTAACTAGGACAAAGTTTGATCCGTTTCAAAATAGCGTTAATATTTTTAATGACCCATAAGCCCATTTTTAGAACAAAGCAAGGACTTTCTCCTTTCTGCCTTAGTTTCAGGAAAAACCCAAGCCTCCTCCCTTGCCAGCTGAAAAATGTAGAAGTCACCCCATGGACTGATGTCACCACACAATGCTGCAGTCACTGGATGTAAACACAGCTTTCAAGGCAATGAGGTTTTGTTGTATAAATAGAATAAATAAATTTGTTCTTTCCTAGTAAAAAACCAGAAGCATTTTGCTCTCTTAATTTCTTACTCGCAACGTCCACCAGCCTGGCAAAGGACCAGGAAATCCTCTAGGAATAGGTGAACATCTGTGGGATATAGGGAATGATTCTGAGCTGTGGATGGGTGGCAGCAGAAGGCAGCTGATCCCACAGAGATCCACTTGGATCCATGGACGCTTCCAGATTCTTGCAGAGAAGCTGAGGAAGAGTTCATCCCATCAGTGACACATCACATTTCCCGGGAGCAGGGCTCGGCAGCACAGGGCTGAGGGATGTGCCTGATTGTCCTGCCGGACGCAGGTTGTCCTTCCCAGGATGATGCCTTACATCCGGCACCATTTGCATTCCCTGCTCCTGCTCTCGGGATGTGCAGGGAAAGCACCAGCGTGTGTACGTGTGTGCAATTCCCAACACGCACAGAGTCAGGGCTGACACGTCTGTCACACACTCCGCGAGACAAAGCTGAGAATGGCGCCACATTCCCTGGCAAGTTTTCCCTCCGGCTTACCCAAGGAGCTGAGGACCTTCGTCAAGTCACAGCTAAACACGGCACCGATCAAATGAGCTCCGCTCGTTTATTCCCCCCTCTATCCCAAAAAGCCCATCACTGGATCAGACACTCCGCTATCCCAACGCTTCCTCAAGCATGCCTCCAAACTGTTAATCATTGCCATGGGAAATCCTACGCTCATCTACACAAATTAGAATGTAATTTGTGTATCTAAACATCACAGCTCAGCTCACCCGCTCTGCCTGAGGAGCCGGGATACTGCCGGCACCCGTGAGTGAGCTCACGCGGAATACGACTCCGGAGGAAATGCCAAATTACTCTCCTCAAATAACGGGAAATGGCTGGATAAAACCTGGATAAAACCTGGTTTCCTACGGAACGGCGTGTCAGTGGGAGTGGGTGAAGCGATACATCGCTGAGCGGGTAGAAGGTGGAGGAGCCCCTTACTGGGCGCAGCCCACCTGTGGGACCAGCTTGGGCTCCAGTGGGAAGCAGCAGCTGCTGGAGGATCCAGGCGCCTCTGGAGGGAACCGAAACCTTGCAGGAAGACAGCACAGAACTTCCTCCTCTCCGTCACCCCGCTCCGCTCCCCGGCAGTGCTGCTCCCCCGGGATCAGGGGGCTGCGAGGCGATGGGTTTAAAATGGGCCCTGTCTGGAGAGTGACTCGACAACAAAATCCTGCAGCTTCCACACACGGGGAAAGCCCTCTGGAGGGGTGACAAGCCAGGGGTGGCCTTGTGGCTCTGCCTGCGGAAGGTGGGCTGAGCGGGATCCCTGCTCCCGGCCAAGGCGGGGTGGTGGCCGAGGTGACATCCCCCGCCAGGGGACAGCAGGGCCAGGGCAAGGGGTGTCAGGGCAAGCCGGAGCAGAGCCGGGGCAGCCCAAAGGCTCCCCAGGGAGCTGCCGGGGCTGCCCGGCCCCAGGTGAGTCGGGGGTCCCGCAGCCGGGCCGAGGGCGGTTAGCAGCCCCAGCCGGTCAGCCGCACCTCGCCTCAGGAGGCCCCGCACGAGGGGCGCCCATCCCGCACCCCGATTCCCCTCACGCCGGCGGCGCGGGACGGGCGGACCCCGAGCCTCTCAGGGACAGCGCGGGGGTCTCCCGCACACCCGCGCGTCCCCGCGGCAGCGGGCAGCCCCCCGCCCCGCCCGGGCCAGCCGAGCCCCCCGCCCGCGTCCTCCCGCCGCAGCCCCGCCCCGGCGCGGCCCGCGGCCGCCTCAGGCCCGGCATTGTCCGCGCTGCCCCCGCTCCCCCCCGGTTCTGCCGCCGCCGCCCTACCCCAGCTGCTCCTGTCCCGGCGGTTCCGGGCCATGGCGGCGGCTGCGGGAGGCTCCGTGCGCGCTCCGAGCCGCGCTGCGTCTGGCGGGGCTGCGGCGGCGGCGCGGGGCGGGCGGGGGAGCCGGCGGCGGCAGCAGCAGCAGCATCCCCGCCCGCCGCTCGGCGCGGCACGGCACGGCACGGCACGGCCCGGCACCGCGCGGCAAGGCACGGCACGGCACGGCCCGCCGGGGCACCCGCCCAACCGCACCCGCGGGGAAAGCCCCGGGCAGCCGCTGCTCGGGTGTGCGCAGCCGGGGGACCCGCGGGCGGGGCGAGCAGCACCCCTGTGGATGCTGAGTATATATATCAACACCCGCGGGGGTATCGATGGGGGCTCGGGGCAGATAGAAGGATGCAGCATCCAGGTTAGCCCTGCCAGGGCACTGGGATCGGGTGGCATCCACACCGGGGAGCACGCTCAGGGGCACCCGTTCATGGGGGTATGGATGGGGGGCTCAGCTGACAGGATGCTCCAACATCCAGGTTATCCCTACCAGGGCACTGGGATCATTGGGGCAGCCGCACCTGGAGGTATCCAAACCTGGGGGCACTGGATACCCTTGTAGAAACCACACCCTGAAGGCATCCACACCCAGGATGCCTGGCTTCTCCGGGGCACTGGGCACCCCTGTGGGCACCCACCCAGCAGAGGCCATGGCTGGGGGACCCAGCACAGCCAGGACATGGGGTAAGTGCATGGGAACACTTGGCATGAGAAATCACCACAGGGATCCTGCCCTGGAGTGGGGTCAGCCAGGTCCTGCTTCACCAACTCTGCCATGAGCAGCATCTGCAGGCAGCAGGAGACACTCTGCATGTGTGGATGTGGCACAAAGGATACAGATCAAGAGACTGGACTTTGACACCTCTGGGGAGGATTTAAGTGCAGCACAATTGATAATATAGAATCCCAGAATGGTCTGGGTTGGAAGGAACCTTAAAGCTCATCTTGTTCCAGTCCCTGTCAGGGGGCAGGGACACATTCCACGATTCCAGGTTGCTCCAAGCACTGTCCAGCCTGGCCTTGGACACCTCCAGGGATCCAGGGGCAGCCACAGCTGCTCTGGGCACTCTGTGCCAGGACCTCCCCACTCTCACAGCCAAGAATTCCTTCCCAATATCCCATCTATCTCTGCCCTCTGGCAGTGGGAAGCCATTCCCTGTGTCCTGTCCCTCCATCCCTTGTCCCCAGTCCCTCTCCAGCTCTCCTGGAGCCCCTTTAGGCCCTGGAAAGAGCTCTGAGGTCTTCCTGGAGCCTTCTCCAGGTGAACACCCCAGGCTCCTAGCCTGGCTCCAGAGCAGAGAGGCTCCAGCCCTCAGACCATCTCCATGGCTCCTCTGGACTCACTCCAGCAGCTCCATATCCTTCTGAAATTCTGGACCCCAGAGCTGGAGGCAGCACTGCAGGTGGGGTCTCTCACAAAAACAGAGTAGAGGGGGATAATCCTGTCTCTTGACTGGCTGCCCACCCTGCTGGGGATGAAGCTGTGCTGTGTTTGGCTTTCTGGCAATGCCAGCCACAGGGAGCTTGCCCACTCTGACCTGCTCCATGTGGACCAGCATGGGAGAAAACTCACTTATCCTTGGCTACTGTTTGCCCACACCTGTGATGCCAACAGGCTGCTGGAATTGACCTGACTCAAGCCACAGCCCTGTGCTGCTGTTTGGAAGATGCCTGGCACAGCAGTCAAGGAACAATTTATTAAACTGGAAATGTGCTGGTCACCAGAGGGCCAAGATCTGGCAGGATGGGTGGGGAACTGAGCCTCAGACTGTAGCTGCAAGAGGAGATTTTGGGAAAGTGCTGATCATTTCTGCACTCTGGTCCACAGCACTCAGGGAAAGCCAGTGATCATCCAGCTTTGTTGGATTCACAGGAACCAGCAGGATCTGCTCTTCATTCCTGAGAGTGGGAAGAACATTCAAAAACGAACCAATTTTCATTTCCAGGCATCTGATCCGTACCAAAGCCATGTGTTGTGCTCCCATTGATATGCTGATAATTAATTCCTGAGTGCCTCCTCCAGTACTCTGCCACTGCCTCCCGTTGGCCTCTTCCCTGTGTTTACAGCATCAGAAGGAAACATATAATTTTGGCTCTGTGAAGTGCTGGCTCTCTCACGTGGCAGACAGCTGAATCCTGCCCACCCCTGCCGGGCACTCTGACCACGAGGAGCTCACTCGACTTTGCAGGAGCTGCATTAGAATTTTTATAAATAATTCCCAAGGTTGCACATGCCTGTTGCTGCTTCAGTGCAGCACAGGCGGGTGTTGTGAGGAGGGATTTCTTACACTGGACACTGTCAGAGGGGTTCAGATGGGCTGAAAGAGGAGACTAAAAGAAAAGCAGCTGGGAAATGAACTCGGAAGGAAAAAAAAAGGGAGGGTGGAAAAGGAAATCAGTTAATTTGAAAGTCTAATTAAACTGAGATGGGCTCAGGTCCTGTTTTCCTCATTCCTTTGAAAATTGCTGCTGAGGTCAAGCCTGTACTGCCCCATTTACTGGCATTTTCTCCTTTTCTCTTGCCGTTAGGGCACATGGCATCCCAATGAAAGAGGAGTGGAGAGGTTTGATCCTGTGCTGTACTGGGAGGATTGTCTGCATGAACTTCCAAGGCCTTTCCCGGCATTATTTCCTATGATCCCACGTCAGGGGATGATCTTTTTTCCAGAGAGTGACTCAGCATTTGTTCATTTTCATCCATTCCTTTTCTCCACCGATTCATCCTTCCTTCATTTTCCCAGTTGCAGACAGCCCTTCCTAGGAAGCATCTTCACGTTCTTGCTGCCTGAGTTGCCAGATCACAAAGAGCTGATTTTACAGTAGATGTGCTGAATGGTCATGAACTGGAAGGATTCTTGAGGAAAAACGATGCTAAATGGGGAAAAGGCAAAAAAGAGAAAATACCCCGCAGAGAGATAGCGCAGCCAGTGGTTCAACACTGGGAGATACAGTACCAAAAAGGCCTCAGAATTCGGCAAAAACCTGGATTTAAATCCATCCTGCGTTCCGCTGGCAGGAGCTCTTTCATAATTTACCTTGATTTGAGTGTCCCACTTACCCAGGCAGCATTTCCAGTTGCTTTTCATATCCCCAGCCCTTCGCAAACAGAAACCAGGCGCGTTGTGCAACGCTTATGTAAGAGGTGCCAAAGGGACGCTGCCAAGGCTCTGCTCTTGCTCAGGTGCCACCACAGACTCGCTGGGACTTGCTGCTGAGGGAAACGCTGCCATCCACATGCTTTTTCCTTGGACAGGGCACTGCCTGAGCCCCCAGGTGACACATCTGTTCTTGCAGTGGTTATCTGAGGTTCTGGGATGCGTTCACTTCCTCCCCGCAGTTTTTATTATCACTTCTGCCTTCGTGGGCTTTGCTATTTCACTGCTTCTGCTAAATTGCATGGGAAAGGCAAAGAGATCTAGATGTCAAATGTGTCTGAAGAACATTGCAAGGAGATGTCTCCTTGGCAGTTACACTCCCTGGCAGGGATTTTTCATTGCTGTTTTAATTTTTGTACCCTTGGTCTTGGGTTAAGAGGCCTCAATCCCTTTGAAATACCAAAAAGGGATAAAACAGGATCAGCTTTTTCCATGGTCCTGAAGCTAAAACCTTCCTAACATCTTTCTGGGCTTTTTTTTTTTTTCTCTTACTGAAGTATTTTAAGTGAAGCAGATCTTTGTTGCTTAGGAAATCCTGCTATTCCTGCAGTTCCCATTTCTCACCCCGAATTGTGCTATGACCGCCTACATTTCCATGGGCTTTGCAGCCAAAGGAATTATCTTTGCTGCTTCTGTAAACACGATTGCACACTAGGGCTGCAGCAGAGGTATTTCACTGTGGAGGAGACAGAATTCCAGCAGTTAATTAAATGACTTGTTTAATCAATCAGTGTGAAAGCTCTTCCTTCTGGAAGATGCTCTCTAAACTGAAGGAACTACTTAAGAATAAAAAAACCGTGGAGATAAAGAACCACCAGCCCAGGCCTGATTTTACCTTAGCACTTGCCTTTGCACCATCTGACTGTGATCCTCTTATTTTTCTTTATTAGGAAAAGGTTCTTCTCCCAGAGTGTGGTCAGGAACTGAACAGGGAATGAGCACAGCCCCAGAGCTGCCAGAGCTCCAGGAGTGTTTGGACAATGCTCTCAGAGAGGCACAGGGTGGGATTGTTGGGGTGTCTGTGCAGGGCCAGGAGTTGAACTGGATGATCCCCAGGTTACTCCATGATTCTACAATTTAGAGGTCAGCAAGATCTCTCCTAAGCCAAGCTTCCCATCCATTTCCAATTCTGTTTTTAATTTGTTCTCTCTCCCCTGCACTGACATGCAGATGGTCACTATTGAAAACATCCTTCCTCACCAGCCTCTTTTTTTGTTTGCAACGTGACTTTAGTGAGCCCAAGCCAAAATCTGTGCATGCCAAGTTTGTTTCTAGGATTTCCCCCTGAAGATACACCTCAGCCAGGAAAAGGCTTCCAGCTCCTCTTGGCAGAACCAACCGAATCCACCTGCCTGGATGATTCAGCAAGATATCTGCAACGTGTTCCAGCCAGGTTTGTGCACCTGGAAACAGGGGAAGCAGCCTGGTTTCCAGGCAGTGCTCCGAATTCTTCTTTTTAACGCTGTTTTTTGTGGAATGGCCACATTTTCCTGCATCCTCATTGCTGTCTGGTCTCACCTTTGCCCTCCTGTGCGTGAACGTGGGAGGGAAGGGCATCCAGCTGGTTTCCTTCCTTTGAATGCAAACAGCACAATCAGCTGCCAAGTCCCCTGAGATGCATCTACGTAAATGGGGTGACACAAATATAATGTATAGCCACAGTGCCTCTCTTCCTTCCGTGACAAACAAATCCTTGCACAGGGCTGAGCTGGGTCTTGTTTAATTCTCCTGCTCCTGCAAGGGACACAAGGCTCCTGAAAAGGCTTTGCTCTCCCTTTTATGTCTTCTCTCTTCCCAGAGCATCTCAGCACAATCCCTGCAGAGATCCTCAGTCTATAGCAGACTGATGCTTCCCTGAGCAAGTGAATTCCCAAGCTGGACATAAGAAATATCCAACAGGCCTGGGTATCTCCTCCTGCTCTTGCCCTCAGCTGTGTTCTCTCCATCCATCTTGCCAAGATCTCTCTGCCTTTCCGCTCTTATTTTTTTTCCAGGCATTTTTTGTACTTGTCACCACATGCCCACATCTGCTGCCACCCCAATTGTCCCCAAAGGGCCATTCCAGCAGCAGGAAACCATTCAGGATCCCACAAAACCTGCCCTATCCTTCTTACTCTGGATTCTGATAGCAGAGCAGGTGAAGCAGCATTAACAGCACTGAAAGCTGCCAAAGTGATGCCAAGAAGCTTTAGGAGGTTGAGGATCCTGAACTGGACTCAGGGTGGAAAGCTGCCCACAGAAAGCCTGGGAATAGCTCTTCTGCAGGCCCTTCACACATGGCCATGGGAGAAGCCTCTCCTCATGAGAGAGGAAAGGCAGCCTGAAAAACACAAATCACAAGCTTAAAAAAAAATAATCAAAACAAAACAAACCATCTCAAATCATAGGGAAGATGCTGCAGCAGTGTTGAATACCTTCCACGTGAGATTGTTAGGCTGCGTGAAATTAAAGATATTTTAGCAGTCGGATCAAAACTAGGGCTGAAGTATTTTCTCTTCATGCTGTTTCATACCTCAAGTGTCCTATTTGCCAATGAACATGCATCCACAGGCACAGCACATTCTTCTGCTTTTACAACCACCTTTATTATCTTGTTCAGTTAGAAATTTCTACAGCTCTGCATCCACCGTTACCTGGTGAATGTTGGTGTCTCGTTAAAATATCCTCGGCTGTTCTTCCTCCTCAGACTACAACAGAAACAGATCACATTCTCCAAACCCACGTAATGCCTTATGTAAAACCACTTAACATTCCTTTTAAGGCTGGGACCCATTCAGATGGAAGATGCTGCATAAAAGCACATTCCTAAACACGCTTGACCAGAAAAGCAGCGTAGTTTGGGGTGGAAAATGCAGTGGGAATCAGTGTGTGCTCAGGAGCACCAGCCTGGCAGGGCACAGGGTGCATGTCTTGCACTGTAAACTTTGCACAACTCATTAGAATAATTAAGTCAACCTGAAATTAAGGTTAGAAAAGCCCTCTAAGACCATCAAGCCCAGCCCTTAATCCAGCACTGCCATGATTACCACTGACCCACGTCCCCAAGTGCCACATCACATGGCTTTCAAAACCCTCCAGGGATTGGGACTCCACTACTGCCTGACCACCCTTTCCCTGAAGAAATTTTCCCTAATATCCAACCCAAACCTCCCCTGGCACAACTTCAGGCAGTTTCCTCCATTTTCCTGCATTTTCCTAATCATGAAATGGTAACAGTAATACAGTCCTAAATATAAAAAAGATAAAAATGCTGCGTTTATCTATGTACACCTCCCAGTAGTGTCTCCAGCAGGGACTGAGATCCAACTGGGAAAGGTGGATTAAAGGTTAGAACACGAGATGAGCTCTGAGAGCTTCACCACTGGCAAGATGGAATGAGAAACTGTACCTCCAGGTGGGAAGTGAAATTTAACCCAGCAAGGACTAAATACAGGAGCCTTTGCATTAAACTGCAGCCCCTCGGATCTGAGAGATGTTCTAGGAGGCCGAATCTTAATGCACCATCTGCCACTGGAAAATGAAATGTCCTTTTTCCTGTGCTGTCATCCAACAACTTGTCGGGAGCAGCAAGTCAGCAGAGTGAAAAGTAGCATCCAAACCCTCAGCTGAGGCAGGGAAAAGAAAAAGGACACAAACAACTCCCTATCGGGGGCACAGGAAGCTGATTTATGAGGGGAGAGGTAATTGCTTTGTTAAAAATCACTTGAGGAAATACAGCTCCCTAAAGGGTAAATAGTTTCTTATTTGTTGGGGGTTCAGGAAAACTTAGGTATTTATGTTGGAAAGGACATACAGGATGTAGAAGGCTTGGAGAGCACAAGGGGAAATTAAATGGGAATCTCTTTAAGTGAGCAGCCCTGGGCTCCCCTGTTTCTGGGAAGCAGGGCAGGTCACATTTTGCAGCCTGCTCTTGACACTCACTGTTTCAAACGAGCCCATAAATAAATCCCAATAAACCCATAGGCCACTATGCAATTCCCAGGAGTCTCTGCATGTTGCCTTTGGGTTTAACCTAAAGCACCACAGGTCCTAAATGAGCTCTGCTCTGGAGCCTGTGGTTTGAAGGAAAAGCTTATGCAATCCACACCAGTTACAGGTACTACCTGTGGGATTTTTAAATGTAAGGGTAAGTTCAAAGCCCAGGCTCCATTTTAAACCAAGGATCAGTGCTTGACTACATTGTCATTAGATTCTACTGGACCTGCCTGGGCTGCGTGGCTGCTAAAGAGGCAGAATCTGTTCTGAAATAACCAATCCTGGACACCAGAGACTCGTACATCTGGCATCCATTTGATTTTTTTTTTGTCTACCTAACTTCTACAGACGTATTTCCTGCGCTGAGTATGTGGTAGTTTTTACGCCTAGAAAATCACACCTCCTTTCAGGCCCTAATGATTCTCTGTGCAGTGAGTGCTACTGCGAATTCCAGCATTCCTCTACTCCCTATCCCCACCTTTGGGCTTCTTAAATTGTTTAGCATTGATTTGAGAGACCATAGCTGAGCTTTGCCCAGAATTTCAGCTGCTTGGCTGAAAATAATTGGGAAAGGCAGCTACAAATGCTTTCCACTTTGCAGTTTCACAGAAGCTTTTTGTGACTTAGGGAGCCCAGAGACACAAGTCCCAACAAGTCCGAGGTAATTCTGGTGTGACTTTCATTGCACTGGCTGCCCACAAAGCTAAATGCCATGGTACCTCATTAGCCCATGAGGATTACGTGATGTGGCTGCAAGGCAGCAATCCAGATCAGTCCTATATCCTCGTCTTCTTCCTCCTCCTTTTCCTCCTCCTGTCGAGCCTCTCTGGGAGCATGCCAGCTTCTGGTGTGAAAGATGGAAAGCTCGGCCTGCTGTTTGGTATAAGCATATGTATGGATATAAATATATGTAATATATAGGTGGTGTAGCACACTGGGGGCTTTCTTCCTGCCTCAAACCAAGGGCTAAAAGCCCTGCCTGTCCCCACACTTGTCCCTCCACGATGAAGACCTGTTGGAGCAGGGTCAGAAGAGGCACAAAGATGCTCTGAGGGCTGGAGTACCTCTGCTCCAGAGCCAGGCTGGGAGAGCTGGCAATGTTCACCTGGAGAAGGGAAGGATCCAGGGAGAGCTCAGAGGTCCTGTCAGGGCTTAAAGGAGCTCCAGGAGAGCTGGAGAGGGACTGGGGACAAGGGATGGAGAGACAGGACACAGGGAATGGCTACCAGCTGGAAATGGGTACATTTAGGTTATTGGGAAGGAATTCCTGGCTGTGAGGGTGGGGAGGCCCTGGTACAGGCTGCCCAGAGAAGCTGTGGCTGCCCCTGGATCCCTGGCAGTGTCCAAGGCCAAGCTGGACATTGAGGCTTGAAGGAAGCTGGGATAGTAGAAGGCATCCACTTTCCCACAGTATCCACAGTTCCAACCCACGGCAGAGCGCTGGAACTGTACGAGATTTAAGGTCCTTCCAACCCAAACCACTCTGGGATTCCATGAGCCCCGGCCGTGGCAGCCGCGGGGAGTGCAGCGCCCGGTAACAGCCCCAGGGCAGCGGTTCCCCGGAGCGGGGCCGAGCCTGGAGCGGGGCCAGGCTGGGAGTAGAGCGGGCGGGGAGCGGGGCCGAGCCTGGAGCGGGGCCGAGCCTGGAGCGGGGCCGGGCGGGGAGCGGGGCCGTTGTTGGCCGCGCCGGGGCGCTGCGGCGGCGCGAAGGCGCTGCCTGCCCGTCCCGTCCCGTCCCGACCTGAGCGGACCCGGCCCGCTCGGCCGCGGAAGGAGAACGAGAAGGAGGAGGAGAAGGAGGAGGAGGAGGAAAAGGAGGAGGAAAAGGAGGAGGCGGCGGCGGCGCTGCTCCCCCTCCCTCCGTCCCTCCCCGGCGGGACAAAGGGCTGCGGCGCGCAGGTAGGAGCCGGCCCGGCCTGGCCGCCCCGGCGGACGGGCCGCAGTGCCGGCAGCACCGGAGCTCCCTCCCCGCCCGGCTCCGCTCCCCGCCCGGCCCGGCGCTTCCTGGTTGCCCCGGGGAGCCCCGGGAGCCGCGGAGGGCGCGGCCGCCTTTGTGTGGGCCGGCCGGAGCCCCCAGAGCCGCCGTTGCCGCCGCAGCAGCCATGGCCCGGGGGCCGCCGCGTTAGCAGCATCCCGGGCCGGCGGGGACGCGGCGCTGGCCATGGAGCCCGCGGTGCGGGCCAGCGGGGATATCCTGCGGCGGAACCCGCAGCAGGACTACGAGCTGATCCAGCGGGTGGGGAGCGGCACCTACGGCGACGTGTACAAGGTGAGCGGCGGGGGGGCAAAGCGGGAGCATTCCCGCTTGTGGGGAAGAGCACGGACCGTGAGGGGGGGCAGGCCCTGGCACAGATTCCCTCAGAAGCTGTGGCTGCCCCTGGATCCCTGGCAGTGTCCAAGGCCAGGCTGGACAGGGCTTGGAGCAGCCTGGGACAGTGGAAGGTGTCCCTGCCCGTGGCATGGGTTTGACAAAATTATCTTTAAGATCTCTTCCATCCCAGACCATTCTGGCACTGTGTGCTTGCAGCACCAGAGGTGGTTCTCTGGTACCGCTGCCCTTCTTGGAGGTGTGAGTTGTGAGTATAGCAGGCGATCCTTCCCACGTTACTGCCCGAGGAGCTAGAGGAGATCTCTCGGCTGTACCTGTTTGCAGAACGCATCCAGTTAAAGCACCTGATTAAAAGGGTGCCACTTTATCCCCGAGGTTAATAATAGCCTGCGAAAGGCAGAAGCAGATTAAAGCTCTTCAGAAGCTGGAACGGAACTACAGCACGAGGTGGAGTTAGCGCAGCACATCAAGTAGATGCTCTTGGAACGGTGCATGCAGAAAGTGTCCCTGAACACGATGGGAGGTGGCAACTGGGTGATCTTTTAGGTCCCTTCCAAGCCAAACCATTCTGGGATTCTGTAATTCCGTGTTGGTGCTCACAGCAACAGAACCACAGGCATGGAGGAAGGGAGGTGCAGGCAGTGGTGTGTTCTTCTCATGTGAGCTCTGTCCTCGAACATCAGGGGTGTTCCTCATGCATCAGGGATGTTCCTCATACCTCAGGGATGCTCAGCAGCTTTCAGGGCTGCGTGGTTTATAAAGAAAGCCTTGAAGTTTTCAGCCGGTGTTCGGCAATGTGCGTGTTCAGCTGCGCTGGGAGGGAAGATGTGTGATGTTTCCCTTTGTAGTGCTGTTGAGTGTGTTTAAAATAGACCTGACACAGCCAAGCGTGCAAGGGAAGGTGTGTTCCTGTGCCACATGAAAGGCAGCAGTAATTGCTCCTGCTGGGGGAGGGCTCTTTGCTAATGTTCAAATTGAAGTTTTATAGATGGATCCTGTTCCCACCACCCCTTTGAAATGGTTACTTATGACCTCAGGGAGTTATTTTTAAAAGTTTTCGTGGTGCATATTTACCTTCCTCTTTTATTTTCTTTTCTCCTACAGTGCTGTGCACAGATCAGCCAACTTCTTTCCTAGGGATTCTAGCACTAAATCCTTTAAAAGAACGTTTCAGCTGTCATGAATCTGGAACTCAGCATACCTTGAGCTGCTCTGTTTGTGTGTGCCTGCACACTGCAGGGCAGCGTGACAAGAAATAACCAGGCAGCACGACAAGAAATAACTAGTTGTGTTGCAGGGAAGTGTTTTTGTGTCATCTCTTTGTGGAAAAAAGAAATATTCTGCTTCTCATTATCCTGGTAATTAGTGGAGAGCTGTGCTGACATGTCATCCAGCTTCCGGTTCCGGAGCTGGGTTGGATGCATGGCTCTGCTCAGTGCCATGTAAACACATCCATCCCCTTTAAACAAAAAAGCCACAGCTCTCTCCTCCCCCTCCACTCTCTGGGTTATGAAAAATGTGCCTTGCACTCCTGAAATAGTTTCAGATAAGGAATAAACCCAAACCTTCTCCTAGCGCAGCCTGGCAAGTTTAAATCAGAGTTTTTGGCAGCCGTTTCAGACGTTGTTATGAGTCTGCAACGAGTATAAAGTTAATGAGTTTAAAGTAGTTTGAGAGGCTGCATTTGTTTCTAGGTCATTGGTTTGCTCTTTGTTTTTGTAAAGGCCTGCAACAGGGAGGAACTGTATCAAGGGAATACTGAATCAGATGGCACAGCCTCTGATGACAAATATGCACAGCAAACTTATTTTTTAAAGCCACTGATGTTGTGATAATTTTAAAAGTGAGGCAAACCTTTTTATTCTTGAAAGGAGTTAACAAATGAACATTGTACTTTTATTTTTCTTGGTCCCTGGTAAGTCTCAGTGCACATAGCACATCTTGTGCTCACTGAGGGCTGTCGGAAGTGTTTATAAAATGCATTTATTAGCGACTACCCAAGTGGTTTTATGTTGCAGAGCTCAGGAAAGGTTTGCTAGAGAGTGCTGTTAAATTAAAATGGAATTTTCCCCTCACCTCTTCAAGTGGTTTCTCTGCTCCTTCGCTGATAATGAGTCACCAGCGTCTCCAGCACAGTTGTTTTTGGGATGTGTAAGCCAGGCAGCCTCTGACTGTGGGACATCTGCCTCTTCCTCAGATGCTTTTTGGTGCTGGTGGTTAATGCTTCAAATTCTTCCTGGGGCATTTGGTAGCTTTTAGAGTAATTGGCTCTTCTCTGGATGGTGAAGGCGGAGGTTAAGCAAATATTTCTCTTCACTATTAGGTTACAGAAGAATATTTAAGGCTTTTCCAAAATTCTCCCGCCTGGTTTGCTTTTCATTACTACCATGCTTAAAAGCTGCAAACAGAGATGTGTTTTCTCAGTGTTTGTGGGTTTCATTTCTCTTGTCTGTCACAGGGCACACAATGGCTGATTGTAGGATTGCTCGTGAGTGCTGGATTGTTGATGTTGTTTTAATATCTTTTTTTTCCCCCAAATGCATTTCAGGGCTGGGGAGAAACCATCTGTAAATAAACTCTTGTCTATTCCCAGCCTGTGTAAATAGATCCAGGTTTGGGTCTAGCAGTCTTGGAAGTAATTTCCATTACAATCCTAACTTGTTAGTTTTTTCATCCGTGGTGGGAAAGCTTTTGTTTTTTTCTTTTTAATAGAGGATATTAATATTAAACCAGTTCTGATCCAGTGGAATAATTTATCCCTCACAGCATTGCACCAAGATGTCTTGAATTACAGACTTCTGAAAGAGGCTGTAATAATGAAGGTGACAACCTGAACTTTATAATATGCTGACAGTATATTTTTGTCCTCACTCCCTCTCTAATCTGGCTTTCCTGGAAAGGTTTGCCCACCATGGTCATAAACATGAAAGCCTCAAAGCAGCGTTTAAAAATTACATAGAATTTCAGAATGCAAACAGAACAAATTTGGATTAGTTCTGTTTCATGCTGCAATAGATGTTGTGTTCGTGTGTGGTTAATGAAGAAACACACATTTTACTGGGGTCTTAGAGCAGAAAATTAAAAAAAACTGCTGGAGACTAAATGGATTTTAACCTCCAGCACTAGGAAGTGGCTGGTCAGATCCCATCCCAGGTAAATTCCCAGTGTGGTTAGATGTTTCCCAGGATGGCTTCTCACACCAGCATGACCTGTGAGTGAACCTGCAGCTTTTCAGTAGGGCTTTGTAGTCCTAATTTGTTTAGGGCTGGTTTGATAACAAGGTCACACCATCAGCTGTATAAACACATGTTTCTGCAGTCCATGGTATTTTCTGGAAGTACTTGGAAGAGCATAAGACTGGCCTGTTTTGCTTAACTTGTGGAATTTGGTTGCATCAGAACATCCACTCATTTGGTTGTGTGTAATTGTGGATCTTGGTGTCCTGAAGGGACTTTGGAAAACAAGACTTGGATTTGGGGGATAATTTATTGCTGTTTGAACTTCTTGAGATTCCCTGCATGGATTTTTTATTGGAGTATTTATTAATGACTCCAACTAGGTTTGGTGGAGAGATTGAGGGGAAATGTTGAAGTGTCCAAGGCCAGGTTGCAGAGGGTTTAGAGCAGCCTGGTCCACTGTTTTAAATGCAATTTAAATGCAATTTAAAACAGTGGAAGGTGTGAAGGAAGGAGGAATGGGATGAGCTTCAAGGTCCCTTCCATCCCAAACCATTCACAGGGCCTGGCTTTTTGTGTTCTTTAATCCAAGTGCCCCAGAGTTTGAACTGATCTTCGGCTCTGCAGAGGGGAACAAAAGGCTGGTTGATGTAAATGGATGTAAATCCATCCTTGTTGAACGCTGTTGTTTGGCAGCTGAGCTGAAAGGCTGGGGATGTGTCGAGCCCAGCACCCTCCAGCCGCTCCCCAGGGATGAATAGCAGCATCTCTGTCCTCCCCGATGATCAAACATGACCTTGTGCAGCAATTCTAAAGCTGGCTTGTTTGGGGCTTTCCAAGCAGGATTGTGAGCAGGGCCACAGTGGCTTTCTTTAAAAGTAAGCACAGGGGACAAGGAATGGATCCAATGAATGGCAGAAAGTGCCTGTAAACAAGAGATGTGTTATTGAATATCATGAAAATTTTATTCTGTCTTGAGTCACCTGCTCAGTCTCTCTTCTCTTGAGATTATTATCATTATTTTTTAATCTCCTGCACCAAATAAAGGCATTAACTGAGAAGAAACCTGCAGTGGTTTGCCACTGATTACTGCAGGAAAATAGTGAGCAATGAAATTAGATTGTGACACACACAGACTCTTTGCTCAAACGGAATTTAAAACAAATAAAACATTTGTTTTACTTTCTTTGTGTTTTCTTTTTTTAAAGGTTGCCATAAAAATGTGGCTCTGTTCAGTTTGAATCAGGCTTCAACTCTGCCTGTGTGGTCACTGCCTTGTTCTCAGAGCTCTGGATTGTAAATCCTGGTGCAGCCAAAGGCTGTTGGAAACCTGTATTTGATATTTTTAAAATAATTCTTAATGTCATTTTAATCTCTCAGATTAGGAGAATTTATCAGTTAGTGTTTTGCTGTTTAAATCAATGGGTTAAGAATGGAGTATTAAAGCT
Source organism: Lichenostomus cassidix (assembly GCF_008360975.1). NCBI lineage: Eukaryota > Metazoa > Chordata > Aves > Passeriformes > Meliphagidae > Lichenostomus > Lichenostomus cassidix. The sequence goes on along the minus strand of NC_139486.1, from coordinate 1,928,122 downwards.
TTTTTTTTGATACCAGAGAACAACTATGGCTGTGACACCTTTTAATCACATATTCCCAACTTTATACAAATATGTTTTGGCAGCTGCAGACCAATTGGATTGGCCATCCCTGACTCAGCACTTCTGTCCCTGGTGAATATACATTGCTTCCACACATAAATGACCATAAAACATCTGTCACATGGGGGATTCCACTCTTCCTTTGCAGATCAAAGCCATCTGGTCAGCAGTGTTTGCTGTAGCCATGCCTGAACTCCATGGACTCATTTTTCCATGGAAGAGTGTTTGGAATGGCATCAAACCAGTGCTCTTGAGTGTTTTTCTTCTTGCTGTGGAGTTCCTCTTCTGGGAAATGGCATGCTTTTCTTTTAGGATGCAGTTGGTAGGATTTATATTTTGAGAACTAAGATGCTCTGTGGCTTGTTGACACCCTCTGTGATGATACTGGAGTGGAAGGTGAAACTGTTGCTTTTCCATTTGTAACATTTGTAATAGTTTTTCTGATTAAGGATTTGGTCTTTGATGTGGAATGTTCCAAGCTGTTTGGCTTTAAATATTATATCCTGTCACTCATGTTTCTCTTTGCCAGGAATGGTTGTGACAGGACAAGGAGTAATGGGTTCAAAGTGAAAGAAGGGAAGTTTAGGTTGGATATATGGAAGGAGTTCTTTGTGCTGAGGCCCTGGCACAGGGTGCCCAGGGAAGCTGTGGCTGCCCCTGGATCTGTCCAAGGCCAGGTTGTACAGGGCTTGGAACAACCTGGGATAGTGGAAGGTGTCCCTGCCAATGGCAGGGGCTGGAATGGGGTGATCTTTAAGGTCCCTTCCAACCCAAACCATTCTGGAATTCCGTGTTTTCTGTTAATGGCAAGTTATGTGATGGGAGTAATGTTTCCCCCATGGTTATTTCTCCCTGTCTCTTCCTTTGAGGAGCAGGGAATCTCCCAAATTTTAAGAATAAAGTTTGATTCCTTTTCAACCTGAGACATTCATTAAGAGGAAGCAAACAGCTCAGGTCACACATCACCCACCCCTCAACAGCAGAGACCTGAGAGGGAAGAGCAGATCAAAGATGAGGACATTTGCCTGCCAGGATCTCCTTCCTCTCTGCCTCCAGAAGATGCAACGGTCACTTTCATTGCCAACATTTGGATAACCTGGAAAGCATCCAGGATTTCTGGGATGAGTGGCTGAGCCCCAGTTCTGTCAGAGGTGCGTGGTAGAAGCTCACACATCATCCCTGTCAGAGGGAGCAGCTCTTCCTGTCAGCAAGGCCGTGACAGAGTTTGGCAGCTCGTTCCGCTGACACCAGCAACTGTCCGTCCTCATTCCAGCTGGAAAAACAACCTTCCCTGCCACCTTTAGCCGTGTTTGGCACCTGCTGCTTGCTTGCAGCTGGGAGTGAAGAGGAGAGGCAGCCTCAGCCCAAGGTGATTCCAGTCCAGAATGGCTGCATCTCCATATTCATGAAGTTGTTCTCCAGCTCAAGGCAATCTGGATGCCTCCTGGTTGAGATTGCCAAGGCTTTTCACAAGGACATGCAGTGATAAGATAAAGGGTGATGGCTTCACACTGACTGAGGGCAGGGTTAGATTGGATATTAGGATTAAATTCTTCCCTGTGAGGGTGGGGAGGCTCTGGCACAGGGTGCCCAGAGAAGCTGTGGCTGCCCCTGGATCCCTGGCAGTGTCCAAGGCTGGAACAAGCTGGGATAGTGGAAGGTGTCCCTTTCCATGACAGGGGATGGAATGAGTTGATCTTTAAGGTCCCTTCCAACCCAAACCATTCTGGGATTCTGTGACTTTCTCAGACGTTGCCATGTTGTTAGGATTTCAGATTTTGAATTTTTGAAAGAAGTTAGAATAGTTCTTTCCCAGTTTCTGGAGGATTCCTGGCAATAAGAGCACTCAGCAAGGCTTGGTGGACACAGCAGCCTTTGATTTGGGGAGCTTTGCTGGTCCCAAGTCCATCCCAGATTTCCAATAAAAAATCACACACAGGCTGGATAAACTCTTCCTTCCTAGATTGTTTGGACAAAACTTTGTGAGTTTTGCACAGAGAGGTTTCTGTTCTGCTCTTCAGCTTTCTAAATTCTTTCACCCAAGTGTTAGAGTAAATCATTTTATCCAGCACAGTGAATATTGCCAGCAAGGTCCTCCTCAGCTGCTGAAGGGGCCAAAACTTTACCTTTTTCCATGATGGATGGAAAACACCATGTGGATAATCTGCAGCTTGACTGTGTCTTTGAAGTTCTTGAGTAAAAGAGCACATGGGAGGGTGAGCAACAGAATTGCTTCCAGGATTGTCCTCTTCCAGTACTTTTCCCTAATTCCTTATCCTGTGTATTGTTCTTTGTGTTTCTGCTGACTTCTCTGCTCCTGAAGTAGAAATATTATACAATTTAAATCAGGAATATCCTCACAACACCCCAGTCCTGGTGTCCAGAACTGCTGCATTTACTGATCCTTCAAAATGGCATCTTTAATACCAGATTTGGTATCTTGGCACGTTAGAATTACTCCTCCCCCAAGTGTATTTTCATGTCTCCTGCATGAATATAGTGTCTAGGAGGTTCATGTTTTCATAGAGATGAGGAAGATTTGGCTGGAGAAAGAATGTCTGAAAAAAGAAAGCTGAATGAGCCATATTTTCAGCTCAGTGTGAAAAAGCTGGATTTGTAGCCTGTTTGAAACGTGAATTTTGAGACATTCCAGAAAGGCAAGTGCTGTTTCTTTTCTCAGTGAAGAGATTATTGCAGGGGGATTCTGTTGTCTTATTGATAAGAAATCATTCCTAAGGGATCTTTTTAGCTTTGTCTTGGGAAGCATTAAAGGCATAACTTCTTACATTTGAGGGGATGGTCCACCCCAAAAAGCTGTATTTTTGTCCTGTTGTCAGCTCTGTGCACAATTCTTTGCTGATCACTGCTATTGAAGCAATAAAGAATTGTGTTATGTTTGCCTTAACTTGCTGTTCAATGTACAGACACGCAAGATCAGAGTTGAATTCTAAACATCAGGCTCCCAAAGATGTTTGGGGGATTTAGTCATTAATCCCAAGGGAAGATAAGTGGTAAAGTCTCCTGTACAGGCACAGAGATGTAAACATGGTAGGTAAAAAGAATAAAGGTGGGGCCATTCCATCTTTTATAGGTGTATTTTCTCTTGTTAAAATGAAAAGAATTAAAATTTGACAGGAAGCAGTGCCTGCTGGGTGCTCATTGCTCTCAGGGATGAGTAGCTTCAGGTATTTGTGTTTTATTTATGAGGGGTTGAAAACCAGCAGCAGCTGAAATGTTGAAGTATTTGGTCTACAGTGAGTAAAGGGAGAGTATTTGATGTGTTCCTTGTAAATATTCACAGCCTCCAGGATGAGCAGTTTCTGATAAAACCATTTTGTTTTCTCAGGCATGTGTGTGATTAAATTTAAAGCACTGGTTGAGCTCTGATCCTCTGCTGCTTGGTTAATTACGAAGAGGCAGGAATAACTTCTGGATTAACACTGAGCCTTCTAAACTTTGCCAAACAGTTCCTGTCCCGAGAGTCTTGTTTTTTAAATTTGGCTCCCAGTATCAAACAGGACAAAGGGATTTCTGAGGATGGCTAAGGAACTCTTGATTTTTGGTTTCACGATCCATCGAGGCACCGCCTGTTCAGGGCACATGAACACAGATTTTTCCTTTTGCTCATTCCGTGGGTGTTGAGGTTTGTGTAAATCCTGCAGTGGGATGTCTCGAGTACAGACTGACTGTGCTGGCTCCAGGCAGCTCCAGCAGGGATGGAGGAGGAGGAGGACAGGCTGTGGCTTTGCTCCATGGCAGCATTAATGTGAAATTCCCCTGGATCCCTGGAAGTGTTCAAAGCCAGGCTGGACAGAGCTTGGAGCAACCTTCTGGTGGAAGTGTCCCTGCTCACAGCACGAGGTGATCTTTAAGGTCCTTTCCAACCCAAACCATTCCATGATTTTATAAGGAACTTTCCCTGTGTGCTTTGTTGTGCTTCCTAGGTTGGAGCCGAGGCTGTGCAGAGTCTCTACCACGATTTCCTCTGGCTCTCTCCAGCACATTCCTTAGTGGTGTCTGGCTCTGGAAAGCTGGTCCATGGAAAATGCACACAGCTGCTGCTGCAGGGAGAGGATTACATTTGTTGGAGATGGGAGCAGTGGGAGAGCAGAGTGTCCAGCCTGGGATGGGCTTTGGGGGCTCCAAGGTGAATTAAAAACCATATAGAAGCACGATGAAGAAAATAGAATATATACAGACAAAAGGAATGAGGCAAGGTGGAAAATCAAGCAAAGGTAAATTTAAAACCATATAAAAGCACAATGAATAAAATAGAATATATACAGGCAAGAGGCATGAGGCAAAATGGAAAATGTTCTCAAGTGTATTCAAATTGAAAAAATATTTCTTTAAAATTCCACTGAAGTCATCAGGCCTGGTTTACCAGAATATTCAAATTATGTAATGACACATATTACTTGAGCAGCACGGTTTTGGTTCATCTTTCAAAGAGAGTGAGGAAGTCTCTGGCCAAGTGCTTGGAATCAGGTGACTGAAGTGAAACTGGTGCTCGATCACTGCAGATTAAATTGCAGAAAAAGATTCTTATTTTCAAGTGACATCTTGAAAAGAGTCTACTTTTTAAGTGGCATCGTTTAAATGAGCTAATCAGTTGAAATGAAGAAAACAATAAATAAAAAAGATCAGACCAGTTTCTTTCCTCTAGTCTGGCTAAAAATAAAGCATGAGAGGATGAGATAACTTGCACGATTTTCAGTTATCATCTGCAGTGAAATGGCAGCATATTTCCTCTTTACTTCATCAGCATAAGTGCAAACCATATTTTATCTGCAACCTTTCTCATGTACCAACACATTCAGAACTTTACTTTTTCCTCACTCAAAAACCTGCTGAAATGTCACCTCAGCTTCTTCCAACAGAATTCCAGGCTGTGATTTTGAATTTTCTACTGAATTAGAAATATTGCTGATGGCTGTTTCATCAGCATAAAATGAAGACTGTAAATAAATGTTGGGGTTTATTTTAGTAGAAACAGCTGTCCCAGTATCAGAAAGAAGCATCAGATCTTACCCATCTCCCACCCCAGGAAGGTGACAATTGATACAGTCCAGATGCAAACCAAAGCTTAATTGCAGAACAGAAAAAGAATCTCCCAACTCCTATTTTTAGCTAATTTTCCTTCAACTTTTTCAATTACACAACTTCTTTATTCATTCTTTCTGTTCTGGTCTCTGGTTTATTTAACAATAACAGTAATAAAGAGCAAAACACTGACCTGTTTTCTTCATCGAGACAAATTTATGGTTTGTTCCTTTTAATTTTGTAATCATGAATTCATCTCTGAGGAACTGAAACTTGAAGGAGGTCATTACTGAACAGCTTTGGTGGAGGTAGATTTTTCTACTTGAATCTACATTTTCTATCTGAATCTGTCTAGATTCTATCAGATAAATTATGGTAATGAAAAGGACACAATATGGATTTTTACCTTGGGTTTGGAGGACTTGATATAACAACTGCAAACTCAGAATTCCTTTTTTTCCCTTTCAAAGTGGTGATTCCTCAGTTTTGCCTTTCTGAAGAGACTCATCTTGTGTTATCTCGTGGTTAGCAGTAAAATATATTTTTCTTTTGTAAAGAAGTAAAACGATGGTCTTAAATTCTTCATTTTTAATTTAAAAAAAAAGCAATCCACAGCCTTTTCCTCCTTTTCCTTCAGAAATTTGTTTTCTCTCTGCCTAGAAAGCCAGATTTTTCTTTTTTTTCTTTTTTGTCAGTGAAAAGAAGACACACAGATATTTTCTTTCAAATATTTTGCTTGTCACATCTCTTAGTTCTTTCATCTCTAAGGAATAAACAAATTCCCCTGCAGCTGATGAAATATATAATCTTTTAATGTTGTTTGGGTTTGTCCTCCACAATACTGTGGGTTTTTTTTTTCTGTGTCATGGTCTATGCATTCTACATAGGAATACAATAAAATTGTTTTACATCTATTCTCCCTATTTTCTGGTGAATAAACCCTTTTAAAATCCATCTTGGTTCATAGTTTAATGTATTGGAAGGATTTTTTTCCTCTTTTCTTTCCCCTGTTTTATACTCTGGCCTGTAAAGCTGTTGGGCATCTGTTCATTTTTAAGTATATCAGCAGCTCCATGGGCATTCTTTGATTTTCATGTTCTTATGTTCAGAAATGTTTCTTGTTCCCCAGGAAAGTGAGCTATTTCTAGTAGCTTTTCAAACCAATGTAATGCACACAGTTGTAGCTTGAAAAGGTTCTTTTCTGGTTTGGTTTTTGCTCCAGCTGAGTCAAAATTGGGGCCTTTTTAATTTTATTTTTTTTTCTCGTGTGGTATTTGTTTGTATCTTTTGTGCAGTATTAGTTGCTAAATAGTACTTTTGTGGTCAGGGTCTGTTTCTAGCTTTAGCTTTTCAATTTTAGAAGGATGATGCCAAATATTTTGCAAAGGATGATCTGCCAAGAAAATTTCATAGAATTACCAACCTCTGCTTGGAAGCACATAGCTGACTTCTTTTGTTATATTTTTCCCCTAAATAAACGTTAAGATGTGCATTGATCTTTGCTTTATCATTGTTAGCCTTATTACCACAGGCCTTTGTCCTTCAATAATTCACACCAGGAGTGAAAATTAAATGTTTTAGTGGCTACTGAGACCTGCAAAGCCCCTCTGTTTATACAAATCCTCAGTCTGGTTTTCTGCAGGATAAAGGGAGTTGGCCTCACATCATTAATGAGCTGTTAATCCTTTATTGCTTGAGTTAATTGGCCTTGAGTAAGAAAGTGTCAGAAGTCTGGGAGTGAAAGGTTGGTTCTCCTCCTCCCAATTTTCCCTGCCAGAGATAAACTGGCTGAATTTCACAATTGCCAGTAAAAGTAAATGCATTTAAGCCTTATTTGCATTATAGCTGTGGTCAGGAGTGCCAGTCGTGGATCTGGGATTCAGGTTTTAATGTGGAATTTATTGAAATCCTGGGATTTCTGTGTATTCTGGGTTCTGTCCTTTCAGCAGGGGAAGCTGGAATTGCTGTAGATGTGGAAATAAGGAGTGACAGCTGGGAAGTTTTCATCCTGCTTTGTGCTGCCTGTTCTGAGGGATGAGGAGTGGCAGTGTCCATCTGGAGAGCACCACAAAATCAAGATTTGTCCTTGTACAACATCCAGCTCAGAGATCCAAAGTGATGGCTCTGATGCCACTACAGGATAAAGTAGTAAAATGAACAAGTAAATCTGCATTTTGGGTTTATCCTAAAAGGTAGTGACTGCTGGTTGTAAGAGATGATTCTCTTTTGGTGTCTTGAATCTATAAAGCTTCTGTTTGGGAAATAGTTTCTGAAAGCCTCTGTGCCTTCCACTATAAAGGAGCCTGGTACTGCTCTCCATCTCCAAAAATCCAGCTGGAGGATCACAGGGGGAACAATTCCCTCTGGGTCTTTGTGTTTTCTAAAAGCAAACAGCCCTGAATATTAGGAATGGTGCTCAGGTGTCTTTTTCCAGCAGCAGAGAGTAGCCAGACATGCTGGAGGTGTGAGGAGTGGAGTGTCCCAACAGGAGGGACAGCTGGGACATCACTCCATGAGGAAAGGCTGAGGGATTTGGGGTGCTTCAGCCCCAAAGGGAAGGCTCTGGGGTGACCTGATTGTGGCCTTTCAGGACTTGAAAGAGCCAACAAAAAAGATGGAGAGAGACTTTGAACAAGAGCTGGAAGTGACAGGACGTGGGTGAATGGCTTCCCACTGCCACAGGGCAGGGAGGGATGGAATATTGGGAAGGAATTCCTGGCTGTGAGGCACTGGAACAGAATTCCCAGAGAAGCTGTGGCTGCCCCTGGATGCCTAAAAGTGTCCAAGGCCAGGCTGGACAGGGCTTGGAGCAACCTGGGATAGTGGAAGGTGTCCCTGCCCATGGCAGGGGGTGGAAGGAGATGATCTTTTAAGGTTCCTTCCAACCCAAACCATTCTGGGATTTTGTGAATTTATGACAGTTGTTTCTGTCTGGCCTATCAGAATCAAATCAGCCTGTCCAGTGAGATTGGCATTAACATTTGCCAGAGTTGTCCTACTTCTTTTGGGCTTTTTTTGAGCTGTCCTCTTTTGTTCCTCTTACATTTTTAATCCATCCACAGACCTTCAGAGGTGGAGGAGAAGAATATGTTCAACATCTGTCACAGAGATGGTTTCAGGAGAGATTTACAGGAGACCAAACAGGAGAGACTTACACAGTCCAATACTCTCTTCAGGTTTTCTTGGGATGGAGCTGTGGGGAATTTTGCTTTGGTTTTGCTTATTTTTTCTTACACAAAAGGGAGGTTAAACCCCCAAACCAAGAACTGCAGCTGTGTGGGTTTGGTACAGACACCATCAAGAAGGCAGAATCCATGGATTGAGTGCTATTCCTAGGAGTCTTCTCAGGCTGCTTTTAGGGTGTGCTGATCCTGGGAGAGGAACCAATAATCCCTCTGCTCACTCCAGAACTGGAAAGCAGTAGTGGGAGCTGCTGGTTTTGGCTGCAGCCTGGGCAGAGGAGCTCTGCAGCCACACTGAGGCCTGGACAGGTGATTGTTTCCCTTGACAACCTCCTGACACCAAGGTTTGGATCTGGATCTGCTCTGAGCACATCTGGCTCGGCTCTTGGCCTCTTCTAACCTGCTGGTTTTCAAGGATGTTTTTTCTTACAGCTTTCAGTGTCTTTTACAATAATACTTTTCTAATGTACCATGGTGCTCTCTTGTGAAGGATGGCAATTTTAGGCTCACACAATGCAGATTTAACTCTTGTTGCTGTTAATCTGGCTTTTCTGAGTAGTTTTCTGGCTACATATTGACATTTTATGAGTCCACAGTTCTACAGCTGTGTTGTTAAACTCAGCTGGTAAAGAGATGATGTTTGAGAAGAACAAACATCTCCTTTCCAGTCATTAAGAGTATTCTGCTGATATTTGTTTTTTCCAACTCTAGTTAAAAGTATTTCTTAAGTCTGTCAGATTTATATGAATCGAAAGAGTAAGCAAAATGGTCTAGTTAATGATAATAAACATGAACATTTATTTAAACTTCTGCATTAGGACATAATTCAAATTCTGTTGCAGTCTAGCAGCTCGCCATTTACAAGAATTCTCTGTTTTCATGGTTTTAGGGCAGCCCAGGTGGGAGACATTTCTTGGGGTCACTTCGGTTTGGTGAGAGCTTTTAACAGTGGTAGATGTGAATTCAGAGATGCAGGAAGATGAATTCAAGGGTCTCTTTGATGATGCTGTGAGATCTGGAAAGAAAAACGCAGCAGAATGGGAATTTCCAAACCACACAGAGCAGGTTAAAGAGTTCTAAAGAGGTCAGAAACTGGAAAGCAGAGGAGCTTCTGTTTCATTCCCAGGGCAGGAGGTCAGGTACCTTTTGAAGGATATTCAGTAACTGGGGACAAGCAGGGCAGCACTTGAGGCAGCAGAACGTCGTGGTCAGTGGTGAGTGAAGCTTGGCAAGGGCTGAATAAGCTGGGGAGGGATGGCAGAGCTGCCACAGGAGCTGCAATTATGATTCGATTAAATGAAGACACGCTTGAACAAACAGCTCCTCTGCTCAATGGGGCTGTTGATGCAAGGCTGGACATGGCACTGTGACGTTGGGGAGAGGAGAGGATTTCACCATGGAAATGGAAAATACTAATTTGGAGCTTGTGAGAAGGATATTGCTGCATGAATCTTTCCTTTCTCTTCGTCAGTGTTTAGGAGAAAGTGGCTGGGAAAGAGCGCTGAGCATGGATTGGAATGTCCAAGATTCCCCCATTTTTGACCATCTCACGTGGCTCAGCACTGGGGACCCCCTGGGCTGGAGCTGTTTGCACTCTTGAAAACAAATCAAACACGAGTGCAGAGTGCATAACTGGTTCTGAAACCAGTTTTCTGTGTTATTTCTGGTCGTTGGCTGCAGCAAATGTCCTACCCAGAGTGTGTTTTCTCAGGTGTGGTGGTTGGGTGTGCGGTGGGAAGCGTCACACACAGCGATTGCCACGGCTGTCACCTCGGCTTCCATCGTCCCACAGCAGCTTTTTGGGAAGAAAGTTAAGTCTCAGTGGGAAAACCCAATGATTTTTTTGTGTGTAATACTACAGAGCTCTCCCAAGTCCCCAAAATAGTCCTGCTGACAGTGCTGGGGTGGGATGTGCTCGGTCACTACAGCAACGCAATGGGATATCAACAACAAAAAAAAAGGATGAGTACTTGTATTTTGTTGTATTTTGTTTTATTTTGTTTTATTTTGAACACAGATTCCACGTGATGCTCTGCAGTGTTAGTATTCAGCTGCTAAAATATTCTGGAAGGGCTGTGCTCAGTGGGATGCTGTCACTCATCCTCTGGCAGGCTGTGGGACAGCTGAAGAGGTGACCAAAAGGCTGCTGCCAAACTCTTGTTTCTCAGTAAATCCACTCTGTAAATGACATTGAGCAAAACAAGATTTGGCTGTGGTTCACCTCTTTCAAATCTATCCTTGTTCTGATCCCATTCTTGTGTAGGTCACGTTGGAGCTTTGCAATCCTTCTGCCAAAATCCTGTAGTTTTAGTTTTCATTCTGTAGGGAACACGATTTTCATGTTTGAGTCTCATTAAATAAAATTAGGATCAATACTAATAAAGAGCAAAAGCTCTGTGTTCCTCTTGGAGAAAGTCTGACAGCAAATGTCCTGTGAATTTGGGATTTCCTTCTGTCATGTGGAACTGGACAACATTGCTGATGGAGATGTGGATTCCAACGCTGAGTCTTTCAGCCTTTAGTGTCAAATGAATTCTTAGGAGACTTCCTTACATATTGAAGGGATTGAGGCCAGAAGAATTAAAGACAATAAGAAATCTAACAAGTTTTACCTTCCTTAAAACTGAAATGTTAGAATTCAGAAGAGATCATCAATGTTCATTAGATATACATAAATACATATATATATATATATATGTCATCTTTATGTGATAAATGTATAGAAATAATTTTCTGTGTCAATAATAGCTGACAAGGTACTGAACAGGTCTGGATCACTTGGCATGAAGTAACAGCTTCTCTGGCCTCTGGCTGGTTTCAACTAATTTTAAATTGAGACTTGAAATATTGAGGAGATTTCAAGGGATGAGGAGGAGGCAGATATTTTGCTGTTGGGCTTGGAAAATGTAAATAAGATGAGTAGAAGAACTGTAATTTCTTAGCCTGTGGTTCCCTCTTTGCAGAGCAGCAATATATGAATAAGACAGACTGATAGATCATTAACTAATTTTTCACATGAGGGACTTACATTTTTGTCAAATACCATTTGTAGTCAAATTTCAGGTTTGATTCACAAAGCCAGTGACATTGATGTGGTGCCTTCCTGTCTGTGCCTTCCTTGCTAACTACACAATTCTTTTAAAAAAAAAATAAAGTTAAAATGATGCAAACTGTAGTCACCCGTGGGAAATGAGGATTTATTTAACGAACAAGTCCCAGAGTGATGTGAGAATCCTGAGCTGACAGTTTCCATATCTAGGTGTGTACACGGAGAACCAGTTTTTAGCCCTCGCCTTCCTGCATTTTTAATGAGAGCAGTAATTCATTATTGATCGAGTTTGCAGCTGGCAGGTGGGAAAGGGGAAAGGTGGAGCTGTGTGGAGCTGGGCAGAGCTGCTGCAGGCCAAGAGCAGGGAACAAAAGCCTCTGGTGACGTTGGCAGGCAGGTGACATCCCTTGGGAAGCGTTTTGGGTGATTTGCTGCATGCTCACAATGTCTAGACTGGAGATCTAAAACCATTCCTCATCTGTGAGCACCCAGACAAGGCTTTGGAGGATCAGGGAATATTCAGCATTTTGCCTTTGGTTCTGGCATGACAGGAGGTATTGATCACGTGTGGTTTGGTGTCATCCACTCAAGAATGTGTCTGGTGGAAGATTAAAGCTGTGGGACCAGAAATATCATAAATATCAACCCAGTGGGGACTTGACTGTTCCAGCAGGCAGAGTTTGACGGTTGAAACCCAAAATAGTTCATGTCCAAGCTATAGATTGTATATAAGAGCCTAATGGTGATATTGGAAAGCAGCAGGACATGATTTAGTGGAATTGTGTGAGAGCTGAGAGCCAGGAATTGCAGTGATCCCCAGGCTGAACCTTCAGATCCCAGCCAAGCAGACCTTTGGCAGACTCCATCCATTCCTTCAGGCTTCAGCGTGACAGTGGCACTTACTGCTTGTATGGAAAAGGAATATTTGTAAGGAATATGATCCTTTTGGTACTTCAGAAGTGAAACTGATATTCTGGAAATGATTGACTTTTATCTGAGCAGCTGAGCTGCTTGTGGATAAAAGTGTGGGCAGTGGAGCATCCCTGGCTTCACTGAGGCAGAGTGTGTCCCTCCTGGGAACATCCCTGTGTCACATCAGTGGTGTGACAGGACCAGAGAGGTCCTAATCCTTTATCCTGGTGGGATCTCTCCTGCTCTTTCTGGATGTTGAAGGACATCTAGGGTTTTGCTGTGGTCTAAAAACACTTTGGTCGTGAGGTGCTTTCAGAAGTGGTGAAGGTTTCCTCTGTGGTTTGCAGATGATTTGGGTCCTTTGTATGGGGTTTGGTTTGGTTTTGTTGGGATTTTTTCCTGCCTCGAAAACCTTTCCCTATTTGGAAGCTTAATAAGTTTTGATAAAACTGAGGGGTTAATCCTTCAGGTTCTTGATTTCCCTGTTTTTAAGACTTCTTGTCCATGCACAGGAGTGTTTGTTCTGTAATGACTCCCTTCACAGGGTCAAATTTGCTTTACATCCTCATCTTAAGTCCAAATCAATTTAACTTAACCCAGTTTTCCCTCCATTTTTTGTAATCCACCTCTAGACCAGATTTCAGGTGTTGAGAAGACTCTGCATATTTGTCAGGCTAAGAATGAAACAATTGGGATTAAACTCCTGTAACTCTTGGATGCTCAGCAGAAGGGGAATGCCTAATTGAATCAGGTTGTGTGTCCATAATAATAGTTTAGCTCTGGTGATGGTGCCTAATTCAGTTATTAGAAAGTGTTAATGAAATCCCTTCTTCAAACTTCCTGTATCTGAGGTTCCTGTAATGTCTTCATCCAGCACTGCATTCTCAGTGTGAAGTTTGGAGCATATCCAGAGAGGACAGTTCTGTAAAGGCTGAATTGGAGCTTCTTCCTGAGGATTGTGGGCACCAAGGTTTGCTGGAAGGAGTTTCTTTCCAGAGTGAGCCGTGACTCCTCCCTGCTGCATCTGCAGTGCCTCTCTGCCCCTTTCAGTTCCACTTTTGGGTCATGCTGAGGTTTAGCACCATGAGATGGGGGAGCCCCTGGTGCATCCCTGGGTGGCAGAAACTTCCCTTTTTTAAGGTGTTCAAGAGGCATGAACTCTGATTTTGAGGTCCAGGTTGGACATCAGGAGGAATTTTTCCATGGAATGGGTGGTCAGGTGTTGGAAGGAGCTGCCCAGGGAAGTGGTGGAGTTCCCATCCCTGGAGGTGTGCAGGGAATAGCTGGAGTGGCTCTCACTGCTCTGGGCTGGGTGACAAGGTGGTGACAGTCAGATAACCCTGGAGGGCTTTTCCAGCCTCAGTGATTCTGTGATCTGCTGTTTGATTCTCTAAAGTCTGGAGAAGAACTGCCAGGAACACTTCACAATTCCAGCTATGCCTGATGCTGTGCTAATTCCAAACCCAGATTATCCTCACCCACGTTGGTCTCAGCTCTGCACTGTATTTGTATCAGACAACGTTGTATTTTTGCACAATCTGTAAGACTGTGAGGTGCCTTTGAATTATAATTAAATACATCTTAACTCTCTCATTTCAGGCTAGAAATCTTCATACAGGAGAACTGGCTGCTGTAAAAATAATCAAGTTAGAGCCTGGTAAGTTTTACATTCTTTCCTGTATTTTTGAATCGCATTTTCATTTTTTCCATGTGTTTATTTTCACCCACTGTGAAGTTCTAGACAAAAGAAGTGTTTTGGGGTTTTTGGTGGTTGTTTTTTTTTTTGTTGTTGTTGTTGTTGGCTTTTTTTTTTTTGTAGTTTCAGTGGTTAGATGACAGGAAGCCCTGCAGGATGTACCATTGCTTTTGGCTGTGTCGTGCTCACTATTTCCTTGTTTGCTCTTATCTGCCTGATCAATTGCTGCATGAAAAGATGTTGCAATTACAAGGCTTTGTTAGTACAAAGAGAAGATCAGGGACAGATGGGAAATGGTGAGCTCTGAGACAGAGAGGAGCTGGTGGGCTGTGGGAGTTGAAAGGGGGAAGGGATCAGGCAGATGCAAATTCCTACCAGAGGAGCACTGGGAAAAACAAAGCCTTGTGCTTTTTAATGTCTCATCTTTTCTCTAACCTGTGCTGAGGGAGGAGGATGTCACTTCCCCATGGAGTTTCTGCCACTCCTCCTAAAAGCAAGAGACTCAGGAGAAGTTGCCTTGCTGCCCAGGAGATTTGTTGAGCTGAAGCTTAATCTGAGTCCTGCACAGAGAGCTGAAATCTGAAATTGAGTCCTGAGTGGAAATCATAGAACCCTAGAATGGTGTGTGTTGGAAAGGTCACAGAATCCCAGAATGATTTGAGTTGGAAGAGATCTTAAAAGACCATCCAGGGCTGAAGGGCCTGAGGGGAGGGTAATTTTTATTTCTGGTTGGTTCTGTGCAGAAAAAGAGATGAGCTTGAAGGCTGAAGGTAGAAGAAACATGGGGAGAGTCAGGGGAGGAGTGAAAACCACTGCCTTTGGGTGACTGTGACTGCTCACCTGCCCTTGGCTGAGCAGGGCTGGCTTTATGAGGTGGATTGCAGTGATAAGGCTAATTAAGCAGTGGAAATGCAGTGGGAATCCCTCAAAGCCTGTGTGAAATGCTGTGGCTGGAGTTTGGGGCAGTGTTGTGGAGAGCAAATCACCCTCCCCAGCAGGACTGTGATGGGGCAGAGCGATGCTTTAGGGACAGAAAAAGGACAATATTAACCCTCTGCTCCCTTGGTGAGAAGCTTCCTCCAGCGTTGTGTCACTGCAGCTGATCCAAATGAAGTATAGCTGGTTTTATTCTGAGTTTGAAGAGCTGTTTTGAAAGCTGAAGTGAAGCAGAGCCCAAATTCTGTAGACAGAACTGATGGAGGAGCAGGATTCTGCCTTTCCTTGGTGCTGCTTCAGCATCACAGTGATAAATGCAAGTGTCTGGCCTAAAGTCTGAGAACCTCATTTTAATTAGCACTGATGACCACATCTTATGTTTAATTATGTTGGTCTGATCACCACAGGGAAGCCATTTCTTCTAGTTTGTTTTGATTTGTTTGGTTTCTTAAACCCATCTTCTTTTAATCATTGCCAACCTGGTCTCCATCCATAGCATGTACACCCACAGCCTCTTGGCAGGGATCTTGTTGGGTGTTTTGTTTTTGAGGAGGATTTATAGCATTTGTTTATTTATTTATTCCTTTTTAGTTCTCATGTTCAAAATATTCCAGATTTTTAGAGAAATAAATAATTGGCTGCTACACACTTCAGTGTTCTGACTAATTTTAAGGGGTCTGAATATTTTCTAAGACAACTTGCAGGGCACTGTTAATTCCTGGTGCAGGTCAGGAGCTGTTGGAATTACCTGTGGTGATTTCCTGGGAAGGGCAGCCTCTCCAAACACCAGCAAAAGCTCCTGTCACACCACAGGGCACAGCTGGAAAAAAAAATTGATAATAAATTCTCTGAGTCACTGGAGAAATAGGCTTGTGAGTTATACAAAGCATCTTCTGGAGAGGAGGAGGAGGAGGTGGCTCATCGATGGGAATTAATTAGCAGATGGAAAAATAAGAGCTCCAAACTCAACACTTGATTAATACATAGACAGGGGGATTGGGAGCAGAAGACAAAAGACTCTGCAGCAGAGAGTGCTCCAGAGGAGGTGAGGAATGTGGTGAATGCAAGCTGAAGGAGCTGCACACAATAAAATGGCAGGATGTGGGGAGAGTCAGGATTCTGCTGACATGGCAGGGGGTGAGTCCTGGTGTGTTGCTGTTCCTCCCTCATCTCCTGCAGGTACTGAGTGAGTGGGCAAAGAGACTCCAACTTAAAACACATCCCAGCATGGATCTGCATTTTATTCCATCAGCTCTTAGCTTTGTTTCTTCTCCAGACAAAGGAAATAAACTCAGCTTCCAAAGTTGCTGTCACTAATTTATTTGAATTTGGGGCAGCACTCTAGGTCTGCTCCCACAGTCACTCGAGCTGTACTGCTGGAGTCAAAATAGTGTTTTTCCCTTTTTTTTTTTGGCATAGACTTTGGAGAGCATTAGGCAAAAGTATTATGGCACGCTAATGACATTTCCCAGCATTCCCTGAGTACAAATGCTTCAAATAATTTGGGAGCCAATTCTATTTCAGAAACTAATCCAACTGTACTCAGCAGCATAGCAGCCAAAACTGTCTGAAACACTAAAGCCTCTTCCTTCTATGGCTTTAGCAGATGAATCGAGAGGGGACTCAATACAAAGAGGGAACTATTTGCCAGTGGAGTTTTCAGCCACGGAACTTTCCCCCTAGGAGAATATCATCAAAAATATTTTTTAACATGCTAATGTCTGTTTTAAACACTGTAATGATAATTAATGCCCTCAGAGGGTTGGTGTGATCTGTCTCAACCTTCTGCAAGGTTGCAGAGAATCTCACTGCTGGTTTTTTGGGGGGTTTTTTGGGTCCAATGATTGCATTTTCCATGATCCCAGAAATAGTCAGTTCCCTATTTCAAGTTGGATCTTAAACTGGCCGTGAAGCTGCAGGAGGCAGAGTCATCCAGAGGTGTGCGGTGCTGTGCTCAGTGTGTTCCCAGCCAGGTGTGCTTCATGAGGTGGGAATTGCATCCCATGGTTCAGATCAGGAAGGTGATTTTCCACACAGGAGCACAGCCACGGGGCTCAGTTGGGATCAGATCAGGGTTTGGCCCCTCTGGACCACCAGAGCAGCTCAGCAGAGCTGCACTGTCAGTCCAGGGCCTTTGGGGACTGAGGCAAGGCAGCCTCATTTTCCATATAATAAATTCCCCAAAGATGACATGAGCTATGGAGAAGAACCAGCCTGAGGCTGATTTAAACTAAGCCTGAGGCTGATTTAAACTAAGCCTGCTGGGCTTCAGCCATTGTTGGCAGCACCTGGGGCTGGAGAAATACAAGAAATATGAAAATAACTTCTCATTGCCACACACACCTTCCCTGCCCTGTGCTGTGCAGCCTGCTTGGGTTTGGGATCATGTCTGGGGCTGAATGCCTGAGGTTCCAAGCGTTCCAGAGCCATTAAAGGCTGGTGATGGCCTGTGTGTGCCATTCCATGTCCCACAGCCTCAAAGCTGCTCAGCCCCACTTTGGAGCAGACACAGCAAAGCAGAGGCAGTGTGGACTTCAGAGTGCTCAGCATTTTAATTATATTTAGCTTGTCAAAATGGAGTAAAATTTTACTTTGCATCCTTATTTATAATCCACTATGCTTAAGAAATGTGTGGATCAAGAGCAGAATTCAGGTAGTGCAAGTTTTTTCTTAAAACACAATTTATTGGATGGGGAAGGAAGTGCTACAAGTAGGGAAGAAGCTGGAGGGTCACACATTTTATTTGGAGAGCAATGCAGAGTATGACACTTGGGGTGAATTAGTGAAACATCATCTGGCAAAATACATCAAGAAAAATAGT